>NW_008794123.1:168293-197643 GCF_000699145.1 Aptenodytes forsteri | reverse complement strand
TCACCAATCTCCATCTGGACATTGAGCCGTTGACCACTACCCTCTGGATGCGACCATCTAACCAATTCCTCACCCACCGGACAGTCCACCCATCAAATCCATACCTCTCCAGTTTAGAGAGAAGGATGTTGTGGGGGACCGTGTCAAAGGCCTTACAGAGGTCCAGAGAGACGACATCTGTAGCCCTTCCCATGTCCACTGATGTAGTCACTCCATCATAGAAGGCCACTAGGTTAGTCAGGCATCCTTTTCTTAGTCTTGGAGCTTTTTCATGAGAGGAAATAAAACTGAAGCCTTGCGTAGGGTTTATGGCCTGCTGCTCAACTGGAGTTCCTAACTATGTTCAGAAGCATGTAGTGGGACTAGACTCTGTTGAAGCCTTTAGGGAAGAAAGCACAGGTCAGTGAGTGCAAGATAAAAAAGGATAATTTACTGACTGGAGGGAAAGATCAATCACGTGTGAAGTTTGTGTGGAGAGATATGAAGGATTAGATCACAGGCTGAACTAGGCTACAGAGTGAACGGACTGCAAGAGAAGATACTGTGACTGTTTCCTCTTGTATTTCCTTAAATATAATTCAGTTAGGCAAACACTCTCCTAAACCTATGTGTCCTTACAAGTGACTGGTGTAGTTGACACATGGATGTTGTAGTTTTTTTTGTTGGATTTTGATTGGTGGGAATGCTGGGTGCTAGTGTGCAATATTGTGCTGGCCCACAATACCTTTCTAAGAATACTGTGATTTCTGAAATAACATTAACTCCTTTGCAGATCCAGTCCTGAGTTATTGCTGCTTTATAATAAGTTGACAGATTTATGCATACTGTAAAAATCGAGTTGTTGAAGAGTAGTTGCTGCTACTAAAATATCTTTTCCTCCGCTCCGCCCCCCCCAACCAGGCTGATAGTTCTCTTCAGTTTCTTTCAACAGTTTGAAAATCATTAATATTACTACATGATTTGAACGTATGACTTGGGTATAACTTGAAATAGATCAGGCATTCCAATGTATGTCCCAAGTGATGATTTTTATTTTAATAATTTTTGAGAAGTTTTTACGTCCACCTGTTGTAAAGAATTCTTCTTACTTTTCTGTGATTCTTTACAGGAGTATTCAGACTTTAATATCCAGAGATTAAGGTTAACATTAATAAAATACCCCAAATAGTCTAAAATATACAGAAGAATCTAATTTTTTCCTAACTTTTGCAATTTTAGTGACATTTCAAAAAGGAAAAAAAAATATGTATATAACATCTGAATTCTCCTGTTTAATGCTTCTGCTTTTCCAGTTTATTGAATGAAAAGACAGAACAGAGTCTTTCAGAGACTCAGCGAAGCCTTGTTAAGAAAAAATATGAAATGCAACTTACCCAAGAGAAAATTGTGCTTTTGGATGAAAAAATTGGTGAGTGACAGATACAATTTTTGTAATAAAATTCAGTAGTTTATTATTATAATATATTGTTATATATATTATATTATAATATATAATTATATATATAATTAATTTTATATATATAATATATATTATAATTTTTATATTACCACTTTTTTTTTCCTTATGGGTTGAAAGAAAAGTGTTGAATGCAAATAAATATACTTTTGACAGTTTTAACATTTCAAGTGCAAAACATTTGTTTTCTTTCATTATTGGAAAGTTTTTGCATTTTAAAATTATGTGATAAAGCTCTTGCAAGTAAGTTTCAGCGACAGTACATACTGTCGGCTGAACAATGTGTGTTGGTACCAATGTGCAGTGTCTGAGCGTATCAGTTATATTTATGATCCACTAAGGCGGTGGTAGCACCTCTCAGCACCATAAGATGATGATGATGGAATCAGGAAAACATCCTATATAGTATATATCCCATATTGTATGTTGCACCTTTTTTATATTATGGGAGTAAAGGAGTGGATATAGGAATTATTATTCCTGTAGTGCCAAGGAATATGTTCTCACTTCCAAAATTACAACTGTATTCTGTTAGAAGTCTTTCATTATTTTCTATAGATGCAGTTGACATAATCTGTTCTCAAATGCAATGCTGAATTTGTGAAGGAAAAATAAAGCTAACCTATAGCTAATTACATCTAATGTTAGAGCGAACTAATGCTATTAAAATATCTTGTTTTCTGTTAATTACAAATTTCAAACTCCAGTTATTTGGATTTAAATATTTCATTCAAATGAATAAGCGTTTCATTAAAAGTGAACTTAATTTTTTTTAATGTTTTGGCTAAGGTGTTTAAGCCACTCCTGAGAAGGCTACAGAAAAAGATGTTTTGTCCACATTAAAATCCACATACTTTGATTTAAAAGTCCTACACTCCTGGTACAGTAAAGTAGGGACTTAATATTTGATAGGCATGTTGGTCTATGTGTTGTTGCATGCTTTTGATTATTCCTAGGAAATGTGTCCGAATTAAGTGTATTTTAAGCCTAAAAAAAATTTTAAAATGTCAGTTCATTAAAGCTGAATAGAGACTTTTCAGAATTTGGCATCTGAGGTCTCATATAATCTGACTGAAGCATGTTCCAATCTAGATTCATTAGCATTTTTCATTACTGTGAGGCAAGTCCGGGCAAAGAATCTTGAAATTAATGGAGACTGTATTGTGCTATTACCCTGTGACCACAGGGATAACAGTTGGAAGATGCTGAAGGAGAGGAACTACGGTGTAGGTGTGGGGAGAGAATGTACTGAGAGAAGAAAGTTGAGAGGTTTTAACTGCAGGATCAATAAGGAGAGGATACTGAGATTACCATTTGGATGAGGCAGCATAATCCTAGTGAAATAGGTAGGAGAATTAAAGTTAATAAAGAGCCAGGAGACAAGTGAAGAATAGGGATATTGGCTGGACAAGAATTTGCAATGAGGAGGATTGGTTGTCAGAGGAGACTGTAAGTATGAAACAGCGAGACTGGGAGTCAGTGAATGGAGAAACAGAGTGTGGATGTGGCACCAGGGAAAGCTGAGGCAATGCAAGAAATCAGAGACTGAAAATTAATAGTGAGGGGAGGGAGTGAAGAAGGATCAGAAACATCCAGTGAGGAGAGCTAGTATGAAGTGGTTAGAGACTGGAAAGATCCTTAAAATTGGATGACTAGTTCAGAGATTGTGGGTAGGACTTGGAGCTATTGGACACGCACCGTGACTAGAACCTGTGAGCAGCTATACACACAGAATATTTAGGACTTGGACAATAACGCTGAAAGCAGGAGAAAGATTGGAAGTAAAAGGAGATTGAGATGGAAAAAGTGGATCTAGGAGTTTAGTATTAGCAGGGAAGGAATCTAGGATGAGAAACCTTAAGACTTAGGGCTGACCAAAGTGAAGAGAGAGGATGGGAGCTAATGGTATCTTCTTGGAGAGGTGGAATTGGAGAAGATGGAAAGAACGTGTTTGTGCCCACTAGAGAACCTTTTCCCTTTTTGGAGTCTGGAATGGAACTAGGGATTTCCAAGTCTTGTGTTACCTTCTCTTGTCAGCAAAATAATGTACACTTGCCAAAGTGTCTCTTTCCAAAGTGTCTCTTTCCAGTGCTTGTCTGCAGAGAGAAGAGCAGTATAGTCCCCCAATGGTTTGTCTTCTATGTCATGTGACACATGATGGGAATCCAAATTGTGCTTTTTGTTTTTCACGCAAATTAAGTAACTTAATTTCAGAGGCAAAGACTAAGAAGTTGGAAATGCCAGTCTTAAGGTTGTCTGTACTGCTTAATAAATAGACCCCAGTGGTGTTGGTGTTTTTTTTTTTTAACTTACGGCGTTGTTTTTAATTACACTATCATGTGCTGTTTTTCTATAGGAGCCTTGCTGCAACTTTTGCAGAGTCTTATAGGGAGTAAATCAGTGTTGTCTAGTGAAGCAAGCTTGTCTGTCAGATCTTCTCCTTAGCTGAAAATACAGTGAATAAAGCAGGTAATTGAAGAAAGAGAAAGCACATGCTATTTAAACTGTTAAATATTGTTATGCAGTATTTTATACTATTGCTGTCTGTAGATTAGAATTTTGGGGTGATGCACAACCAAACTTTCCAGAATTCCTCACTAACTATACATATGACCTATTTTCAGAGTGCCTAATTTGATTAATTTTCAGAAATGTTGAGCACTCACAGCTGTGGCAGCAATCCATGGTTGTTTTTTTGAACGTGTAATACTTTCTATCCTGAAAATTTAGTTCACAGTTTGGGCATCCAAAATAATCAGGTAGAATTTTCAGTTGATCTTTGTGCCTCCATTCCTTCTCTGTGAAATAGTGAGAATGCTTAGAATCACAGAATTGTTGAGATTGGAAGGCACCTCTGAAGGTCATCTTGTCCAAGCCCCCTTCTCAAGCAGGGCCACCTAGAGCCAGTCGCCCAGGACTGTGTCTAGATGGCTTTTGAATATCTGCAAGGAAGGAGACTCTGTAACCTCCCTGGGGCAACCTGTTCCAGTGCTCGGTCACCCTTCACAGTGGAAAAAAAAAGTGTTTCCTGATGTTCAGAGGGAGCCTCCTGTGTTTCAGTTTGTGCCCATTGCCTCTTGTCCTGCCACTGGGCACCACTGAAAAGGGCCTGGCTCCATCCTCTCTGCACCCTCCCTTCAGGTATTTATAGACATTTGTAAGACCTCCCCCTGAGCCTTCTCCAGGCTAAACAGTCCCAGCTCTTTCAGCTTTTCCTCATAGGAGAGATGCTCCAGTCCCTCAATCATCTTCATGGCCCTTTATTGGACTCTCTCCAGTATGTCCATGTCTCTTTTGTACTGGGGAGCCCAGAACTGGACCCAGCCCTCCAGGTGTGTCTCACCAGTGCTGAGTAGAGGGGAAGAATCACCTCCCTCGACCAGCTGCAATACTTTCCTTAATGCAGTCCAGGACACCATTAGCCTTCTTTGCAGCAAGGGCACATTGGAGGCTCGTGTTCAACGTGGCATCCACCAGGACCCCCAGCTTTCCTGCCAAGCTGCTTTCCAGCTTGTGTACTGGTGCCTGGGGTTGTTCGTCCCCAGGTGCAGGACTTTGCACTTCCCTTTGTTGAACTTCATGAGGTTCCTGTCAGCCCCTTTCTCCAGCCTGTCAAGGTCCTTCTGGATGGCAGCACGACCCTCTGGTGTATCAGCAACTCTTCCCAGTTTTGCATCATCGGGAAAATTCCTGATGGTACACTGTGCTCCATCATCCAGATCGTCAGTGAAGATGTAAAACAGGACTGGATGCAGTATTAACTCCTGGGGCACACCACTGGTTACCAGCCTCCAACTAGACTTTGTGCCACTGATCACCACCCTCTGGGCCTGGCTGTTCAGCCAGTTTTCAATCCACCTCACTGCTCATCCAGCCCATATGTCAACAGCTTGTCTACGAGTATCTTATGGGAGAGAGTGTCAAAGGCCTTACTGAACTCAAGGTAGACAATATCCACTGCTCTCCCCTCATCCACCAGACCAGTCATTTCATCGTAGAAGTTTGTCAAGTTGGTCAAGCATGACTTCCCCTGGGTGAAGCCATGCTGACTACTGCTGGTGATTTTCTTGTCCTTATTGTGCCTGGAAATGGTTTCCAGGATTATCTGCTCCATCAGAATTTTCTTTAGAGCCAGGTTTGAGCACTGTCTTAGCAGGTTCCAGAGCCATGCATCCAAAAATATGGGGTGGAAATTTGAGTGCCTTTCATCTTGTGTTTTGAAAGAGAGAGAGATTCTGTGGAAAAAAATAGAATGTGAATATATGCTATGATGTCGCTGAAAGACTGAGTTACAGATCATTTTACTTTGGATGTTTTATCTCCTGGAAGTGATTAATAAGTGTCATCCAATAACCCCAATTACACTGACATTGAAAGAGTAATTTGCAGCCTGCGTGGTTTTTATGAGATAAAGGTTCACTCTAAGAAGAGTTTCTGTGGTTCTCCTCTACGAATGCAATGTATGTCATTAAGATCATATAAGGATTGATTCTCTGACCATTTAAAGGTAAATTTAGTGTGTAACACCTTATTAGCTGAATGAAGATAGAGGCATATTTTAGAATTTGATTTTGTAATGAGTAGATTGCTTTTTTCAATATTATCTTTGCAATTTTTAAGTGCTGTTGAATTTTATAAATGCATTACTCTTACATAAAGTTCATTTAAATAAAAAAATTATTTCAGACACACTGGCTAATATCAGGATATCAATCTCTTATTTCATCAGTCATTACACGCTGTAGTCCACATATTGCTTCTGTCTATTGTAATTCTGTTTAAGCCTTTATTGTTATAATACCCAAGAAGGTTATTTTTAATGATCTGAACATTTGTTGTTTAAAGATGGAATTGTTTTGAGCCAAGTAATTTAAGGCCTTGATCTAAGGAAGAATGCCGTTCTATAAATTGTTGGATTATTTATGTGTTTCGAAAAGGTACATGCTTCAGTGTTTTCTTGAAGGGGAGCTTTTGTCATGTTCTTTTATGCTTTAGAAGTGTATCAGAAGAATTTTTATTTCAAATGGGTTGAATTAATAAAAATGAGACCTTTCTGACTGTATCCAGATAACTTTTCAAGACAAAGTCTTGTACAACAAGAGGAGATCTGTGCTTTGAAAGAAACAGTTGCACAGCTCGACAGAGAGAAGGCAACTTTGCAAGACTGTGTGGAAGAAGGAAGAGAGAAGATTGCTACTTTTGAGGAAAGCCTGGCAATTAAAGTATGTTCTAACATGTAAATAGTCACAAAAGATAAATAGGGAAAGGGTCTGTTGGGTCATCACACCTATCTTATATTGGTATCTGCAACAGTGCTCAGTGCTGACCTACTTCTGCTCCAGTTTCAAGGCTACAATAAAACTCATGTTGACTTCAACAGCACTAGGTTTGAGCAGTGTTGAGCATCTCATGTTTGGTGTTTTGTATGGTTTATACTTATCAAGAGAGGAGACTTTAAGTACTTTCTGAAGTGGAGAAGAGTAAATTAGCCAATAAAATATTTTGTTTATGATAAAATTTAGCTTAAATTCTTCCTTGGGGTCCACTGATGTTAGAGATGCAGGGCGGCAAATAATATTGCCTTTGTTGTCATTGAAGAAGCATCTGAATTATATTCTTTTCACCTTAAGGTACTAGTTTACCTAAGAAAACTGCATCAGTTTATTGCACAGTGTGATTTCAAGCTATGTAATGAAGCTGCTTAGTTCTTAGTTCTGAAACATTGGTTTTCACTTCAGCTTAAGTCATCTGAATACTGATTTAGGATAAACTAAAGAAGGTACTTTTTAACTGTTGTGATTGTTAACTCAAGAATTTGCACTGATTTTTAACGAAATCTTGAAGAAAATATATTGCAGGACAGGCTATAATCATCTTGCTGCAAGCACTGACTTTGCATTTTAAAAACTGTAAATTGTAAAATGGTGTCCATTTTAGAGAAGAGGTGATAAACCTTTATCACCTCTCTTGTTCCAGTGGAATAAACCTTTATCACCTCTCTTGTGTTTCCAGTGGAAGACATTTCCTTAGCCCGTCTATGCTTCTTTTAATATCTGTATCCAAAGACAAGGGAGTAAAGTGATATACTTTCTGCTACCTTCTTTATGGAAATACAGTGATGGAATTCTTGTTTTATCAATTACAAACTACCAGACTCGGGTAGTTTATTCATTGTAGAGAAGCTGTGATAACTTATCTAATAGACAGAAGACATCATTTAGTTTTGGGAGTGTGAGCCAAATGCTACCTTTAGAACCACAAAGGATTAAAAAATTTAAATAAAGTTATTACATTCTGCAGAAGATAATAATGTTTTTTCCTTTATTTGCCAAATTAGATTATCAGAATTTTCAGCTCTAAACAGTACATGATGAAACTTGGAAAACCACAATCCATTTTGCATTAAATAGTTAAATTAATCAGCTAGCTGAATAAAAGGAAAATATAAATAATCTTATTTAATTTTTTTTTTCCATTTATACTGAGGAGTGGTGAGAGGTTTATTTTAATTTTGTATTTCTTTTCAAGGAGAAAATAATTTCAGATTTCAAGATTCTGATTTCTGAGTTGGAGCGTTCCACAAAGTAAGGATAAAATCTCAAGATCATTATTAAATTTTGATTAATTTATAACATTAACTCAAAAATTGAATCATAGGATGTGCTAATGTAGAATTTTTTTTTTTACTCTATTAAATATTAAAGTGTTACAGCTTTGTTTCATGACTTGCAAACTTAACCACTGGAAAAGCTATCATTTGTATTAGATTGGGCAGTATTGTCATACCTGAAGTATTTATTGTTTGCTGCATAGAAAATCTGCTGAAGCACTCTGTGTCTGTGAGAAAGATATCACCAGTTTGCATCAACAACTACAAGAAACCAACAAAGAACTTGCACAGACTAACAAGAACAGAGAATCATTAGCTCAGGAGAATGACAGGTTACAAGAGCATCTTTCTAATATTAAGCAAGAAAATCAGGTATATTTGTACAGAGAACCCTTCAATAAAAAGGAAAACTGTGTATTTTTCAAGTAGTGCATAGAATTTTTGGGCCCTCATCTGAAGTAAATCTGCAAACTAGTTTTTAAGCTTGTTTTTCAAACTCTGATTTTTCCCTTATTACTCAGTTCACTTGTATAAAGAGAACCAGCTATTCTTACGTAATGGTTTGGATGTTTATCTTGAGGAACAGCTAAGTAACGTTTTTTTGTGATCTTCATGTAAAAACACCGTGGCAGTTACAACTATTGCTTATATGGAAAAGTACTATAAAGGAGGCAGCAAGTATTTCTTACACTGTGTTGTGACTGGCCCAGAGCACTTACAAGCTTATGAATTTGACTTGCTAATAATTTAACACTACACATTTTAATAAGGTTCAAAACTTTATTAATACTATCGTATTTATTTACATTCCTTTCAAGTGGTTTTTGGATAAAAGATGCTGGAAATATTTGGTTATAATACAACATTACATTATCTACTGTGTTATTTATCTGCGTGCAGTTACTAATGAAAGTAGTTAAAATACTTTCAAGTGTCATCTCACGCACAGACAATGTTCATGCATCAATGTGTTTTCCAAGCAGCTAGAAATTAAGCTTTTAATACCTGTAGTAGTTCATTACCATGTAGTGTTCTGTTTTTTCTTCAACTTCTTGCCTTCATTTAGGTTTTCTGATACTTGATCTTTCTTCTCTGCACTTATTCTACTGCTTAGGATATCTTTGTCTTTGAAAATACTTTCCGCTCACCCGGCTTTCTCTTCCTCTAGAAGCGCTACCCAGTTTTGAAGGAGCAAATGAACTTCACCTGATGTTAGGTATATAAAAGTTTTAAGTCATTAACGCTCCCTTTTAAGTGAAGAAAAGTCCTCCAGAAGGAGATTCATCCCACCCCGGTTTTTAAAGTGATTCATTTTACCTGTCTCTTCCTTTATGATAGAGGAAGCATAGCTAACTAGTTTAGATCAGGTGCCTAATTCTGCGCTGCAAAAATTAGGTGAGACAACTCTCATTCTAGGTATATAAAAGTTTTAAGTCATTAACGCTCCCTTTTAAGTGAAGAAAAGTCCTCCAGAAGGAGATTCATCCCACCCCGGTTTTTAAAGTGATTCATTTTACCTGTCTCTTCCTTTATGATAGAGGAAGCATAGCTAACTAGTTTAGATCAGGTGCCTAATTCTGCGCTGCAAAAATTAGGTGAGACAACTCTCATTCTAGCTCTTCTCTGATCAGGTGCCTAATTCTGCGCTGCAAAAACTCTCATTCTAATAACTCTTCTCTCAAACAAACTAATCGTTTCTCTTTAGCGCCCTCTTTGAGTATTCTAGAAAAGTCGAGGTTTGTAGTAGCTTTAACCACCAAAGGTACTCCAGGGAATCGCTATTCTTTACCTTCGCTCAGAATCACAGTTGGGTGAATCACTGATGAGGTCAGCTGGTACAAAACACAGCCTCATGTTGCTTCTAGCTACTTTTGAAAGCTTCATGGTTTTCTTTGCAATGCCTGGATGCTTGTAGAAGCAGTTAGAAAGAACAAGTCTTAGCCTCCGGGATCAACTACTTTTTAATAGGTTTGCCTCTGTAATATGTATTGGTTCCTCTAGGTTCTTCCATTAATTTAGGTGATTCTCATTTCTTCACTTGGGCTTACTGGAAAAGTTCTCAGACTTACAGAGCACCTTTCTCAGCAACTCACAACCTTTTCATAACAGGAATAGGGGTTTCTCCATAGCCTTCTCCACCCCCCACATTCCCCCGGTTCTTGCAGCTGAACGTTCTCCTAGTAATTTTGTAAGGAAGGAAGAGTTTCTGAACAGAGCAGTTCAAGACAGCCTTTCTGCAGTTTTTTTCCTCATTCTGTTCTCTTTCTCAAGCAATAGTTGCCAGAAATTCTGTGTGCGTTCTCCTAATACTTGTGGCTTTATTTCTCCTGATTGGGAGATAACCACTTAATTAGTTAATTCAATTTTTTAGCTGTCTTCTGCTTTTTCAATTGTGGGCTTTTAAGAGACATGTAAACATGTAACGTAAAAAAGAGGGAGCTGACTTTGAGCCCTGCTCCTTAAATGGGGCAGGCTATTTTGTTATGACCATCTAGCTGCTAAATAATCTATTTTTCTTCTTAACTGCTACATTCTTTTATTGACATTTTTCTTAAGAAGATTTAGCATTATTTGTAAGTCAAAGAAACAAAATATTTCTGACAAATGCAAAATTTTGTTTATAGAAATATACATGGTTTAGATTTTATATAGCCTTTAAATAACGAGTTAATAAAGCTATAGGCGTTAGATACGCATGAATTGTATTTTTTTGTAAAGGTACAAACAGTATACTTTAACCTTATGAAACAAATCTTTCTTCATAGGTACTATATAAAAAACTAGCAAAGTACCAAAATGAGCTTGACGATATGAAGTTGAAAGCCCAGGATGCAAACACAGATATTGTCAGGCTGAAGGGTGTACTGAAGTCTAAAGTGAGTATATGGATTAAACCTGTTAATAAAAGCTGTTGTTTTAACTAAAACCGAAATTTTAACCATATTTCCATGGAAGAATTTGCTTCCTAGCCAAAACTTATTTGCATTCTCCTAATATGTTTTTATTAGTTTGAACACATTGTCTTAGCTGTTTTTGCAGTACACAATTAATGAAGTATATTTCATTGTGGTTTTACAGATATATATACACACACATATATATACACATGTGTTTATTAAACTTAAAAATTCAGACAGTGAATAATACAGACACTTGGAACTCTTTTGTCTTTATTACCGTATGGGATTAATAGTAAAAAAAAAAAAAAAAAAAAAAAAAAAATCTGCAATATATTGCTATACCTTGTATTTGTAATGTTAATCTAGCCATTTCTAACAGATGTCTTTTGAGCATTAAAATGTGGCCATCTTGAACAAAACACTGGTTCTTGAGAAGCCTCTCAATGTTTTGGCTAAATGGCGAAGTTTTCAGTGGAAAGAGAACATCCAGTACCATGTCATACCTGTAGATCTATAGATATCCCTATTTTGTGAAGCTTACTGTAAATCATTAAACAAACAAGCTTGATGTGTTAGGAGAGAGAGAACTGCGAGCTTCTGGAGAATTACCACAAAGCCCGTGAACAAGGAGAAAGTTGGGAAGCAAAATGCCATCAAGCAGAAGCAGATTGTAGCTCTGTTAGACAGGCACTGATCAGTGCGGAGTCTGAGAACCACAGGTTGAAAGAGAAAATGGAGTCCCTTGAAAGGGAGATGGAGCAAGTAAGTTGAAATCGTTCTTTCCATAGTTCACCCTTGAAATGGTCTGGTAGTATTTTAAGCCTGCAACTGTTTAAAATTATGCTTAATGCCACTTCTCATATTTTAGAGATATTTGCTACAATGAACTGTATGGAGTTTGAGTTTATTTAATAACATGACTAGAATTCCACTAGTCACACTTGGAAAAAAAATCTTAAAAAAAAATAGCATATTTCAAGGAAAAAAATATATATATTGTAAATTACGAAATGTTCTCATGTTTGGAATGACTGAAGGCACAATGTCACACACAACTCCACAGCATACCTGCAATATACCTAGTGCCTTGTCACCCGTTGCGTTCCTGTTCCTGCTTTTCTTGCTTCCAGCTTTTCAACCTTCTTTCCACTGCCTTAGATGTCCCAAAGAGCCTCTTCCCACTTGAAAATCTGAAGAACTTAAAGGGAAAGGCACAGCATGGCTTTGGAAATGCGTTATGAACATATACACTATCTTCTGGGTTTGGGTTGTTAACAGTTGTTGTTGCGGATCATCTCTGCTTCCTGAATGTCACATAGGCTACTGATGGCTACCCGTGCACATTAGACACTCAAGAGGAACTGAACTGCTGCTGTTGAGAAAGTGGATGAGAACCTAACAGTAGCAAAACAGCACAGGAAGATTGTGTGGCAGATTTTGACTTTTTTTTTAATATAATAAAACTGGTACATGGTCCTAGTTTGTCCAGCGAGCCTCAAACAGGTAGAGATTTCATCCTTCTAATTCCTTCCCACATGCCTGCTATTAAGTATAGGAATAAACAGGCCTCTTCATGAAAACTGTGTCAACAAATTGAGTCAGAATTCCGGATGTCATATTCAGGTTCATAGCAGTTACGTGTAAGGCACATATCTAAAACACAGAGAAGTTTTTATTCAAAAATCTTAACATGCTTAGCAGCGCTCTGTGTTCCTTTTGCTTTTTTTTAGGCAAGACAGAGCTAGAATTAATGTGATGTGCTCCCCCTACAATCATCTCTTTGGATCTCATTCCTAATAAATCCTTCAAGGAAGTCACAGTGCTTTATCTCTCCCTTTGCTCTGTTAACCTCCCAGACTCATTCTGCTACCCACTGAAAATTAAGTAGTTAAAAGTGTCTGGAAATACCAGTGTCACTGGGCAAAGTACAGGCATTTTTCAAAAAGGAAAAACCTAGGTTATGTTAATTTTAAATATACAAAATTCTAAATGCTTTTAGTCAGAACTGCTGCTGCTGGCTTGTGGACTTCTCTTTGGTGTGACTTCTGTCATCTCGTAGTCATGCCTGAGTTTACGGGTGACAGCAGTATAAATATGACTGACAGTATCTCAGCATTCACTGATCATCTACATGCAAGAATACCTTTTATTGCTAAAATAAGAGGGTCTCATCTGAAAATGAAATGCAGCCCATTGCAGAATTTTGGACCTTATTAGCTCTGCAGAAGGAGTAGAATTCTAGGAATGGAGTTTAAAATGTCAGTAGTTGATTTTGCTGTCAGAAGCAAGAACTCTTCTCTTCTAGTTTTTATATACGGGAGTTACTTAAAGAAATAACTTTAAAGTATATTCCAGAATAAATGACTGCTGCCTCTTAAAATTCACCACAATTACATAGAGATAGTTTTGCAGGATTTTGGAAGTAGTTTTAAATTTTCTTTGCAGTGGAGTTTTGATTATCTGATACTGCTTTACTGCAGCATTTAACAACAGAAGCAGCATACAAGTCTCAGATTTCTGCCTTAAGCAAGTCTCTTGTGAAAATGGAAGGAGAGCTTCAAAACATACATCAGGAGAGTCTCCTTACTTGCAAATCTCGCATCTACACAAGAACTTTGCATTAAACTAGATGCAGTCAAAGAACGATTAACTTAGCAGTTAACTTCCACAGCAGTAGAAGGTAGAAAGGGTATGTGAAATATATTAGAAAAATAAGTTTATGTTAATGTTATACTTAAGGGATCTAAATCTACTTTGGAATCTAGAATGATAAAAGAAATCCTGATTGATGATTAGCGCTTCAATTTTTTGAATGTTTAATCCTGATTGATGATTAGCGCTTCAATTTGTTGAATGTTTAATTTGGCATTCCTCAGGGGCTTACTCCTCAGAGGGTGGATGCTGTATACTGTTTGAAAAGCACACTGGTTTGCAAGGTTTTACTATGAATACTCAAAAGTCAGCATGTAAAATTACTAGTTCTTTTCTTGAAAGATATCTCGGATTTTACATCTAGTCACTAAGTAAGCACAATAGCTGGAGTAGTTTATTAGCAAAGAAACTTGACATGGACTTTAAAATGCACAACTGTTTTAGGAAGTATCAATATCTCTTTAATAATCTTTCCTTAATTTCCCTTGAAAATCAATTTCTGTTGACCTTGATTTTGACAAAAACTACAAAATTAATGTTTGATAGGCAAATTTTTAAAAACTCAGCTTGGATAAACTCTGAAAAATTGTTCATACATACTCAGATTATTCAGATATTTTCAGCATGATTCTATCACTGTCCTGTCCATCCTCTGCTCCAGCTGAGATAATTTCTTGTTCTTTACAGGCTTCCAGCATTCTCTTTCAACCTTTATGCCTTTTCCATACACCATGGGTAAAGCTGCTGTTTGACAGTTGGTTATTTGTTCCAGCCAAATGCGTGTGATGTCTGTTGTATGTTTGTGGAATCCTCTACGATGCTTTCGATAGGGAAGAGTTCCAGCATATGACATTTGTCTGAAGCTTTCATGAGATCTAATACGACTAAGCCTTCCTGGATCCTTCTGTGAGGTTGTCAGTGAAGCGGCTTGCTGGGACTGTGGAGAGCAGCAACAGTTTCAGGAGAGAAAAATGCAGAAATGCGGTTGGGGAGTTGGAGAAAAGTCTGAAGTTGGGAAATTTTCACTAATTTTTTTATACCTTTCAACCAGTAGTCTTTCATCAGCCATGTATAACCTTCAGATAGGGCTCTTATTGCACATAGTATTCCAATGCAGAAATCTGCATTACTAGATTGCAGCATATGTACATTCAGAAGTGGAAATTAAACCTGATGCTGAATAATATTGTTCTTTTAGTGTTTCTAATCCTGTTTATTTTCCTGTAACTTATGCTGTCTACAGTTTTCAGGATTTTTTTGTTCTGAAATACAAAAGTAGGATATCAAAACTGTTTATAGGCAAAGGAACTAGATTTTTTGATTGACAGTTAGTAGAAAATTGGACCTTTCAGACTGAAGATACCTTTCAGTTTAGTTGGTAAAACCAAATCATTTGAGTTTTGCTTTGGAAAGTGAAAAATGCTTTTTCCTGTTTTCAAAATTATTTTTTTAAAATTTTTTTAATTTTTATTTTTTATTTTTATTTTTTCTTTTTTAGTTTTTCCTCTTTAGAAGTTTTTTCCTCTTTTTCAAATTCTTTTTTCATTTTTAAATTCTTTTTTCTTTTTTAAAAAATGCTTTTTTCTTTTCTTTTCTTTTTTCTTTTCTTTCTTTTTTAAAAAATCTTTTTTTTTAAATCTTTTTCTTTTTTAAAAAATCTTTTTCTTTAAAAAAATCATTTTTCTTTTTTCTTCTTTTAAAAATTCTTTTTCTCTTTCTTCTTTCTTCCTTCTTCTTCCTTCTTCTTCTTTTCCTTTTTTTCCTCCTCTCCCCCCCCATTGGCCTGTGACATGAGTTCTCTCAGTATCTTCCTGGTTTGAACACATAAATGGTTATCCTCTGAAAATTCTGAAGAATGTGCTGGAGAGGTGGGGTGTTTGTTAAGATGTGTCAGTTCATAGATTTACTATGACCTTTGGGTGAGCATTATTGTGCTCAATGTAAACTAGGTTTGAGTAAAATACAGGTAAAAGTGTTTGCAGTACCCCAAATGGACTCAGTTAGACATACTAAAATGCATACATGAAAAGATGAAGGAAAAATAGCATCGAGCTAACTTACGCTAAGATTAAAACAGTTAGTTTTCTGTGTCTCTGTAGCTGACTCAATAGAGATTTTCCTGACTCACCGTCTCCAGGATTTTTTTTTTTTTGTGTAGTTATGTCTCAGGTACATCCATTGTTCCCTTTTCAGTGGAACATATTAGGTTTTATGGTAGTATTCTTTTTTAGGTTCCCCCAAGATATATAGATGCTTAATCTCATTTGGATTTTATTCATTTTCCCTTTCCTCCCAAATTTATTCTTGATGCTCCTTTAAGTAAAATAAGTGTAATCTCACTCTGCTGGAGATGCAGATATTGGTTGGTTATACCAGGTGTCATTTCCTGCATGCAAATGGTTAATCAGTAGTTTCTTGCCTCAACAAAATGTAGAACTTCCCTCCTCTTCTTTAATGATTCTGTCTACAGTCTGTATCCATTGATCTGTATATTTCATAGCATTTTGTCATTTCTATCAAGTATGTTTATATTCTGATATATACATTGGGTGAATTTATAAATCTGACACAGGATTTTGACTGAGGGCAAATATAACACTAATCATCCATCTTGGAGTGAAAGTGAATTTTGGTCATTGATCCCAGACTTACTTTTTTCTTTTTCTCTTTTTTTTTTTCTTTTTAAAAGGTTACCATAATAGATAGATAAAACTTTAAAATTTCTGTTTAGCTGCAGAGCAAGTGTGAGTCATCCCATTCTGAAATAGAGCTGCTGAGAAAACAACTGGGAAATGAAAGAGCATTTACAAAAAACCTGGAATCTTTGCTTGTGTCCAGTCGTGAGAAAGAATTTCAGTCACAGATAGCAAAGCAAGAAAAAGACTCTGAAATTCAGTTTCTCAAGGAACAGCTTTTTTTAGCAGAAAATAAATTGTGAGTAAATGACCAGAATATTGCAGGTTTTTTCATTCTTCCCAAGTGTATATGCACACAGATGGTTTTATACCTAGCTGCATTTTCAAATGGCCAATGTACCTTGGTTACTTTAACAGCAGAAGATACCAAAAAGCTACTTCTGATTCCTCAGCTATAGAGGAATAATAGACTTTTCTGTGTAGTGTTATATTTTACTCCAAAAAATGTTCTTAATCTCAATTGCATGGTATAGCTGCCTTTTTAATTTTGGAAAATTGTATTTGGTAACATACTTGGAGGATTACAGTTGCTATCTACTTAAAGTGTATGGACTTTACAGTGCTGTGCAGAGTCAACATTTTACTCAGCTCAGAAATAGAGCAGCTCAGCTAGAGTTGGAACTGGATATCACCAAAAGACAGCTGGGGACTGAGCGCTTTGAAAGGCAAGTATATGTTTTGGTATCGTGCTTCCTGCATCTAATTGGGGTGAAATGCAGTATAGTACTAAGACTTAGACTAGTCAGTAGGATAAACAGCAAAGTTTGGTTTTGCTCTGCTGTACACCTCCTGTGTGTTAAGAAGCTATTCACATCACTGAATTCAGTCTGTGTAGCTGTTATACACGCTGTCTAAATTAGTTGTCTAGGTTCCTTTTATAGCCAATGGAATGAAACAGTGAGATAAACTGCCCTCTAGAATGGCCTGTTTTAGGATGAGATGGATCACTTTCCTGAAGATGCTCGTCTGTCTTCACTTATTTGTAGTGATGCCTGTCGTGATCTATAGTGAGAGTCTAGGTGACTAGGTGGCTAGACAAGTGACTTATAGACCACTAAGTTCTACGATATGAATGGCTACCTTTTGGCTACAACTGTACTAGTGAACTAAACCAGGTCAGAGCATTGACTTGAGGGGTCCACACAACTGTATACTTGTCCATACAGTTTAATTGTTAGTACACACCCTGGAATTATTTTAGCCCATACCAACCCACCTTCTCCCAGGTACTGTTTGGGGCACAGAAGGTGCTAGGGATGGTTCCCAAATGGCAGTATGGCCAAAGTAATCTTTTTTTTTTTTCTTTGTGGGAAGAGGGTTTAACAATATGTACAAACTGTTTCATATGATTTGGCCACAGTACCAGAGCGCGGTCCCTGGCCTGCTTCATCAGTTAGTTTATCTACGTAGTCTCAGTGCCTTAAATACTTTTCTTATCTGTGAAACAATAGTATTCTCTATTTCATGGATGTATTGAGGATAAAATATTACCGTCTCAGGCATCATTTTGGGTATGTAAAAGAGACGGCTAAAAGAAAGAGTGATGTGATTATAGCACAGGTTTGAGAATCAGGTGTCTTGTTTAATTGTAGTAAATTGCTTTGTTGATGTTTTATGTTCTATGTTCCATGTTCTCTCATAGGTAAGAATGAGGGTTTTGGAGGGGCATCTCTATACCTGATGTTAGGCCTTTTAAAGATGGATTTCTTAAATGTCTCAGTGTATGTTTCAATTTCAAATTGGATTCTCCTTTACTCTGAAGTCATGGCAAAAACTGCTACACTTTCGGGTTAGATGTGCAAGTCAGTTTAAAAGGTGGCATCATTTGTGCTTCTTCAGCTGCATATAATGAGCCAGACTGTATGCTAATACAGGAGTACCTTTGTTTTAAAAGAAACTCGATCTTCTTCAGACTGTTGTTTCTCTACTCCCCCCTGTGTGAGTGCATCCATCTCATGGTGTATAGGTGCTCCCTGGTAGGGACTGCAAGTTCCTTTCTTTTGAAGTGTTTCTTCTTGAAGTGTTCATTGGCAGAAAGTTGAATCAGCATCCACACTTAATCTTTTCTCCTAGTTAAGGATAATTTGTTACTCACGTGGTTGTTTAGCCTATGCTGAGGCAAAGATTGCCAGTTTTCATTCTTGAAGAGAATTTCTCTTCTATTTCAAGAGAATTACAAACATAATTATCTGAATTACTTTGGAAAGAACAAAGCTAGGTTCCATTATGCAGTCTGTAAGTCAGCTGCAAAAACAATATGCAGAAATCTTAGATAGCAAAGACTGAAATGTTCTCATATAAAAATCTGAGGCTGACATTAGATTTAGCTGTCTTTTAAAGGCTAGAGCTTTTTTCTTTTTTTGGCTTTTTCATAAAATCAAAACAGTGTCCCTTCAATGTCCCGCAAAGGTTACAAGAATTTTATTTCTTTTCTGTTTTTCCTCAGAAAGTCATGCTTTACAAGAGCAGATATCTATCTCTCTTGTTTGCAGGGAAAGGGATTAAAGCTCCAATTGGCTTCTTACAGCCAATCTATTTTTCTGGTACTGGCAAGTGAAAACGAGAAAATTAGCCAGAGAGGAAAAATACTATCATTAAAATCAGTGTCGTGATAGTATATAATGGAAGCAGCAGATGTCAGTACTGACTGGGTTTTTTTGTTGTCACTTTAAACGCGTGGGTAGATGATATCCTTGTTCTAACACTGACTTAGCTAGTTGTATTGATTTATTGCCTTGGTGCAGAATGAAATAATGCCTGAAATTAGGAGGTGGAAGTGCCAACACTGTCAGGCCTTGAATGAGCACCAACACAGTGATACCAGGAGGCTTAATCCATCTGTCTGGGTTTTTCTTTACCAGTCAGGAAAAGCACCTCCCCATCTCTCCCATATTCATGACTACAGAAGCAGTTTGGACTCATGTGGAAACAACAGGTTTGATTTATTTTCCTGTTCCAGCTGTGGTGACCAAGCACAGGGACTGACTGTCACATACCCCTGGACAACCCCGAGTGCATGACTTGCATATCTTTTCATTCCTTTCTGTTTCTTAACCCTCCTTTTTGCTGCCCTTGTATCTCCCTTTCTCTGCCCCAGTCTCCTCCCAAATAAAAAACTTTCCCATGGTTACTTTTCCCCATTGGTCACAGTTTTGCTACATTCATACCCAAACTTGGTATCCTACAGAGCGATGTTACCTGTGAGAGCTGCAAGCAGCTGCACTCTGACTTCCCACCATTGCCAGCGCCATCTTGACCGTTAAAGACAGTACAGCATGTGCATAGTAAAGCCCTTAAAAGCAATAATGCTAGGAAGAGTAGCAGTCAATGTAGATAAGTGGTTCTGTAGTCTTTACAGCGCATGTGACACCTCCCCAGGCACAAGGTTGTGGGATGTTGGTAGCTAGGTGGAAGACTTACCATCTCACTGGGCTCCCGCTGCTAGAGCGAGCCTTTTTCTTGCCTGTAGATTCAGATCCGTGAGCTGGTGCTGGATCTGATCCCTCTCCTGCAGGTTTTGGTGATCTGCTTCAGTGGTGCTCTCCATACGTAGGTCTGTGGTAATGGCTAAGTCACACTGGAGTCAGTTTCAGTTCAATACCATATGGGCAGTCCTAGTTATACCTTCATTTGCAAGGTTTTGGGCAACTTGGAGTCCTTTTTTTCCAGCCCGGATCAGTGCTATCCTCCCAATACACCCATTCATTTATAATGAACCATTGTCCAGGTTTAACTGGGGTTACACACTGAAACACGGGGTGGTTGTAGCTACCCTTCCTAGTAGTTTCCCAATCCAACCCAGACTAGATTCTCCTTATGTAAACAATTGGCAGCCTGAAACCAGGATCCCAGATGAGTATGTACCTCCAAAATTTTCCAGTGTATTATCCAGTCCCATGTACTTCCTCCCCCTACACCCAGATGCAGGAGTTACAGATTGATCCAGTATCCAGGCCCCACCTCTTGCAGTCAAAATGACCAGACTACCATTTTACAACCTTCCCACTGGGGAGTCCAGCATCTCTTGAATATCCACCAGCTCCAGGGCACTTTAGGTAGACTCTAGTCCACTGGCCTTGCCAACTCAAACAGCACAAGAATACCGCGAGCAACACTGTTCTTACATTAATGTCATTGCTGATTTTAGTGATTGTCCTTATGTTGCAGACTTGTGAATAACTTTAAAATTAGGCTCTTCCTCCCTGGAGATTTTTACAATTTTTAGAGTTTAACCTGCAGCAACCATGGCTAGCTTCTGTCTTTTAGGGAAAATAGAGACAATGGATATGTAGAACTAAATCTGAGTAAGGGAGTAATACAGAGAGAGTCACTAATCTGTCTTTCAGAGAAATATATGATGAACACCACATCTCCTTTTAAAATAAAATAAAACTAAAAAGCTGACAATCTTAAATAGAAAAAAAAATTATAATGACTACAAGATAATTTTGATGATTTTTGAAAAGTGCTTAGTCTCACTCTAAAATAATGTTTATTTAGGGAACGTGCTGTAGAGGAGCTTCGACGCCAGAATCGTACAATCTCGTATCAGTTAAGCTCTACGTTAAGAACATCATCACCTGAACATTCCCATCATCAGTCTCCTGATTGGTCTCTGGACTGGTCCCTGGAAGGGTAAGTTGTTCAACAGCATTTAAGTTCCAAACACTGGGGGGGGGACACAGATAAAAGGATGAACTCTGATATTTCTTGTTGAAATATTGGCTGAATTCCATGGAATTACATTGCTCCAAGAAAAGTTACAAGAAGATTCAGGACCACAATCTTTTGATGATACTCCTTTTATTTTGTTTTATTGAGGCATGTCAAAACTATATGGTTAATAGCAACTACTTGCACCGGGATGCTATAGTCATAAATTCTTAAAACAGTAGTAGAAATAATGCTACAGAAAATCTATACTTGACTTGCCACCATTTTGTGCAGGTGTAGAGGTAAATATTTTCGTCTTTCCTACATAAAAGCTCACAACTATCCAGCCTTTCTTCTTCTAGTAGTTTTCAGAATAGTTTTTACTCTATATATGTGCATTTTTTACAAGAAACATAAATGCATTCTAAAAGTCTTCAAATACTTGTAACCCTGAAGGAGGAGCACGCTCAGCTTTCCTTTCAACAATCAGCGAAATGGAGCCTCCACAATATCTAGCTGCTTCCCTGTCAGTTTCAGTCTCAGCTTAGTTTGGTAGCTGCATGCTTGTTGCATCACAATTTTTGGTAGATTGATGGCAGCATGCATTAAAAAAAATTGCCAGTTGAGGGGGAAAAATTCTCAATTCATGATTTGCAGGAAATAATTTCTGCTTTTGAGATGGTTATGTACTTCCAAGATGAATTTTGTTAATACTTTGGTAACTGAGATGATTACCTTTTGCACTTGATTAATCTTTGTTACCAAAGGCTCCTCTAAGTACACAGGTCCTAAGAATACGAGGCAAGTTTCCTTGGGTCAGTGAGCTGGTTCTGGTGCCCTTAGTAGGAAAACACAGCTGTGCAAGACAGTGATTTTGTAGCCATTGCCAGTCCCTGATAGCAAGTACAGGGAGTCTCCATTCCTCTGATAGAACTGCGTCTACTCCTCCTTAGTCTGAGTACAGTGTAGCTCTTAAATTTGTTGAAATAAGCATTGTATCATTTGGAATGGTTTAATTTACTTTTAATTACCATAGCACTTTCTTCTATTTTTGATACAGTATAAAGAAAAGAGGGATCAATCCATGTAGTCACCACACTGATACTAATAATTATGGTGCTTTTTCTATTTGTATCACCCCCTTTTCAGGGTGATAGCATTCCTTTCTAATTAGTAAACTTCTGGCTAAATACCAAATCGAGACTAATCTTCTACAAACTAGATTATGAATTCAACTCCGTTCTTGTTTGCTTTTTGGGTTTTGGGGGGGTGGTGGTGGTGTTTGGTTTTTTTCTTTTTTTTCTCCTGGCTGGTCTGATGTGGCATGATCTGCTTTTGCACATTCCTGGGGATCAATGAGTTTAAGTAAGGACTAAAAATGAAATATGTGAGCCAGGTATAAATACTTTGTTTGCTTAAAATCTTTAGCTGGATTAAGCTAAATCTTTCTCAATTAAATCAATGTAGCTTTTGAGTGCAAATGAACTCAAATTTTTTTCTGCTTAATTATTTTCCATTTTTGAGTGCTCAGGATACTAACATAATTCATAACTTTTTTCCTCATCCAGCTCTTTGTTATACTTTCTTGGTTAAGTGGGAAGAGCTAGGGTTGCTCCAGACTTACTTACTTACTTATACTAAATGGTTTGGGATTGTTTTCATTAAAAAATACCTGTGCAATAAAACCTGAAGCTTTGGCAGTCTATTCTATGTTTTAAAAGCTTAACTGGAAATAATTTATCAGGTTTGTGTAGTGTGGTGATACAGTGATGAATAAAATAGCCTGTTTGATAAGGTTGTCCTGAGACAGAGCAAAGATCTGAATCTGCATCTGTCTGCTTTGTATAAGTGATATACATTTGATTTACCTATGTCTGTGTGAGTGCTCTAATGTCCAGAATACTATAGTTCTTGATAAATTTTACGTGAAGAACTTAGAGTCTGTATCAAGAAAAAGACGGAATAGTAGAAATGTCTGAAATATTTATGGATGATGAAATCACTTCCCTCCTAGCTAACTCTAGAAAGATTCAGAAAAATTCATTGCGATCAGAATGAAAGAAAAACCAATGTAAAGTATGGGTTGAGAGAGAGTAAAAGCAAAAATATCAATGCAAATATTTGGGTGTAATCAGCAGCGGAATCACAGAATTAAGACTTTTAAAATAGATATATGGGGAATTGATGAAACACAATCTAGGTGTAAGTTCCTGTTGGATTTAAAGCAGAATACTACTAGAAATAATCCTCCCGGAGGTGGAATTTCATTTTTCAGTTGCAGGGATTGAAAAAGATATTGTAGAAACAACTGTTCATTGGTGGAGAGGCTTCTTCCGCAGCTAATGTCTGACTCTGCAGTGCATGAAGTATAATGAGATAGCAGTGCTGGAATCACCATTAATACCCTTCCTCCTCTACAGTGTTTTGGTGCTATTTTAGCAGACACTGTGACAGGAGATGAGGCAGACAGTCACCTTTTTATTTTATGAGAATGCAATATCAGAAGTAAATTGGACAGTAACTTTTTCTTATCCTTCCATCTTTCTCTCTGTCTTTATTGCACCAGACTTCCTGTTCCAGTAAAGTGAAAAGGATGTACCTTGTAGTTTGTCTTGCAGACCTAGTGGGAAAGACATTTTCTGTCTGATTTTCTTAAGTGATAGCAGTCCAAAACTTGCCTTTCAGTTTGAAGAGCATTATAGCACTTCTGTACAATAAAATCTAACCCTTCAAATGATCTGGATTGACTGTTGAAGAGACTGGGAAGCCTGCTCAAAGTGTTTTCATAATCAAAACCTTAAAATTTTGCACATGGAAACATCAGAATGTACTGCTGTATTCACTGAACATGAAACAAATTAAATTACTTTTCTTTTTCTTTCTAGGAATTAATGTTTCAAGGACTCATAATGTTATATTCACAATGGCTTGTGAAGACTGCACACCATCTGGAGAGTTAGAGTTCAAGCTTAATGCTCATTTAATTATCATTTTTTCCCTGCTGAATGCTAAATTTCATTAAATCTATTTCACAAATGCTTGCACAGGTTTTTCGTCACTGTTAATGTTGTTCAGTGGGAAGAAATCAGTCTAGATAGCTTCCTCTCCCACCTCTTGTATTATTGTGTGAGATGGCCCATCTCAGTAAACAGAAAAAAACCCACAAGTTCCATCGACTGTACTGACAGTGTGCTTTTATTTTAAAAGTGTGCATAATTTTAAAAGATTATTGATGTAACTGAAAAAAGGGAAAGAAAATAACGATATGAAACTTTATTGGGGGAAAAACTGTCTATATTCAGGTGTTATGATTTGGATGTATTTTTGCTGAACTATGTGAGTATTATGCTTGAGAGAATGCTGTGCCATCTCAAGACAGGAAGAGTTTGGGTTTTTTTTCCCCCCTTCAAACCTGACTTACTTATTTGGATAAATAAGATAGTAATGTCAGCAGATACCAGTGTTTCGATATCCATCTATGAAGATACGGGTTTTTTTGTGTTTCCATACATACTGGAGGTGTGTTCAACTTCTAAGAATTTTATTAAAACTGCACAAAGTTTCTACTTAGAATTCTTTAATATGAGTGAGTACTGTTCGGTGATAGTTATTGGCACTTAAACTTGCTCAGAATTTCTGCACATTATGTCATACCATTTGTCTATGTTCTATATTCTCACACTTTAAATGCAAGAGAAAGTGTAAAATTCTCTCCTATAAATCATCTGGGAAATCTATACTTCTGTATTTGGAAGTAGAGAAGTAATACCTGTTTAATTCATTTCAATTATCCATTTTTTTAATAGATTCATCCTTCTTGCTATCTTCATAAAAGAATTTTAAAAAAGGTCTCCAGTTTATTTTTGAAAGCAAAGGCACGTTGGTCGTGGTAATGTTTTAAATGTACATCTTGTACTTATGTTCCTTCATATGAATTTGGTTTGTGATAACCTGACTACTAAAATTTAACATGCATATTTGAGTAATGATTAAAGACAGCATAACCCATACGAATGCTCCTACCTGTCTTTTAAAACCTGTTGATATGAGCTGTAGCTATGATTCTATGTTGCTTTTTAGGAACAGGTAGCTTTAAAAAGCCTGTAGAAGTATTTTTATGAATAATGTAAAAAAAAAAAAAAAGAAAAATATAAATATGTACCTCTAACATAAATTCTAGGATTCTCTTCCCTAAGAGCAACAATATTTTTCAGTTCAGGTGACTTGATTTTAATTTGTAGGTCCTGATTCTTCATTCTTTGTTTGGGGGAAAGCCACAGAAGTCATTTCAGCAATCATCAGTGTTAATGGGACTACTTGCAAGTAATAAAGAGTGTAGGATCAGACATAATGATATTAACCATTTCCACATTGTGCAGTTACTAACAGGCATATTGTACACTTTTCCCAGATGAGAGAAGATGATCATCTCATCATCCCAGAAGATGAGAAAGTGGTTTGTTGTTTTGCAATCATATTGCCATATTTTTTTTAGATGGTCACAAAAAAGTTTGAGAAATGTGACCTTAGTATATAAAACTAATACCCTATCATTTAGAAGATGAAAAGGAGAGATTAGATAAATATAAAATAGATAAAACTGAGTTCTTTTTGGGAGTGGATATACTGTGCCGAGGCCCATGTCCTAAGATGTAATTCCTTAGTTGCAATAACGATAGCTTTTCCATATAAGATCATAAAGAAGTCAGAACGAGGTGCTCCCCTACAAAGTAAAAGTGTAAGATTCTTAAGCAATTTGGACTTCAGAATTCCTCTCTTAAGTAGAGAGGATTAAGGGAATATGAGATTATAAATATCAAGATGTAATAAACTTGCTTTTGGATATAGACTTCAAGTGACTTCCGACAGCAATTAATTGCTATGTAATTATTGATGGTTAAAAAAATAATCATTCAAGTGAGTGTATTAAGAGAGCAGTATCACTGTAGTGGCAACCTCCCTACATCTGACCTAAGTCAGAAACTGAAAGAAAGAAGAAATGAAAGAATTAATTGAATTTGCTGAAGTTTGCAAATAATACCTTTTAGTTTAACAAAAATGCTGCTTGCTGGCAATGTCTGTAGTAATAGCCCAAGAGGACTCGAACAGTGTTTGTTGGTTGGGAATTGTACGTACTGCTCCAACAGTATATTCTAAGAACCTTCACACCATTGCTGAATATGAAACATTGCTTCGTCCTTAAGTAAAGATAGATAACGAGCCCAAACGAAGTATTTATAGTTCTTTGCTTTTGGTTGCAAACTCTCTAATTTGTAACACACCTTAACTTTTTCAAAACCCAGGAAGTACTATTGAATATGCCCAAATTGAAATGTGTTTATACATTTTGTGATAGTATCTATTTCCTTATAATGTGGGTCACTCATGGTAGGGGCATTTTCTTGTTGTTGCTTTATTACAGTATTTTGTACTGGAAAGAAACATACACCAAAACTCTATTTATCATTTGTTTGCATTTGTGACACTTATTTGCAACTGTGAACAATGCTGTACTTGATTTTTATACATTTTTTTAATTGCCCTTTACCCCGGTATTTTTACATAGGCAAACCTGAAAATGCAATTTGTGGTTTTATATGAAATAAGAGCATGTTAAACTTGTTCTCAGCTACTGTGTGATGATGTAAAATTATCTGTTTTGCATAACAAAGAATCCTATAGTATTTAAAAAAGTATTCATGCTCTTCTGCAGCAGTATTTTTCTAATTTCTAGCCACTGGTTATGGAGTTGTTTCCAACCAATTTTGCTTACCCATGGCAATGGAAACTGTCACCATTAATCAGTAGAAGGTATTTTACTTGAGCATAACTGGTTTACAGGGTTTGTATTAGAAAGAATTCAGTGCCCCTGGTATCATCCCCTCCTTAGTCTCTTTTTCTTCATCCTAGAAGAAATGGGAGCTACTATGTGTACAGAACAGTATCTCCGTTACCGGTATAGTCCCACCGAGAAAGAAGAATTCATTGTGTGTTGCTTTTTGTAAGATCTATGCAAGCAACATTTCAGCAGCATTTGGGACCATGTATCTGTGTGATTTATCCTGCTGTTTCCACGCAAAGAAAACCAGATTTTTTTTTTTTTCCTTTCAGTCACTAACAAAGCTTGAACTTCAGCAACATGTAAGCGGAGTTAAGATTCTGCTGTCAGTGTTAAAGCAAGCGGTTTTAGTCTTTGACCAGGAAGAACGCTCATAGTGTGGGGTTCTCTTTGGTAGTACTAGAGCTGAGTTTTTTATTTTACACTCCCTCCCCTTTTTTTTCTGAGAGCAACTAATCCAGTTGGTATCAGTCGAGGCTGTAGAATATTAAATTGGCACATGGCTTTCAATATCAGATACGCTTTAGCAGCTCTGTTTTCTGTCTTGCTTTTGTAAAGTTATTTAATCTGACTTTGGTATTAGCAAAGTCAGATTAAATGATACAATAGAATGCATATAAAGTTAGTATATATGGGATATTTAACTAGTTAATTTGCATTAGCTCCTCTTTCCACGTCTTAGTGATTTCAGTATGAATAGCCTTGCAACAAGGAATACAAGTTGTTTTACTGGTACAGACTGGAGCGTCTGTAAAGGAGTGTGATCTTTTAACAAAAGAAGCAAGAGGGTTTTTTAATGTATCTTGCACTCTTAATGATCTTTAATCTGATCCACTGAACCTTCATATTAATTTCCAGCAGAGGGGGTATGTGAAATGAAGATGAATGAATCATACATAGCTTTGTGGTATTAACATACACAGTTATCTGAGCACCTGGAAGGAGATTTCACAGTTGGTTTTACATTTTGGACGCTTTCCACACAGAAGAAAAATAGCTTGATAAGATGGATAAAATTTTCATGTGACTTGACTTGGATTGATTATGTCAAAACATATATCCTCATTTCGTTACATCAATCAGATTTTTTTATTAATAAATTTTGAAAAAATGACATTTGCTTATAATTAAAACATTATGTATAAGACATGGCCTGAAATGTTTCCGTCCAATGGATTTTTTTGACCTGACTCCCTAGTATATTACAATTTGATTTTTCTCTAGGCTGTCCCACATTTGACTTTTATTAAATCTGTGAAGCAGTTTAATAATTTATTTCAGCAGATGCAAAAGTCCAAGCTTACTTTTAAGTTTCCTAGCTTGTGCTTCTCATCTATACTGTGTTTTCAGTGTTCTTATTTCCTGAGGTGGGAGAAGAACAAACATTTTTTATCTTGAATGCAGCCTACACCCAAGCAATTATATAGAGTACACAAAGCAGAAAACTTCTTTGTTGTCAGAGCTGCAGTGCAACCTAGCAGGTGAACAATGTGCTTTTCAGATTTGCTTTACACAAGGGTATGTCTTTCCTGCACACAGTAATATTTTATAAAACTACTGTTGCCAGAATAGCATATGCCTTCTAGAAACAATGCTACTTAACAGAAATAAAACCTATAATTGAATTTCTTTTTTGACCCACAGTGGCTGCTCTAGAAGTAATGTTGAAATGATTTCTCATTTTAAGACTCAGCGTGCACCAGTTTCCCATTTTCATTTCTGCTCCCCTTACCACTGCTGTAAGAAACAACCAAGCTCCACAGCATTTTTCATTCTAACATGTCTCACAGTCCAAGGTAAAAATGTAGTGTGGTATTCCTTCTTTTTTCAGGCAACACCTGTTTTCCATGCAAAACTGCTGTCCTCAGAGTCACTGACTTTACACCAGACTGTCTGTAGAGACATAGATGCTATGTGCTGAAACTAGAACTCACAAGTTTGAGAGAAATTTATTGAAATACATAGATGCCAAAGTGGGAAACTATTCCGCTGATGTTATTTTTGTCAAGTCTTCCGGCTAGCTCCTCCAGCCTTCCTTTCTTGCCTCTTGCATGGAAACTAAGCTTCAAATATGCTATTCGAACATCCGTATGTACTACTGTTGACAGCTGCAAGCAACTTCAGCTAGAGCCTTTCACTCTGTAAGGATCTTGACTGATTTTTAATTTCGGTCTCACCTGCTTTTAGCAGATGTACCTACTGACTGTCGCTACATGCTGCAGTTACCCCACCAACTCCAACAAGTCTTTAACTTGCTTGAGAAAAAACCTGGAGATGGCCAGTTGCTGCCTTAAACCGCCAAGGGTAGGTGAAGGGGAAAGAAAAGCCAAGGCAGAAAGTTCTAGGGGTGAAATAGCTCTTTTACAATTGCTTATCTGCTCTCTTCTCCTCAGCCCCGTGTACCTCAGGGGCCCGGCCGGGGTCAACGCCTTCCCAACGCCGGCCCGCGGCGGGGGCCCGGGCTGCCCCGGCTGCCGTGCCCTTTTCCTCAGCGCCGCACCACGCCCGACAGCCACCCGGGCAGCGATGTCGGCCAGCACCACC
>NW_008794123.1:157470-167459 GCF_000699145.1 Aptenodytes forsteri | reverse complement strand
CCGCAGGGCGCGGGAAGCGCAGTCCGGCGGCGAAGGGCTCCGTTTCCCTCTGTGTTCTCCCGAGCCTGTTTTTCAGAGAGTATGGTGAAGGGAGACGCCTAATCTGAATCAAAATGGGCGTTTAACGAGGGGCTGATGGCACATAGGGGGAAGACACGGGCGCTGGTTTCCATGTACACGAAAGGCTCCTTCGCCATCGGCGTTTCGAGGTTTGTCAAAGGTGTGAAGAAGATTGAGGTGAACCAGGCTTGCGCTCCCACCCGCTCAACGCCGCTCGGGAAGGCCGAGTTTAGCTTGCGGGCGTGTTTTCTTGCCCCGAAAGGCTGTGGCTTTCCCTCTCCCGTTCCTCCGACGTCTCGCAAAATGCTAACTGATCCTATGGCCTGAAATTATCCTTAAACGTTGTGACTTCTTCCCCTTTTTAATATATTTTTGGACATGAGACCTGAAATACCACGAGTTAATTTTTCTCGTCGTTATATTAGCTTCTATTGACAGGTTTTACTGTCAACAGTATATTTAGTGTATTGAATTTTAATTGCCACTGATAGATCTTATGTCACCATGTGGGAATCTCTTCAATTAAAAAAGCTTTAAGAGTGCAATGAAATTTATTTTAGTTGTGAAGACATCATCCTGCCAGTTTTGCCATACAGTTAACTGGGAAAAAAAGTATAGATAGCACCAATAGAAATACTAATTATTTGCGTATTTTCACACTAGTTAAAAACCCACATTTTTTTCTATAGCTCGTTTAATTGTGTTTAATTTGCATAAAATCATGCATGTCTTAGGCTTTATATGCATACAAATACCAAAGCAATATAAATATCAGCTAGAAGTGTGCAGTGGACTATACATTACATCCTTTGTCTGAAAGTAAATTGTTATTCCAGGCTGACACACACAAGATCTTCCAGAAGTTTTTCCTCTTCTCCTATTTTTCCATTATAAATCTAACATACCATAATTAGCTCCCATAAATCTTTCTTCAGTTGGACGTCATGTTCTCTACTCAGTGCTGTATATTCTCCTGTATTTGTCATCATTAAAAAGTTAATTTGCTTTATCACTCGCATATCATTAGCCTCCAAAAATAGTAACCATGCATCAAAGCCTGTTTGATACTGATACAAGGCTGTATATCATTTTTGCATCAGAGTAATTTCTCATTCCTCTTATCGCCGTGCCAATAAACACTGGGGCACCGGTCCTTTTCCATGCAACATGATATGGATTGTTTTTATGTAAATTTTAAGTGGAAGTGAGCTCTCATCAGCAGTTTCTACAGGGCAAAGATTAGATTACAGAAGGAAAAAATGTAACGTTATTACTGGCGCTTGCCTTGTAGCTCTTTAATCATTGAAAGAAGGCAGTTTCGTGGTAGGAGCTGGCTTATCATTAAAGGAAAGGGAGCAGGTGCATTTAGTTTCATCCAGTGACGAAGTAGGAACTTTCTGTGGTTGTAGTGATAGGTAATTAATTTTTCTATGTACAGACATCAGAGTTTATGGACAGTAGAAGGTCTTGTTTCTTTGCTTTCACAATGACCTTGTGAACTTTACTTCTACTGTGTTTTTAATTAAAAATGTTTTCTTTAGCATGAACTATGCTTGTGGAAATACATAGTCTGATTCTTCTATTGGGGAAAAAAAAAAGTAACCTGTGCAGTTGTGGCTGCGGTAGTGTTGCTTCTAAGGCAGTGCATGGGAATATGAGTACCTTCTGCCTGCCACTGAGCTCTCCAGAGAAAAGGGCTCCGCTCACACGCGGCCTGGAGCGGTACTGACATCCTCTGCTATCCCTTTGTGCAGGACATTTACAGCTGTAAGTTACTTGGCTGGCAGATTCAGTATTTATAGTCATGACAGAAAGGTACCAAAGAGGAGGAAAGAAAGAGCCCCCTAATAGCGAGGGCTGGCACTGAACTGTTACCGAGGAACTGAAAATATGATTAAATTATGGCAATGTCTCAGGCAAATATTTATTGCAGTAGCAAAGCTACATTTCAGATTCAGCAGGACTAAAGTGAAATCATTGATGTCTAATGACACAGAGACAAGTTCTCCCCATGTTTGTGTGAAGGTGTAATAAATGGCCATGGCCTCGTAGAGCATCCGGCCGTTCCGCTCTTGGTTTCAGATGCACGTTGCCAGCACAACCAGTCTCTGACTGGGGCACTGTAACCAAACCACGTTGTGGATAGGGACCCTGCAGAGCACTCACTGTGCAGAAAGAAAAGGTGTCTCCTAAGTCTGTTTTTACTAGTGTCACAGATCTCTTGTCCAGTGCCCTGCACAGCTGGAGTGCATCAGTTCCCTTGCCCTCTGAGGTCTTGCTTCTTAACATCAAGCACTGGCTTTGGCTCATTAAATGTGGTATTGCATCCAGCAATGCACAATTCATTTATGTTTTCAGATGCCTAGAGGTGTCTTTCTGAGACTGTATGTGCTGATGAACTGAATGTGTCTGGTTTGTATCAGTCCAAAATACTAAAGGACATCCATTTGAGCATGGAAATCTTTGTTGGAAGGCAGTAGAATGAAGGCCGTACTACCAGGATTGTAACACACTCATATAGAAAAAGCTACTTCATTTCCCAGCTTTGCATACTCTGAAAAAGAGTTAACAATCACAGGAGAGATTGAAATTCAGTCATAAACCACTAAAATGTAATGTGTCTAAGGTATTAAATATACAGTCTTCTCTTACTGAGAGATTTATGGTTCTGTATTATTAAAGAGAAAAGAGAGGCTATGCAAAAAGGTCAGGGAAGGAGACCATTTAGTTACCCATTTTGTTATAGTGAAATATCCATTCGTGGACAAAATTGTCCCTTAAGGAAGATGGCTTTATCTGTACCAAAGCATTTCTGTGGATTGCTACTCATCCTAAGGTCAGCAGAACTCCCTCAAAATTATGTTTCTCCATCTTTCAGCTTTGGGTTTGATAAGGACGGGTCCTCTCAGTTTATGTCTTTGCATCAGCCAATACTGGCACAAGTCCCTACCCAGTGCCTTCTCGGCATAGTACTGCAGCCTCTCTCACTCCATCACCCCATGTGAAGAGGGCTAAGCTAAGATATGCACATTAAATGTGTGTGATCTCATGTAGTCATTAATGGAAAGATCTTTCTAATTCAGTATCAGATTAACATTTTGCAGGTAGATGTGGATAAAACAGTGCAATGTAAGAGGCAAGGGGGTCTTTGGCTGCTCTGAAATACATTTAAAATGGAAGGTTTTAAAATTAAATATAAAAGTGGACAATGCAATCAGTACAGTAATTCTGGAGTACTTTAATTTTTGGTGTCTACAAAGTGTGAACATTGTGCGTTGTAGAATTCTGAGTGTAAAATGCCTACATCTGTTTGATGAGTTATAACAGGGTGAAACTAAAAATCTTGGCCGTTCAAAAACAAGCAATTGGGTCTGTCGGCACCTGGGAGAATACAGACAGCAGTCTGGGCATATAGCATAAATGTATTAGTAGATGTTTCTGCAAAAACAATCAGCAGCGATGTTTTTAATGAAGCTGAGACTTAAATAATCATTGACTTGATTTCAAGAGTAACATTTTATTGTGTTCATACCTCTTGCAAGTCCTGCTACTCCTGGTGCCCATGTTCTGTATAGCCTCAGCTGGAGCCAACAAAATTCCTCTTCGCAGTAGTAGCTTATCCAGTAGTTGTAGGAATTTAACTAACAGAAAACTGTCTTAGAGCCCTTTAAACAGCAGATGGTGTATCTACCTTTGTAGAGCATGTTTGAAATGTACCTTGAGAGCAAGTTTCACCGTATACATTGGTGATGCCTTAAATTCTGACAATTTTTGAAATAATTCAAGAAGAAAGTTGTATCGATGACTTGGAGAAATATGCATCAAAACAGGTATAAGAGAGACGGTAGGATTTTTTTAGCAGTTTGTCACCATTGACTCTTCGTGACCTTGAAAGAGTCTAGTGAAGTGTAATTACAAGAGTATTTACTTAGGGCAAACAGTTTTTTAGCCTGTCTGTTGATGTTCAAAGAGAACGAGATAAAACAGGACACTGATTTCTTTGGTATTTCTTCTAGTACATTTTGTTTCCCAGAATTCTCAGGCCCGCGGTTCTCCATGCTCTCAGCTGCTTCAGAGCAGACTTCATCAGTCAGCCCCGGGAGGATGGGAAACCCACGTGTGTACAAGGTGGTACGTACTTTTGGTGGTGTCCTCTACCAGCTGGTTTTCTGATGAAGTCTGTTGCTAAGCTAAGACAGAAGTAGCTTTAAAAAGAAACCAAGGAAAATATCTTGACTGTACTGAAGTACAGCTTTTTCTTTTATGGCTACACTTATGGTTTTAGGTATGATGTGTGAGTCTGAATTTACAAGGGACACACACTCTTGAGAGTACACGGAGTTATAAAAAGTGCTTCAGCATGCACTGCTAAGCTAAAGTCTCCGTAAACAGTTTATTATATTCTATGGATAAAAATACACAGTAGCTCTGCTTTTTTAAACAGCGAAAGCGTTTGGGGTTTTTTTTGAAAGTTAATTTATTTTGGATGGCATTGTTTAATATTGTCTCCCTGAAAAGCTGAAAACTCAGTGTGCTTTGGTTTTTCTGTCTGTAGCACATGAAGGCACTGGGCAGGGGAGGCAAGTTGCAGTTTTACCCCTTTGTATCGAAAAGTGGTAAGATGGGAAGATTACCCAGTTGCTCTTTCTCCATGTCATTCTTCTTTTATCACATCAGCTTCGGCAACTCTGCTATTTAAAGAAAAATAGAATAACAAAGGAACAGCTTCATCTTCTAACTCATTGTCTAATACAATGCTATCAGCTGCCTGTATTATGGGTTTTATTTGATTCTACACTTGATTAGATTTCTTTCCTTCTTAATGGAAAATATTCTAGAACTGAAGAAAGAAGCTATAAATACAATATATATATAACACGGAGCTTAAAGAAGGACTCAGGTGTGTAGTTAAAATTGCACTGTATGCCATCAAAATTGGTAACTCCTGAAATCTTACAGTTGTGACGTTCTTTCTTTAATACTGGAATGAGTATCGCTAAGCTTTTTGCAAGGTATTAGGGGTTTGGGGAGAAGCAGGGGCTGCACTGCATCAGCTGACCATGGAAACATGAAGGGAGGCATAGGTACTTGGACAAATTGGAGGTTAAGGAGGTACAGACACGCTGTCTGTCCTTCTAACCACTTCCACTTCTAGAAGAAGAATGAACTGCTGATTTCTGTAGCTACTGGCCTTCAGAGTTGGTATAGCGTTTAATGCATCACTACTGAGTTGACAGTTTCATAGCTGGGAATGCTGTGCAAAACATACATATGGCTTAGATCTCTGCTTGTAAGACTACAAAGCAGAGAGATTCTGAATTTACATCACTTTGTGCGCTGCTCTGCAGCAAAAAGGCATACAAGTCTGGTCTCATCAAGATCCATTTTTCACTTAATGATATGTTAGCTTGAAAAAACTATTGTACAGAAAAACATTGGGAGAGGAAGAGAATTAATGTCACTGCTTAGTGACTAATCAGCGTACAGGAGCAGCACACGAATGAAGTATATATGAGCAACCTGATCTAGTTGAAGATGTCGCTGCCCACGACAGGGGGGCTGGACTAGATGACCTTTAGAGGTCCCTTCCAACCCAAACCATTCTATGATTCTATGATATAGGAGTAGCTGGTGAGAGTTCTCCATTCGGCCTCACAGGAACTTTAGATTTGGTTTCTATCCCTGTCTTCTGCACTGCAGGCTGGTTGTGTAGTGTGCTCAGGCATGCTCTCTGTTGTTTGGAAGTAACCACTCATGCTAGTTTGGTAAGCATTCACCTCAGAGTCATCTGTCCTTCTCAGACCTGCTGGCAGCAAAGTCTTCATCAGAGAACATCAGACCGGGCAAAACTGGGAAGATCTTTGGGGCTGGAAATCACAGAGGAAAGACGGCAAAAGATTGTCCCCCCAAACCTTTTATTTCACGTTTCTCTTTGGTGGGGGGGTGGCACTGAGGTTTTATCAAAGGATAAACAATGTAATTTTTATAAAATTATTTAAAAATCAAAACTGTGCAGGGGTAGTGTGGTATTCAGAAAGACTATAGGTGGCAGCATCATAATAAAATAGAGTTTACTTGATGTCTTTAGCCAAACAGAGATCAGTCCTTAGTTCCTTCAACAGCGTGTCATGAACAAATATACAAAAGAGTGTGAATCAAAAAGAGCAGATGAGAAACTTGTTGGGGTTGATCACCGGTTAAGCAAACAGTTAAAATAGGTCAATCAATCTCTTAGAGCTGTGTGTCCTCAGATTTGTAAGCATGAATGAACACGCAGACATGCAGAGATCCTCCTTCTTGGTGTCTTGCGTGGTCCATTCAGGCCAGCAGTGGTAGCTGGATTTTGCTACACTGGCACATAATCCAAGCATGAAAAAGAAAATGCTATCCTCATCAGCAGTATTCTCCCAGGATTTTGAAAGGGAGATTTTAAAGAAAGGCAAGGTAGTGTGTTTGAGTGAAGTGTTCTGAATATTCCTAAGTGGCTAGTGTCTTTGGGACACTGAAGGTAGAGGGACTCTAAAGACTGATTTTTTTTCAGAGAGGAGTGCTCAACAGTTTATGAAAATGGAGCCTATTTCAGGTATCTTAAATTTGGCTTCCCAGCATGAATGCATCCAACTTATTTTTTATAAAGACGGCCCTTGTTACAGTAAGGAGGATAACATTATTTATTTCTGTCCCTCCTACTTACCATTAAGATTTATGGGAACAGTTAATGTGGTGTATTACCTTGTGTCAGTGTGTGCTACCATTTTCTCCTAGTGTGCTAATTGCTTTGTAGCAGAAAAGAGAAGATTTTTTTCCACAGCCCAGAGAGGACTGTCAGACCCATTTGGCAGGGCACAGATTCACTTTCTTTCTTGTCCAGATGCATCCCCCCAAAATCACTCAGCCCCAGATTATCAAAGTGAAGTCATAGACTGTATCTGGTCCATGGGTTTCTTGTTCCTCACCAACCTGCTTTATGAGCAGATACTGTCCAGTTTACTGCTCTCAAATACTCACTTCAAATATGTACTTATCTCAAAGGTTACTTGATTCAAAATAATGGGACCTATGGTTGACAATATGTATGATTTTTTTTAATCTTATAGCCTAGCTCTTTTCCACATCTTTCTGTGAGATGAAAGTAGGAAGAAAGTATGCTGCAGACTGTAAAGCCAGTTTATCTAATTGCTGCTGAACCGACTGATGAAGGGTGCTGTGATTCTTTACTAGTTTAGTTTTTTAAAGTGAGTTGATAACTGTATATTGGTGTTTTAAATTCATTGCCCAGATTACAGAGTTCTGGATAGCATGCATCAGTGAAAGGATGCTGGGGAAAAAAGTAAAGTGCCACTGTGAAAATTATTTGTTCTTTCTAATGACTTCAGGTTCCCTTTTTTAATTACTTCTGCAAAAACCCTTTGGCAGAATGCCAAACCAGTGTGAATTAAACTACTTGACTATTTCTGCCTGTCTTGTGTCTCATGCTACCAGGCAATATTGAAATTTACCTCAGCAGCTTTCATGGGATTTCCATTTGTTTGCCCAGAGATAGACTTGAAGCAAGATCTCAAAGCTGAAATATGCAGGTGATATTTTTTATTTACCCAGGAGGAGGAGGAAAACACTTGCTTGCAGTATTACTTCTGTATTTCTTTCTTTCATGAGCCAGCAAAATGGATTAGAGACATTGTACTTGGGTGCCGAGGGATAACAGAGGCATCTCTCTTACACAGAGGCTTTTAACATCTTCAGGGATATAATTCTAGTCAACTGCAATAGGATTGAGGCACCTAACCTGAAAATCCCACTGTACATCTTATCAGCTAATGATTCCTATTCATTGCAAGAGGTGATGGCTCCCATCTCTATCTTTAAGCATTTAATGGCTCTGAAAACTTGACTCTCTGGACTATATATCTAAACAGTGGATGCTCGGAGTGAGTACTTCCGAGCTTCTGAGCGCGGGGTGTGCCATGTCTGTATCATAGCTCTGTCTGGGTAGTAGCTGTATGTGTGTTATTTTCACCTTCTTTCCTTGTTCATGTGCCTTGGTTTCAAGGAAAGGAAATTTGGTTCTGTGAGCCGAGGCAGCTGTCATGCACCTTGGACATGCCCCAGATCTGAACTGTTTTGGGTAGCTGGACGGAGAAGATGCATCTGTACTGCTGAACAGCGCAGGGAACCTTCCTGAGTCAGGCTGTCACTCATCACCTATCCTTTCAGGTTGTTAGAACAGCCCTGGACATGGCCCTGGTTGGATAGGCTAGTGGTGGTTTTCAACAAGCAGTGTGGATGTAGTCGAGGACCGTGAGAGTTTAGCAGTCTGGTTTCAAGCCATTGGCTCCAGTGCCATGGAGCGGTCCTGAGAGCATTTCATTTACAAGACAGATGCAGCCCAAGGCATGCCACAGAGACTCCTACATATGGGCTAGGCTGCATCAACCACACCAAGCAAAGTGATTTTGTCCTTACCCTGAGAGATGTCAGTAGGTGAGGGTTTAGTTATATTAGGGGGGAGGCGAAATTGCCTCTTCTGTTTTGATGATTATTTTTTTTTAAAGCCCAGTTCTATTTTCTGTGCCAGCCTGTGGTGTGTTTTTGTAGCACGGTATGAATGATTTGTGTTTGATCCCACAGTTAGAGAGAGCACTTCCAGTCTGTAGGGCAGGAGAGGTCATTTATATGTTTCTGTGAAAGGCTGTGGGAGCAAATGCTGAGTTTCTCACAGTCACAGCTGACGCTTCTCTTAACACTTCTGAGCTAGAGGTAAGTTCAGTGGGCAGCAGGGTGCTGATAAGGGTAGGAGTTCCCTGGAACAAATGAGTATTCACGCAGTTAACGGTTATTACTGTCTTATTTTTCCCCATAAGATTATAGCCCCTAACCCAAAGATGATCTAGCACAATGCTGTTCCAACAGCTGCTGTAAGCAGAAGACGTTCTGGGTATAATCGGGCTCTGTACACTGATGACTGATCACACGAATCTGATAAATTCTTATGACAGGATTTGTGGCTTTGAGGTTCATTGTAGAAGCCAGATTGTGCCTTATTTTCTGTTAAGGCTTAATAGAATTGCCCATTGATTTCTCTGCAGCCAGGTCCCCCAAGGGATTTATTCATTCAGGGATTAAAATTGTTCTACGGTTGTCTGATTTGTTTAAAGCTCATGCGTTACTCTTAATTGGAGACAGTGACCTCAAAAATAGCCAAAACCTTCCATTATCCTTATGTGGAAGAAAAAGGTGTACGAAAAATATCATATTCTAGCTAACGAAGGCTTTTATACCTCTGCTTTTGTACCTCCCTACTTCTGCTTGCTTGAGTGAAAAATGAGTTGAAATATCTGCCTGATGAATTTGTTTGGAGTGGAAGGAAGCCAAGAATTATTTTAACAAATGTTTTAGCTTGACACTGAGTATGGAGGCTTAGTTTGCCAAGCTGGAAAAGTGAATAACTAGGCAGTTTTTGTGAGGCTTATATAGGGTGTGGGTCATCTTAAATGTCAGTTCCAATCTGTGTTACATATTTGTAGAGGAGCATATATTGTGAATGAATTGACACACTCTCCTCCTAGTTTCATGATTCTCTGAAACAACTGATTAGTTTTGAGAAACCGTGGCACGTACTACAATCAGCTGAGAAGCCTAAGGGACTTCAGGAAATCTGCTCTTCTATCTGCTGGACAGAATTTCACAGGTACCTGCTTCCCCTGTACACATGTCCAAAGGAGCGCCATGTTGGGTGCCATGATCGTGTGAAGGTAACATGTCTGGTAAGCTGGGCTGCAGAATACAGTGAGGAGCATTACTGGCTCCTGTGAAAGATTGATGGACTTCAGCATAGGAGAGGGGGCCTTCTAGCACAGCTTCTGCAAATGCTGGGTCCCCCTGGTCGGTGTGGTTGTTGTGGTTTAACCTCAGTCGGCAACTGAGTACCA
>NW_008794123.1:125738-157214 GCF_000699145.1 Aptenodytes forsteri | reverse complement strand
TTGGCTGTGCCCCCTCCCAGCTTCTTGTGCACCTCCAGCCTTCTCAGTCGGTAGAGCACGGGAAACTGAAAAGTCCTTGGCTAGTGTAAGCATTACCTAGCAACAACTGAAACATCGGTGTGTTATCAACATTGTTCTCATCCTAAATCCAAAACACAGCACTGTACCAGCTACTAGGAAGGAAATTAACTCTATGCCTGCTGAAACCAGGACAGTGGTGCATAGCTGTCCTCCTGTCTGTGGCCTCATGGCTGTAGAACAGGCTCACTAGCTTCTTTTGATAGGTTTGCTGTTATTAATTCTTGCCACAGCTGTGAAAGAAATCAAAATGTGGAGCTGCTGCTGCTGCTTCCACTTTTGCACAGGCATTTGAGAACACAGAGTAGCGTGTACGAATAAAACCATACTTGGGCAAGACAGAACGAGGAACTGCTGCAAGGTCAGAACTGGGGTTGTGACCCTGGATTCACTTGAGTTCAGGCTGTCAAAACTTAGGTCAAAACCAGGCAATTTTTAGTAAGTTTTAGCTAATGTTAATCTGATGATGAAGCCAGATCCAATCCTGATAATTAAAAATAATTAAAAAAACCAACCCAAACCTTGATTCCATGGATGAAGTAGAATTCAACTAAGAGGAGGGAGGCTTCTCTGAGCATCACTCCTTACTTTGTTCCGCCACCAGTGAGGTGGTGCTCTGTCATTAGGCCTTTTCAGGGAAGTTTTTCAACAACTATTCTCGCACTCTTTCAGACTTTCTGCTGCCTTTCCTGTATTTTTAATTAAAAAAACCAACCCAAACCTTGATTCCATGGATGAAGTAGAATTCAACTAAGAGGAGGGAGGCTTCTCTGAGCATCACTCCTTACTTTGTTCCGCCACCAGTGAGGTGGTGCTCTGTCATTAGGCCTTTTCAGGGAAGTTTTTCAACAACTATTCTCGCACTCTTTCAGACTTTCTGCTGCCTTTCCTGTATTTTTTTCCCTTCCTCCCTTCCTCCCTTCCTCCCTCCCTTCCTTCCTTTCCCACGGAAACAATACAAATATTTCAGACTTTCTGCTGCCTTTCCTGTATTTTTTTCCCTTCCTCCCTTCCTCCCTTCCTCCCTCCCTTCCTTCCTTTCCCACGGAAACATCTCTGCCATACAAATATCTGCACCTGTGATAGCAATCTTAAGGGACGTCTCCTTTGGCCCACAACATCAGTTGCTTCTTTGGACTTGCTGTGCATCTATAGATGATGGTTCTGTTGCTCTTGCTATCTTCTTGGATAAAGAAGCTCTGTTGCATTTTATACTTGCTCTGAATTATAGCCATTGCTTCAGTAATGCTTAACTCAATCACAACAATAACTTGGGTTACTAATTTTCCCGTTGTTTTTTAGCCTGAAATTTAACAGTGGAAGATGATAGGAGAAAAAGAGAGACCTTTTTTCCTAGAAGCAAGTTGAAATCATGGGTGCGTAATAATTTAATACTGCATATCTGATATTCCAGGATCCCCAAGTGGGCTTCAACCCTTGAACAGGCAACGTTCAAAGTTTTTATGAGACTGAAGGTTGGTCCATTTCAGAGATATCTGAACCAAGTAAACGGCCTGGCTCCTCTCTGACATTCGCAGTGAGTCTGCAGTATATAGAAGGATAATGCTAGGTGACCTGCTGTTTTGACAAAATTATGCTCTTCCAGCTGGTTACCATGCCTTGTGTAACTCAGCACTGTTAGCACAAGCATATGAGGGTTTATATTTGGACTCTGGTGGAGTGCTTTAAGGAAATGCTATCTGCTCTAGAGTAATGAGGTTGTTTCCATAACCTTTCTCATGGTGAGAGGATTTTTTAGTAAAAGCTGGTCCTGTGAATCTGTTGCCAAATGACTCTGAGCAGAGAGCACTGTAAATTGTTTGTCATGTGTACACAAAAGATTTTTGGTCAGTTTTCTTGAAACTTTGCAGAAATTTTCTCTGCAACTCTTGCAATGAGCCTGATGTAGCAAGTTTCTTGGTCAAAGCAAAATAAATAAATGGGTTTACTGGCAATTAGACTGTAACCTTTAAGTCTAATTCTGTAATTTTTATTCACGTTGCTTCAACTATCTGGTTTACTAACCAGCTCAGCTGCTTTGCAGTCTTATTCTGAATGAAAGCCACAAGATTAGCTCAATCACAACGATAATTTGGGATATAACAGAGGACCATGTGTGCAAATAGGTACATCTCAGTATGAACCTTCCTGTTGGACTTATGGGGACTCTGGATCTGTGGATGGTGGTGGTGGGAGCCTTCAGCAGGGGCTTCCTGCCTCCATCTCCACAAAATGAACTTGCAAATTCTGTTTCCAACCACATCTCTGCTCCTACAGCACTAAATTTTGCCAGCGGTATCTCCACAATATAAAGCCTCATTTCCTATTAGCTTTTCTTATCTGACTAGTTGTTATTTTAATAGCCTCTCTCTCTGAAGCATAAGGCGAAATAAAACTCACCAACGTACAGTTTTTGTTGTAATATTTATAAATGATTACACCATTTTATTTTCTCCATCCACTCTTCAGGATGGACTTGGGCTGGAATTTACGATAGCACTCAGCAACATCCTAACTCTGTTTACTTTGCTATCAAATTTGGACTAAAGCTGAGAGCTCGTATTAGCTCAGCCCGAGAGTTTGCTGTGGTGTCATTGCAGTATTATATTCCACAACAGGTCTGTACAGCCTGTAGTGATCTGGAGACAATATCTGCTTTAATAGGTTAAGGTAAGGAATCAAAAGCCATTTGCTAGTGTAGCTGAGAGAGCTGCTGTGACAGGAACATGCAAGTGGTCTACTTACATGAGAAGATTCTTAATAAAAATGAACTTCAAATTTTAACTAGTCTTTCTGATGTTTCTTATTAAACTCTCAGCCACTTTGTTTAGGAACAGCAGATTGTCAAATACCAGAGGAAACCACTTCAGTTTTTAAATGTTTTAATTAATCGTGTTGGATGTGTAATGTCTGATAACGTGCTATGTGTTAAACCAGAACGCCCTGACAACTTTTGTGCAGACCGTTTGAAAAGAGCGTTATTTACTTCGCTGAGTCAAAGCACAAACTTGAGTGTGTCAGAACCAAGGTTCATTGTGCAGCCGTAACCTGCCTCTTGCATGTGGGGTGGACTTCAGTCACAAGCTATTCATCCTTTTGCCCTCCCACTCAAAGGGCCTAAAAGTTATACCACCTGCCAAAGTTACAAGCAACTGAATATAATGAAGGAAATTAATACAAGTATTGCTGTTATCTCATCTCTAATAAAATATCACTGGCTTACAGTGAAAGCCTGAAGGGAAGTTAATCAAGAAATAAAGACATTGTGTGCCGCATAAATCAATGCTGATTTCATGTAGCTGTAAAAGTGAAGGTGTAAATTGTTTACAGAAAACTGTCAGTTCCAAGACTTTCAGAACCAACTAAAAGAGAGAGAAAATGACTTTTTCCTGGGCTATGTGTTATTGGAGAAATAAAAGGTACTTAAGCCCCATTTTCTTAAAGGCACTGTAGAATTTAAGAATTTATTCCAGAGTAAGAAAGTAGTTTGCTCTGCTGTATGATTATCAAGTCATACAATATTTAGTAACAAGACCCAACTTATTTTAGAACAGACTATAAAAAAAATACCCTGTAGATAGTATAGCATGGAAACAAAAGATACATTTAAAAAGAAGGAGCTTTTCTGCTCCTGTTTTGATGTTCAGATGGCTTTTTGAGTATGTTACGGCTTTATTGCCTGTTTTCTTTCTCTACCCTTTTCTTTTTGATGTCACTGTTTCTTGCCTCTAGTGAAGCCCAGGGGGAACCTGCACCAGGAATGAGCCAGAGAAATTGACCACATGCAGAGGGCTGTCAGACACACAAATGGAATAAACTGAGATTTGTGGCAGGGGCAGAAGAATTAAGAAAAGGAGATTATTGAAAGTAACTAAGTAGCTGTATTTGTAATAATTTTTCATCCTGCTACTTCAGAGGTTGCATACAGCAACAGGGCAGACAGTGCCTATTTCTTTTATTCTGCTTGGCTTCCTTCCTGGCAGCTCGGCACGCAGGTACCCAGCAGCCAGTCCGTGTGGGCTCAGCTCAGTGTCAGCCGCAGTGCCCCCTCTTGCCCCGATGACAACTGGAAGGAAATGGAGAGCGATGGTGGTTCTGTGAGGGTCGTTTGGGGTACAGAGAGGAGCGGGAGCTCAAGGGGTTGCCCTTCGGATCATTAGAGTGATGCAGTAGGCATGCATGGGAGGAGACTGGTATCACTGTGCATTGTGTGGAGATCCCAGTCATTTCATTGCGTATGCAATAGCTCATTCTTTCACTGGACATTGTCCTTTGACAGTAATAGAACTTTTATGATTAGTTGTAAGACACTGAAGATTGTCAAACCTTGCCTAGAGTGGATGCAATTGCATCATCATAAAAGTATTCAGAACATACTCACATACACAAAGAGAAATGGGCTATACTGATACTTCATACCTAAGTGCTGTATACTGATAGCTGCGCAGGCCATTGTTTCTTTCTTTAGCTTGCATGCCCCAACCGACCAGTGTATGTCCTGGGTACTATATTGTATTGTGTATATTATAATGGGTTGGCTGTAATGTGACTGGGTGTGTTTGCATCAGCTTCAGCCTAGGTGGAACAATAGCTGTGAACATGCAGAGATGTGGACCACAGTGCAAGCTAGACAAGCCCTCTGAGGACTGAAGATGTTGATGAACCCATATTGTTCTTTTTCCTTATTGCTGTTGTTATCCGGGGGTGAACACGGCCCCGACCTAAATAGCCTTGCTATATCATGTGAAAGCTGTTTAGCGCTATTGCAAAGGGGAAAAGAAGAAAGCTCCTTTGTTCCCCATCTTACCACTCCTTTCCCCAGGAGATCCTCTCTTGGTTACCATGGATATGCAGACTGGTGGTACAGTCTTCTGTCCTTTAGTCGGTACACCTACTAACATCTGTACCAGTGCAGCTTTCAAGTATAGACCTGGCTTGTGCTGTATCTGGCTAGATCTGGTGCCATTTTACACATTCCTGTGACATATTGTTTTTGGCTGGTTGTTCTACCTTCTTGAGCAGATGCAACATTTCATAACTTGTCACTGAATTTTTATCCTTCCATTCATGATGGTGACAACCAGAAATCCGATTGTCGTTCCTTTATGAACCGCTAACATGAAGTACATAAAGCAGCTTGGGAATTTCAAGAAATCTGTTTCTCAGCACCACTCCCTTGAACGCTGGGTGGTGTATGAAGTATCAGATTACTCGAAGACCTGGAGCAGGCGGGTCAGTGCAATAGAGTTCAGGAGCGAAGGAATTTGCATTGCAAAAGAATTTACACATCTTGTTCTTCAGTTGCACTCGAGTCTAATTGCTCTTGATTTGGCACTCACTGGGTAGTTAGGGAATCTTTCTTTTGGCCTCAATGGGCGTTGGATCAGAGCTGCTGAGACCAAGGACAGTGAACAGCTGGGATAGGTTTATTAGTTTCATAACCGAGGTTGGAAGCTCTGGAAAACTAGGACCAGCTCTGTAGTGTCAGCATTTATCTAAATGTTAAGAGATCTAGACGCTGCAGACCTCGCACTGCTCCCGCTTACTTCACCATGTGATGCAAACCTGAGAGCAGGTAGGCTATTTGGATGTCAGCTGAGCCACCAAAACCACACGAGAAACAGAAAAAGGCAAGTGTATATGCAAATTTAAGCATACGGAGAAGCATTGAACTAGGAGTTCTCAAGCTTTTGTTCACTTAGACTATTTGGGTAAACTGTTGGTCTTTTGTGGCATTCAGATACAAAATGAATATTTTTTCACAAACAATGTTTTTTTCTGTCTTTAAAATACCTTTAAGAGAGAGCAACAGTAATAATGAGAGGATTAGAAAATGTGTTTGTTGAGAGTGTTGCTGTGGCTATGATTTGTCCAGAGCCGTGCGAGATCTTCTCAAGTATGAATAGCACCAAGCTTTTTGCGGCTCGTATTATTTAATTGTATTCTTGTAGCGTTCAAAGGACTCAGCCAGCACAAGGAGCTATTGTGCTTGGAACTGTGCAAACACTCAAGAGACGGAATCGTCTCTAAAAAAATCAGAGTTTAAAGTAACAAGATGGGTAAAACATGCACATTCAGGCAACTCAGTAATATCTTGCTGTTAGGCATTTAGGTGGGGTCATAGCAAGACTTTTTGACACCTTTCCCTTCCTCCTCCCTCTGTGCTGCCTCTGTCCTCTTCCTCACACCCTTCCCAGCCCGCTGCTGTTGCAGTTTTGCAGGCCCCTGTCCTGGCCTTTCCCTCTCCCCTGGAGTGCTGCCCAGGCTGGGTACCCTGCAGGGCACGGGCATGGTAGCCATATGCACGTCAGTTATTTCACAAGAGTCCCTGTACATTGTCACTGAAAAGAGCAAGACAGTTGCCAAAGACTCTGGAAAACGATTCAGAGGATCTAAGTCAAGTTTTTTCCACACAGCATTTGTTTCTTTTGGAAGTGCTCATGCAACTCTCTGCCATTAGCTGCTGCACAACATGATATCTCCTCTTTGTACGAGGCCACACAATGCCAGCTGCTGGGGCTGCAAATCCTGCTTCCAGGCGATAGCCATGACACAGACCACTTTCCATCATCGAGACAACATGGTTCAGTTCCTCTTGGTACTTGTCTTTCACTCTGGCTTTGTGCTTTGTTCCCTCTTACAACTTTGCTCCTCCGGTAATGGCTCTCAAAGGTACAAGAAGGAGAAAATTCCTGTTGGTGGAGCGAGGCCTTACCCAGACCTGCCGGTCTGCCTGCCATACTATTTTGGATGCCAAGTTGACAGCAAGAATGAATCAATGCCATGAGATTGAAAAGCAAGTGTATCGTTTAGCTGTTTGGACCAGCAGATGGCAAATTCAGAGGAAAAAAATCAATCTAAGAGCCAATCCAGGGAATAGACATTAAATAAAGCCATCTGGCAAATGTATGAGGGGAAAGAAGATGGGACCAAGTTCTGCTTTAAATATCTGCTCACGACCAAGAGGAAGTTGCTGGGAACTCATGCCATGGGAGAGCAGACTTTGACCCTGTAAGAAGTTCTGTGGAACGTCAAAACCTTTGGCAGCATTGAGGGCTTACAAGAAAGACCCTGAACTGCCAAGCAGAGAGAGTCTAAGCAGCAGCATCATTTCTGCCCGTGTGAGATCCCGATGATATTCCACGTAGAATAGTGAATACAGGACTTCTTGATCCCCCACGATAGGATTGAGAAGGCCACATCTAGGAACCTGGTTTGTAGAAAAGGACTAAAAAGAAGAGGAGAGAGTAAGCAAAGAGGGTGATCTAATATATCCTAAATTCTGAAAGGCATTGGTAAATCAGTTTTTATCCAGTGCCATGGCAGTTTGTTACTTTGCCCTACTACTTTTATTCCTGGAAAAGAGAGATGTATGTGGTTTTGCACTCAGGCTTTTAAGTAAAGTTTCAAAAGAGAAGCGCAATTCATTGAAAAGGGAACTGGTATCTTACGTAAGTGCCCAGCCTTTCTTTTGGAAACTTGCTCTCAGGGAATGTGATTTCAGAGCCCAGAAGTCTAGCAGATGTTATTACTATTTCTGTTTTACAGGACAGTGCTTTGTTTTTTTATACTCTGAGAAATGCACACAGCTGCTAGCCTGTCTTTTACATTATAAGAACAAGTCGATTCTGTATCTTATTCTTAACTTATACATGTGCTTTTTTTTTTCCTGGTAAAATGGGGGGACTGTGGCACATCTTGAAAATTCAGGTTCTCTAGTAACCGATGGTTTTGTTGGCAGAGTGTGTCATCTTCTTATTCCCATAAAGAGCAACGGTGGATCATTTTACAATGAATTTTGGTCTTGATGTCCAGGCCTGTGGCATTAAACAGACAAATAATCCCACCACTCAGACTTAACTGCAATAAAAGGAAAAAATTCAGTATTGTAACGTCATTTTTTAATGCCTCTGTTCATAGTAAGGTTCACGTTGTAGTAGCTATATTTTGTGCATTAACTGTCAGTTTCAGACACTTATGTGGAAAATGGTTGCCTACTCTCACTGAACAAATTTTTCGAGTATCTACTTCCTTTCCATCTCATCTGTGTTGTTACTGATTAGTTATTGTATCTGAGAAAGTTGTCTTTAGTTTCCCTCAGCATCTAATAGCCAGACTAACAAAAAGGCAGTATTTCTGTCCCTCTGCTCAGATGAATAATTCATTGCCCTGCACTTCTTGTGTAAAGTAAATTTGAACTGTTTCTTTTGTAAAGATTATTTACAAGAGAGTCGTGGACATGCAGAAATTCATTTGCTGCCTCCAGGCATGTCATCATCTTTTTACTGAGAGGGCAGTAACAGTTTATTTCTGTTAAATTTTGGTTAAAGGATTTGCTATATCTAGCGTTAGAAGGATGGTATCCTTTAATTGGGGAAGTCGGAGTTTGGCAGGTTTTCAGTGCTGTTCTGCTGCTATTCTCCCCAGCTCAGACGAACAATGGGCTGGAGGGATGCTGGCAGCGTTGCTTGGTTACAATTCATCAGCGTGAATCAATGCTTCACGCAGCTCCTTCTGCGTCTGAACAACCGGGAGACTTCTCGGTACTGTATTACTGATGTATGCGGGGATGTGACCGGATTACGTACTATCTCAATTACTGTACAACTATACCTTTGCAGAGAGATTTGGACAGCAGCGTTTGACTTTCAGTGGTTGAAGTCAGGCAATTTCAAACAGTCTGTTTTACATGGCTTTACAAATACATAGCTGAGTAAAGCAAATTTTTAACAATGTATTTTGTTGCAAGGTGTGTTTGACGAGTTTGGTACTTTAGCATCCTTCTGTCTTCATCAGGAAGATTAAATCCTTCATTAAGTATCTTCCCCTGGAATAGACACATGCCTTGCTGAAACCTGCCCACAGGCAAACTGAAGCATGTAAGAGGAACTGCCACCTTCCTCATACTCAGTGCATTTGGCCAGATCTTAAGCTGGCATAAAATGAAGCTGGTGGAGTTATGCCAGTTTAGACAATAGGAAGATGTGACAGGTTATGTTTAACACTATGGAATGGCTTTTCTGTACCCCACCCAGATCCATTTTACTACTCGCCCATTCTTGCTGTTCAAGACGTGACCAGAGGAAATGTTAAGAGGGAGGAAGGGTGCCCAGTTTGGGCTCTCCCTTGAATCAGCATTTCCAGCAGCATTGTTCCCATCTACATCCTTTTCCTCACTCTTATATAAAACTGCTTTATTGTTTTGTGGTTCTCACTGTTTTATTGCCTGTTATCGCTCTGCTCCATGTACCACTCACCCCCCCCTCTTCTGCCAAGTAGAAGTTTAAAACTTCCCGTGAGTCTTCACAGCATTTCGGTTATGCTTGAAAACACCTAAAAAAAACCAGTGGCTGTACAATAATTGGCAACGTTGCCAAGAGTGTCAATGACAAATCACTGACTGAGCTATTTGCTCATCTGTGGCCAGGAGACCACTGGATTCTGGCACCTACCGGAAGCACTGTCTTCATCACCACGTATCTCCTGTGGCTCTCTACCCACATGACAGTCCTGGTAAATGTCCTTCAGTCTGTCTACAGAAAAATCCAGAAGTATTTTTCTCATCTTCCTCCTCTCTGTCACATCTGAAATTCTTGTCCCTGAAAGGCTTTCCCTTTCCCTCTCTCTTTCAGGCTCAGCAATTCTCCATTTCTTCTCAAATCTTCCATACTCGTGTCTTTAAATTTCTCTTTGCCTCTATTAAGGGCCTCATTATTGAAAGCTTGTATTTGCCATACCTTTCCTTTTGCCAACTCCATTTCTTCTCAAATCTTCCATACTCGTGTCTTTAAATTTCTCTTTGCCTCATTATTGAAAGCTTGTGTTCGCCATACCTTTCTTTTTGCCAAGCTTCCTCTGTTTCCTCTGTTTCCTGCTATTTAGTGTCAGCTTGCTGTGCTACTGAACATTAAGGCCATTTGGAAGAATTTGCAGGAAAAAAATGCACTGAAGTGACATCCGCTCCATTTGGTTTACAAAAGAAGAATCTATAGTAAAAAATGAATCTAGCGCTGTCTAAAATACAAATATTTCTATGAGTAGGTTCTCTGCATCATTCTGCCTTCTGGTGATGGTATCTTTAGGATAGCTTTTCGTAAAGAAAATTGTTTCAGAATACCTGCACTACTTAAAATACAGTTGCACTGCACAGAGCTATGATTTCTGACTTGCACTCAGTATTCTGTTACATGATCAGCTTTTCTTTAGCAGCAGGTGAGTATATATTTAACATCTTAAATTTTCAGTTTGTTTCCTCCGAATGTCACTTGGTTACCTATAAAGATTTTTTTATTGTGACTCTCTTTAAAACCTGGATTAATTCAGCTTTGCTGCTCCCCGGGTCATGACATCCGTAACTATTTTGTTTGGAAATTTGAGTGCTTTTGGGATAGGACTTAACACTGAGCTGTTCCTATTTCTGCAAAAAGATGAGAGAAGGGAAATGAACAAAAGAACTATAATTCTCCTATCAACGTGATGGGCTTTGGCTGTTGTTCAGACAGGTACTTGAAGCACCGTAATACTCATCTGCTTTTCGGTAGTTATAATTGCTGCAGGGATAGACTGATTCCCTGGGTAAATACAGACATTTATGGGGGAGGGAGAGATTTCAAGCATAACTAAGAGACCATTGCCTGACCCTGAGCCTGTGTTGAACACAGCTTAATTGGGCCACTGAACCTGGCTGTATGTAATAACGGAAGGAGAGCCTTTTTGGGGATACACTACACACATCAGCAGTAAACGTTAGGTGTGCCATTGCACAGCTGAGATGGTCTGGAGTTTCTGCAAAGACGCTTGTGTGCATTCCCCTCCCATTAAAACACTGCTTTGCTTTTAACAGATAAAAAACTATCGTAAGTTGTGGAGTGATTCCCTTTTAAAGTCATAGCTGGACTTCTCCAGATGTGACAGGCCAGCCTTCCTGTGCCCGAGACCCCTCCTTGAAAGAGCCTCTGCCCATGCGGTGGCTGGGTGGTAGGTATACCCGCTGCAAACCTCTCGTGCAGAGAGTGTGCCCTACAAAGATGATACTGGAGCTACTGTTCTGGCTGGGCCACGGGTCCTCGCAGATATGCCTGTCTGGGACTGGCAGCGACAGCCCGAGCAAGGAGGGAGCTGCTCACGTGTGAGAATGTGCCCAGATGCCATGGGGGAACGTCAGGCTGGAATGAAAGGACTTGTTTCTGCACTGACACCCCTCGTCCCTCCCAGCCTCACCGGCCCCTCCGGCCTGCGGGGGCCGTGCTGCGCGCTGTGTGCGCTGTGTGCGCAGCATCGCTTCTTGACATTGTCGCCAAGAGGACGGACGTTCCTCGGAGCCAGTAGAAAGCAAACAGGCATTTTTTCAGATAATCTGGTCTGTGTGAGACATTTATATTATGCTGCATCCGAGGAGTCATTTCCTTTCACAATACAGGATAACTAGGGTCACTTATACCCCATGCAAGGGACCCAGAGGCACTTCAGCTCTTCAGGTCTAATTCAGCTCTTATTTTTCATCTTTTAGAAAATGCATAATGAAACTTTCTAGTTTCATTGGCATAAAGAACAGAAAATTCACCCTCTATTTTTGTACGTGTCCTTCCCGTTTTCACAACAGGTGCCTTTTTGGTGTAAAAATAGCTCAGCTGCTGTCCCTTTGTCCTGGGTGGTGCTACGTGGTGGCCTTTGCAAAGCCAGGAGTAACTTTTCGGCATGTCTCTGCCTTTCCAGGAAGGACCCAGCTAAGCTTCCTGAGCAACATCAGCCTCCGCTAAGAATTCAGGTCAGGATCTCCCTGCTTGTTTCCTAGCAACTTGGGCATACTGGTGCTTTCTCCTCTGACCGACTCTTTCGGCGTTAGATACAGGGATCACTTGGTGAAGGGATCCAGGCAGTGCTAATAACTCATGCTTCGGGAAGGCAGAGCATAGCCCGGTGCTGGGTAACTGATGAGGCGTAGGGTGCGCTGTCCAAGTCGAACCGAATCGAGACTTTACAGAATCCTCCGTGCAAACTTGAAAGTGCCCCTGCTGGTTTTGCTACCACTTAAATGTCTGGCGAGGTGACAGATCCCTTTTGAAACACCAGTAGCCTTTTGTGTTACGTTGAATCTGGCAAACAGGAACGTACGCAGGTAAGCAGCTGAAGAAAGTTTACGTCTGAGGTGCTTTAAAGGTTGTTTTCCTACAGGTTTCTTGGTTACACAGATGCACAACATTCAGTTGTGGGAGTATTGACCTGCCTTTGTACTTATTAAAGTTTCATCGGATGGTAAGTAAAAAAGTTAAGTGGAAAGATGAACTGTCTTCCCTAGTTCCTTGTGGTGTCTCTTTATAAAATGCTGAAAACAACCTTTAAACTTCTCTAGTTCATTTATTGTAGAATTGGCTAATGAAAAATCCTTAAGTGATCAAGAGTTATCGGTTGCCACACTCTCGCTGCAACTGGCTCTTTGTAGCACATTTACAAAATGGAAAGCAGCAAGTTCCTCTAACTATGTATTGTTTGCAGAGGCCAGCAATCATTGCCTCTGGTTGGTAACACAATGGGATTTGTTACTGCTTTTTGTTTTCCTTTGATAGATTACAAGTAGAAACCCTCTGACAAATGTAAAAGTTAAAGCGATGTGCTGTTCTAAAAAAAAAATTTAGGAAAAAAAATAATTGTCTTCCTTGTGCTGTAGCCTCTCTTCTCTACTCACAGATAGCAGAGATGGTAGGATTTAAACCAGAGTATATTCATATCTAGTGCCGGTACAGGGCTGGCGTGATAGTTTTCTGAAGGACCACTCCTCACAGAAAATACAGTTTTCATATATCGAAAAATGTGGAAATGAATGTCTCCAGGTGCATACAAGCTATTTAACTTGCCTTTTTCAGAAGTCTATAAACAGTACGTTCCAGCTCTTCAGCGATAGGATTTGGCACAGCTCCAATAAACTTCAGCAGAGGCCCGCCAAGTGACATCAGCCAAAGATCTGGCTGCACATCTCTAGGACAGGTACACTGCAAGCATGTTCATAGGTTTTTTGCACAGGAGGCTGTAGTGGTGGATTCTGAATAGGGACATAAAAGACCGGATTCTTTTTAAGCCATATATTTTAATTTTCTCTAATATGAAGCTGTTTAATTTGAGTGCTGACTCTAAGGCATTCAGGAGCTGATTTCTTTAGAGAGACTGGGTAAGTGCAGTTTCAATTGATATTTTCCACACTTAGTATTCAGAAAAACTATTCCCAGAGTCTCACATTGCATACCTGATACAGCGGCCGCTTTTCAAAGTATGCATGTCTAATTTGCTATCCCAAGCTTTTTATCTCTATCATACATATGGGAGAGCTCATACATCCATTCCTAGGACCCACAGTGTATATGTCCACTTAAGAAGAGAGAAAGAATCTATACTGGGGCAGGATCTTTGTGCAGTTCAGGGTGTTACTTATTACAAAAGCCTCTCCCAAGTGTGTAACTTCACACTACTGTGTGTTTAGGGATGTAGGACAGAGAGAGAAATATCTGTTTGAGGAGGTGCTTCACATTTCATTTAATTGTTCTGGTCTCGAGGTCAACAACTTTTAGGAGACAGTTAAGAGCAGAAACCTCTTTAGTCACTTTGATCTAGCTGATTTAGTAAAGCAGCATCCTCAGAGGGTAGCGTGGGACCCGAGAGATTAAGTCGTCCAGCACTCCCTGATCTTTCTTCCGTTCACAAAGTCTTATAGCATCCTCTTAGTAATGCTCTTTTGCCAGAGCTGGCAGCTCTGCTAGACATCTCATTCCCTGCCCATTGCCATGACTCACAAATATTTTTCAAATGTCTGAAAAAAAAGTTAAAAGGAAAAGGAGGTCCCTAAGCAAAGAGGGTCAGATTTTCCTCAAGCTTGAGCCAGTACATTTGCCAACTACATGTAAAAGGCTAAATATTTTCCCTTTACACCTACACCAGAGACACTCTGCAGATACGCAGATGGCTGGGCCCTTGCGAGTCCAGCCAAGGAAGCGTACGACGGTGCTTCAGGGTTTGAAAAGAAGCTGGAATGGGTCCTGTAGTCTGGTATTGGCAGCCAGCATCAGCGATCTGGATGGCTGGATGTAGGAAAGAGCCAAATCTGTGGAGGTTATTGGAACATAGGGCTTGCACAGAATGGCATTTCTTGCTAGCAAATGGCTCAGACATGCCCTTGGACTCTACAGTAGAGAGCGGGCTAGAGCTGGAAGGTGAATGCTGTCCTCTCTGCCTGTCTGCCAACCCGTGCAAGTCTAGCTGGGAGCTGGGAAGCTTAAATCCAAGAGTGACCTTTGTGTCATCTAGCTATAGAGGCCACCTAGGATCCAGTGTCCAATTCTGGGCATCTAGCTGCCAGAAGAGGTGAGCTCGCAGTGGGATGGGCGCAGAGAAGGGTTAGTAAGATGGCCAGGAGAATGGAGAGCTTTTCCCTGGGAGGAAATTAAGGTGCCATGGTTTGTTTGACTTTGCAGATGAAGGATGAAAGGGGAGATGGCCGTCTTCTCTAAATACCCCTGGCAGGAGAGAAAAGCTGCCTCAAGGAAAGGATCACATTGGCACAAAAATAAACGGGTATAGACTGGCCATTTAGTCTGGGAATTTCTAACCATCAGAGTTACAAAGTTCTGGAATAGCATTTCAGTCAAAGGGATGGGGAAAATTGAATAGTTTTCAAAATAATACTTTAATCAGCCCGTGAAAGGATTATATGGAGTGTTGTTTGCCAACAACAACAGGGGACTGAATGCTCAGGAAGTCCCCTCTGGTAGTATGTTCCCAAGTTTTATCCTGACACACCTATGTGAAGCTCAAAGATTTAGGTGTACCAAAATATGCTGTTCCTCAGGAGACTGTACTGTATGAGAAAACTGAAAAAGGCCCAGCAATGCATGGAGCCCCTGCACTGGGAGGGGGCTGATAGGTAGGATGCATCTGATAGTGACAGGACTTGCAAAAACACAGAGCTGAAGAGCCTTTGTGGGCAAAATGATTCATCACTAAGCTATGTAAGACGCTGGATGGGTGCTGAGCATCTCTTCTGTTACTTTGGACCTGCCTAAGGGATCAGAAAAAGCCAAGAAGTGCTAGGACCCTTCAAAGGTGCCATGACACTGGTCATTTTTGGACATGAGTTTTGATTTGTTGCTGTAACTGTTTCTGTACACACAGATTTTTCGCTTGCCTCCCTGGAAAAGCAAGTGAAACACAGCAGTTTGAGGTGGGGAGTTCCCTCCCCAGGAGTGGTGGGATGGCCCTGGAGGGCTGTGCCATGCCTGAGAGACAGGTTGCCCTGGAATGAAACCACTTCAGTGGTTTTATTCCGCACCGCCTGACTTGGTCGGGATCATGGCAGACCCACAGGAGGCGGGAGGGAAGCCCACCACAAGCAGCTTTTTCTTGCACAGCTTTGCTTTCTGAGCTTTGATTAGGAATGCTGCTCTGCCACCCTCTCTCCCAATGGTGTCCCTTTTGCTCCCCATGGGGAGGTTGTGTGCCTCTCTGCTCCTCTTCCTACGTCTGGAAGAGCATACTCTTAAGTTAGATTTTTCTAGCATCTGAATGCCACTGCCATTTAATTTATGAATGCCGCAGTAGATTTTGTTGTGCTTATTTAGATCAGGCAGAGTTCAAGTATTGTACAGTCACGTGTAAAGGTGATGGCAGATGAGAGCTCTTTATGTCATGCTGGATTTCTGCAGCTCACTTACACTATATCTGCCAAATTGCAGGCAGGAAATTTTTGAATTAATGACAAATATTTCCCAACAGTAGTTAGTTAAGTGCCTGCACATGTTAAATTAACCGTAATAATCTTGTCATAGTCATAAATTAATAACCTGCATCTCATCGGGCTTTGAGTATTGAAGTAAAACATTCGTGGTGTATTCAAAGAAGTGAGCCTGGGGACAAATGGGATAAGTCCCCAAATGGGTCCTTTCTGCCCCTTTTAAACATCATTTTCAGGTTCCCGTGTAGCCTTTGGGGCTTACTTGGCACAGGGGGTAGGACCCAGGGGGTCCCAGGGGATGGGAATGCAGAGCACCTAACCACGAACAGCTAGGTAAGCCTGGCTTCCCTCTGTCCTCCACAGAGAGGCGTCTCCTTGGAGTAGGGTGATTTAGACCTATTAATATTTGAAGTGTCTTTTTTTCTTCATTGCCTAGAGGGAGATACAGCCGGGAACAAATGTGCACGTGAGAGCTTTCTGCCAAAGGGATCTTAAAACAGCGAGAGGTTTCACAAGGAATGTGCTCCTCAGGTCAGAGGAGGACAGGGAGAATTTCTGCCCCAGTGGTGGAAGTGAGAAGAGACTGAGGGCAAGTGGTGATGAGGGAAAGGGGAACATTTCTCCCAGTGTATTCTCCACCAGTGGTCCATGGGACCCCTTCCAAGGGAGATCCAGGGAGCGGGATCCAGTTCCCTTTGCCTCCTGCTTTCCACTACGCCACGGGGTGCCATGGGGAGCTGGGCCCTGGACCAGAGAGGGCACTTCAGTCTGTGCCATTGGCTCCAGCAGAGCTGGACCAAGGGACAGGCCTGGAGCTGAGCACCGCTTCTGTATGACAGACTCACTCTGGTCCCTACTCTGAGAGATGCCTCTTGGAGGACATCGGGAAAAGCATTTAATTCCTCCATACTTTCGTACTCATCTGTAAAATGCTGGTGCCAACAATTCTTTTCCCTCTTTGGAGAAGGATGGAGAGCCTTTTCAAGTTGTAGGCTGGTTATCATCCCAACATTGTATATGTATGGACTGGTTCAGCATAAATTTATCATGGTAGGCTTTGTAGTGGTATGAGTAGAAACAACTGTACCTTTTTGTAGTACAGTTTCTTGAAACACTATGATGTTCTCCAGAAAGTCCCATGTGACTTGAGGTCAGGGACAGGTGTGAATCTCAGGTCTTTCAGAGAGCCGCAAGAGCTGGCAGCTGCCTCTTCCACTCTCTTTTCTTCTCTCCATCTCCAAGTAAAGCGGCAGCATCATGGTAACGTCAGCGTCGTTCTCTAAACAGTGGCTGGCTTCCACCAGGCCAGTAATGCTCCCCTGCTGCAGTATGCATCCCCCCCATGTGCTCTCTGCAGGACTTTGCTTCTCAGTCCCTCCCTTCTCCTCCTGACTCCGTCGTACCCTGAACTGTCCGTATCCTCTAACAGCCAGCCTAGAGGCTCATCAGGGCTGTGCCCGGGCTACAGGTGTACTGGCTGCTCAGCTGGCTAGCAAGAGGAACAAGCAACTGCTTTCTTCCTGCTGTCGGCTTTCCTGCAGTGGGGACTCTGCACAATCACCAGTTTTCATAAAACTGGTAGGAGCTTCATAGCTTTGAGATGCGTCTCTCCATTGAACTCAGCTGAAAAGGACCAATGGCTTCAAAAGCGGTGGGGAAACGGGAAAATGGAGCAGGATAGACAGTGCAGTCACGTAAGTGGTGTTTCCTTAGGAAATTAAACTTTAAGGAGGAGTAGCATCGTATAGTGATGTTTATCACCTGGCCTCCCGCACCGGTTTAAGATGAAAGCACTGTCAGGGCTGGATCCATCTGTTTTGCAGATGAGAGAGGATGCACGATCGGTATGACCCTGTGACTGGTAGCATATTCTTCTGCTGCTCTGGATAGATAAGGAGCAGGAGCCCTCCCAGTGACTATATGTCCCTTACTGTTGTTATAAACGCTGTCAGGGAAGGTTTAAACTCTTCAGTGCTGTCCTTTCTTGTACTTTCTCTGGTCCCCCTCCTCATTTTGTTCTGAACGTAACATTTTTGCATATAATCTTCTGAATATATGAGCACACATGCTCACTGTTACTTCTCCTGGACAAATTGGCACATGCAAATGCTTTCTACTTCCCAGTCCAAGGGAATGAGTGGGCCTGTGCAGGAGGTGTAGGGCGTGCTAGAGACTTGGCTCTGGACTTCTGACAAGGCAGCAGTAAAAACTATTAAGCTGCATTCAGGGTATCGACTTCCAAAAGTCTGCAAGTCTGAAGTGGCAACGGGAGGTGAAACGTGCAAAGTGACTTGCCAGAAGTTATTTTCACTGAGGTTATTGCTGCAGGGAAGGAGCAAAGGGGAAAACCAAGAATCTGAGCAAGTGGCAGTTATTTTCATTTGCTCATATCCTTCTTTTGGAGCACAGAGTGTGGTTTGGAGCACAGACCTGCAAGTATACAGGGAGAGAAGAGCTACAGGAAAATATCTCCTCTCTTTCAAACGCAAAATAACAAATATGTCCTGAATGGATATTAAGAATGAAAACTTTGCGCAGGTTATCCATGAATGTGAAACATGCGCTGCTATCAAGCAAGCCAAGCGGTTAAAGCCTCTTTGGTATGGAGGACGATGGCTAAAATATAGGTGCCCCTGATGACACCTTTCATGAGCAGCTCCTGGAAATCAACCTGCTTATGTTCTGGCTAGTCTCAGCTGGTAGGCTGGTGTATCTCTGCCTGGAAGGGCTCAGGCTTTTCTTAGAATATTTAATTAATTCTCTGTCATGAGGGAGTAAATGACAAAAAATGAGGGCTCTTACATTTGTGAAATGCTGATTGTGTTTTTCTTATAGATTGTGGAGGAAGGTTCCGAGCAAAGATGAAAGGACTCAGCAATGTCGTTTATTGTGGCGTGGTCAGCCTGTTCACGTAAGAAATTATTTGGGTTAGGAAGACTGTCCAACTTAACTGGGCTCCTACCTGAAACCCCTGCGGTAGTCATGTGTTGCTGTGACCTTGCATTAAAAATCTCGTGCTCTTTTTTCTGGAAGTGATCTGAGTGTTACTCAGATGGAGGAAAGAGAAAGGAGCCCATGGCTCATCTCTCTCCCATCTGGGTTCAAGAAAATGATTATCAATTGAAAGCCGAGAGGGACTAAATTAGGAAGGGTCAAAAGAGGCTAAATAAGGTCCTTCCCAATTAAAAGCCTGCCACATGTACCGCTTCAGAGCGAGCCTCGTACAACAGTTAGACAAGAGTCCGTTCAGCTTTGCATTTGGCCTGTGGGGTTTAACGCAACAGGAATGTGGAATGTGTTTACAAGGTAGCAGTTATTGCTGAAATATGTGAGCGCTGTTGCCTGGGGAAATTTCAGAGGATTGAGATTGCGCTGACAGTGGCTGTACCTCTTGGACGATTCATGTGGATGTTGAGGAAGAAACTGGCCTCTGAGTCTGCAGCCAGAGCCCTGCAGAGGGAATGCAGAGGAAGATGCTCCCCTTCTCCACCGCCTCCCGCTGCCCTCCCGCAGCTCCAGACGGCTCTCATTCTGTCCTCGCCGCTCCTTCATGCTAGGATGACCCAGGAGGGCGAACCGGTCCTCGGGCTGGAGACATGGCTTCTTGTTATCCCTGCATCCGAGGTGACTCCAGGTTAGCGCATGACTGCAGCCGGTTCGGCAGAACGGTGTGGGTTGAAACAAGGCAAAGCCAAGGGAGTGCTGAGGACTGAGGGCCCCTGATGGCACCTTTCATGAGCAGCTCCTGGAAATCAACCTGCTTGTGTTCTGGCTAGTCTCAGCTGGTAGGCTGGTGTATCTCTGCCTGGAAGGGCTCAGGCTTTTCTTAGAATATTTAATTAATTCTCTTTGCATTCCCTACCACCTTTCTTTTTTCTCTTCTTTCAGTATTCAGTTTTAAAACTATTCTGCACATGGTGCATAGATGATCACAATGATTACTTCATCTCTCCAGCATAGGAATTCCCAAGGAAGCCAGTAAAGCCCAGCTTAATCTCTTCATTTCATGCACTTTCCTCATTACTTGTGTTTGGCCAAACCGGACAGTATTTTTCATCACATTAATGGCAAAATATTTGGAAGTAGGCCTGAGATACGGCTATATTCTGTGTTCAGATGAGCATGACATTTGAAAAGATTTGTCATTAGCTTTTAAAGAAACTTAATAAAACAGTTGAAATGACACTGTTGAGTATACCACACATTATGCAGCTGAGAGTAAATACTCCATGCAGTATAGGTGGGCTCAGAAAGGATGAAAATTGGGCCACATTCAGCTCTGATGTTAGCAATTGCCTTCATTGTCTGGTTAACTTGGCCCACTGAGTTTTCTTCAGAATAGCAGATAAAGCTGAATAAGGATCTCATTCTGGGTAGTGCTAAACACTTTCTGCATCTTAAACTCCCATTAACCTCTCTCTGCACTGTACAAGAACACGCTTACATTAGGCTAATTGATGGGGCAGCAGGTGTAAGTGCGCCGTTCCTCAGGGCTTGCTGTGGTTCCAGGTGAGTCTTATTCTTTCTTTGCCACAAAGTAAGTGTGTGTGTGTGCATAGGTATATAGACAATTTATTGTATTCATGGTTCCAAAAAGCAAGGAAGGATCAATGAAAGCCCTGTTATGTTTCCTTGAATTTAAAGGCATTGAGACCTTATAACAACATTGATATTTCTACTCGTTCTGAATACCAAAAGACCTGGTATAAGTATTTTTGTGAAATAACTTCAGGAATGTTCCCAGTGCTGAATTCAAGAATAATTGCAATTGCGACATGTAGAATCAAATGTAATTTTCTTCTAACTAAAGCAAGACATTTTACTTTCTTTTCTATTGCTTTTCAAGGAGAGGCACAGTGAATTTTTAATATTTTCCTGACCCTTGACTCTGAGTGACGTTAGCCTGCTATTGTACAAGAAAGATTAGCTTCTTCAGAACATTATTAGCCAAAGTACTCTACGTGAACACTTGATATTATTTAAGTTCAAAATACAGATTGTGCTTCTGTCAGTAAAGGTGGCTGATACAAGCCTAAAACTCTGGTAGTATGTTGAGCTGTTTGTGCTCCTAAATATAGCAGAGGATCTCTGTTAGGGAGCCGGCCAGGGAAGGTCTTGTGTCTTTGTGTTAAACAGCTATGTCTTTATTATCCCTGCGTGCTGAGAAAGAAGAAGGAGAGCCAATGTGGCTTTATTACTCTAACAGGTAATAATAATGCTTTCCATGTTGGTAGAATAGATCTCCTGGCCCTTCTATTAAATCACAAAAAATAGAGAACTGAAAGCAAGAAGGAAGGGGTTACTCCATAGGAATAAGACATTTCACATGAGTTTGCTTTATTCTTTTGCCAGTGTAAACTCCCCCCCCCTTTTAATTCTTTTATATAGTTGTTTGGTTTGCTTTGTTGTTGGGTTTTTTTGTTTAAAGAAAGCATGCAAGCTAAGGCTTTTCCCGTGAATGAAATATGACCTTTGACAAGGTGTATACCCCCAAGTTACTGAGCTCTATCAGGGAAGCAGAGTTCCCTGCACCCTTCCGGGGGACAGCCTATTCCCTGCACTATCCAGGACATCAGACTGGACAATCCTGCTGGTGCCTTCTGACCTCTTATGTTTGTGTGTTCTGTTGCAATGCACTTTTTTAAAAACAAAAAGCTCACTCTTCAAAAGCTGCTTGGGAGGAAAGTTTATTTTATGGAGTGTTTCTCATTTCTCTCCAAAACGATGGGGGAAGGAGGGTATCAATTCTCTTGAAAAAAACAGGTAGAGAGAGCAGGGTTCCCCCCCCCCAATCCTTGGAAAATTTTTTTGTTTAAAGAAAGCATGCAAGCTAAGGCTTTTCCCGTGAATGAAATATGACCTTTGACAAGGTGTATACCCCCAAGTTACTGAGCTCTATCAGGGAAGCAGAGTTCCCTGCACCCTTCCGGGGGACAGCCTATTCCCTGCACTATCCAGGACATCAGACTGGACAATCCTGCTGGTGCCTTCTGACCTCTTATGTTTGTGTGTTCTGTTGCAATGCACTTTTTTAAAAACAAAAAGCTCACTCTTCAAAAGCTGCTTGGGAGGAAAGTTTATTTTATGGAGTGTTTCTCATTTCTCTCCAAAACGATGGGGGAAGGAGGGTCTATCAATTCTTGAAAAAAACAGGTAGAGAGAGCAGGGTTCCCCCCCCCGTCCCTTGGAAATGTGTTGTGCTTGTAATAGAGAAAGGAATGTGCTGTTGGCAGGGGCATGGCAGAAGGGCTGGTCAGGATCCGACAGGAGAATCTGCACAGCCTTTGGAATAAACAGGGACAGATGCACCAGGGAGGAGTTTGGGCGGGTCAGGTGAAGGAAGACACACACTGCCCAAGGGCAGCAAAAGAAGCAAGTGGAAACAACTGAACACCCAGAAAACCCATTGAAAGGCTTGGGAAAATGCACCTGCTGCCTCTTCTGCTTTTCCTGTCGTAGCTCGTGAAGTCCAAGATGCTGGTCATGGCAGGTCTCGCCCTGTTCGCACAAAGGCTCAGAAGGGGAGCCCATGCAGTGAGCTGTATCCTATCTCCCCTCTCCCATCTTCCTTTTAGCAGGTATTTTATTACTTGAGCTCCCTTGATGTCTCTTCTGTCAGTGATCACAGGGTCATCAGGCACCACCTTATGTTTATACAGTATGCAACAGGGGATTTGAGTGATAGATGTGAGTACTGCAAAGGGAAGGGCTGGTGCAGAGAGATAGTAGCGTGTCAGTAGTTATATGTAGCTGGTCCCTGTACCACAGCTTGCTATTCCTCCACCTCCACTGGTGCTGGAGGTGGAGGAATAGCAAACTCTGGCACAAGGAGCAGCATTGGAAGAGATTATGTGTTGGTGCAACTAACTTTTGTTAGTCATTTCTGAGAGAAAGGGCAAATTACTCACAGCTAGCTCTGTTCATTTTGACAGCGATTGGGAAGAGGATGGGAAGATCTTTAAAAGGCAGAGTTTTAAAGAGGAGGGCATTGACTTTGTGTTCAGGCTAGGTGCTGTCACCTGGATGCCAGCCTAGGACCCACGCAGCCAGGGAGAGGATGCTGGTAGCAAAGCTACTGGCAGCCAGCCTTGCTCAGAGCATGAGGGGTGGCACACAGGCTCTCACCACACCATCGTGGTTGCGCAATATACAGATTTTCTAATAACATGAGAGCATGCTACAAGGGTAGCACTAGCTGGAGAAAAATGTCAGCCACAAGCAAAGAAACAAAACCTTTTATTAACCAATAATGCAGATAAGAAAAGATGGGGAAGGTGTACCAGGTTCAGTGTGAGACTGATGAAGATGGATAATAAGCTATCATGTTTTAGACAGCAAACCATTTCTGAGAATACCACATTTTGAAGATGATGTCCCCATGGACATCAGTCAGCATAAACAAGTAGGTGCTAACGGTATCTGCACTAAATTATTAAAACAATCAGAGAACACATGAAGTCAGAGACTTTGCAAAGTAATACTTTTTGTTTACTGATTCAAAACATTTGAACAAAATGGAAGGAGGAGATCGTCTGCCCAACTTTAAAACAAAAGGCAAAGTTGTATACAAAAAGTGACAGGGTGTTTTTCTTCTTGGTTTGGCATGAAGTTTATCTTTGATATTTTATATAGACGTGGTAGAGGAAAACAGTGCAGTTTTCTCAGAAAATCTCTCTTCTCTGGGTAAATTATTTTTAATAATTCAAAAAGGATGGGGACGCAGCTAGAATATGTACAGATCCTGTATAGGTGCTGAACATATGGTAGAAAGGCAGGGTTGGCCCTTCAGTCACAGTGCTGGGACTCCGGATAAAGCTCCTAGGATGGCTGTGTGTATGTAAGCATGTACTCAGGTGCATTTGTTCATTTGATTTAAAAATTGGAGGCCGAATAAAAAGTGATATCTGTACTCCTTTGACATAAAGAGAGGTCTGGAGCAGGCAGATGTATGGCTTTGGAAATGATGTTGCAGTTGTTATATCTTCTGTCCCTTTATGTGAGCTTTTTGGATGTGTTTATACAAACTAATTGGATTCCCAGAGACCTGCATCTCACTCATGTGGACACTCCTAATACCTGGGCTCCTGTGTGCCATGCTACCTCAGGGGGAGCACTTCACTGTGCTTCCAAGATCTCCTCTTGCAGAAGGGGGAGTAGAGAGGAGAGGTTTATCTTAGTAACATAAGCTCAAGATGATGGGTGACTTCTGGAAAGGTTTTTATAATTGGGCACGCTGTGAGAGATTTAGTTTTGGCTAGGCTCAGGCGTTATCGCTTGGGAGGACTGAAAGTGGTTTGAGAGCTTGAAAGGGGGGGTGATGTTGGGATCTCTGTTAGCAGGAGAAGGTCTGAGCAGAGAGGCGTGTTGAACGCAGGGTTTCTTGCACTGGGCGAATACCTCCCCATCACAAGCTCCTTACCCTGCTCTCCTACACTTCCTTCTAGCACACCCTGCTGCGCAATGTCTTCAGCAGACGGTCTCCCCGAGTTGCAGGGATAAACCTTTTTTCTTGGGAGGCAGGTGATCACGACACGCTTTTGGACCTGTGCTATGCCAAGGCTGGATGCCATAGTGGCATCCTGGAGCTGTGTCTGGATGGTGCTCTCACTAATCTGCGTGCCGGAGAGCTGGAGCATCTCCAGAGGTGTGAAAGCTCTGCTGATGTGCCTGCTGCTGGCAGGGGATCGCAGCAGGCGCCCTGGGCTTGCTCCCTCTGGAAACTTCGAGCTGTCCCTTTTCTGCGGTCCACGTGACAGGAGAAGGGGTTTCATGGCCGACGGATGGTGCCTTCATTTCAGGTCTGAGCCCTCACAGAGGGGATGGGTGAGGAAAAGCTGCCTCAGTCTTCACCTCTGGTATTTCGGATGTGTTTGGTCAGTTACTACCTCAGCTAGAGGAGTCTTTCTGAGTATTTGGGTTTTCTTTATATCCCCAGAATCCCTGCATTTTCATTCCCAAATCCACAAGGCTGTGTAGTACCAGTAGGAATTTTAGTGTGCATCATGATATCGGAGAGACAAAAGGGCAGGTCTTCCTCTCATATGAAATAATTTCCCTAAATTTGGATTTTTTAAAATCACTTTAAGTCCTGGTGTTTCTTTGCCTACTAGAAATAGAATATTCTTACACAACACAGGAATAAAAGGTGTAAATTGCTGTTGTTCAGTTCAGCTGTGATTTTTTGGATACACGCTTTTGAATGTACTGACATTTGGGATGGATAGGAAGGGGAATAAACACCCATTGTGTTGTCATATTCCCTCTCTATTCTCTACACTCACAGAGTCTCAGCTGTATTTGTTGTATCTTAGCTCATCTAGAAAGGGCATGGGAAGGAAGAAGGAAAGTGGAAAAAAAATCTCTGCTGGGAAAAGTCCAATATAGAAAAAATACTGTTAGAAGCTTGGGTAATATTTATCAATTTATCATCAGACATTTTGGGCTTATAAAATCTCATAATAAATTGATAAACCAGGTATGTCTAGTATTCCGCCGTGAAAAAAACCACACAAAAAATGCAAAGGAAAAAAAAAAAGAAGAGAAAAGAGTACGACTGCCAGCAGCGTGGTAAATCTTGCCCTTGCTAATGGAGGAGAAGTGCTGCAGACTGCTTCTCTAGGATGTGAATCCTGCTGAGTCTTCAGATCACAGGGTGATTTAATTTAGTGATGGACTTCAGCAGATCCTTGGGGAAACTGGAAATGAGAAAGCTCAGCAGCCCCACTCCGCAGCCGAGCCTCCAGATCCAAGCATAAGTGCTCACTGAATACTACCCGTGCTGGTGGGTGCCAATTCAAAGCTGCTGGATTTTGGCAGCATTTCATTGCAGAGCTATTAAACTTGCAGGCCATCATAGATTATAAGCAAAGCTTTGAGGAGGATAAAATTTAGCTCCAGAGCAAACAATCAAATCTCTGTCAGGGAAGTGACAAGCAGTTATAGTCATACCAAGGGTAAACTTTGTCTTCTGTTTTTTTTTTTTCTCAAGTATCATGTTTTAATCGAATCTTTCGTATGATGAATGTATTAATACCGGAGGGTTTGTTACAGACGCTGAGGAAGAAGCTTGAAAGATTGAAAACCTGCCTAAAGATATTGTTAAAATAGGTTATACTAAAGGAAAAATGGGAGATATAGATAGAACAGTTTTCCAAGTTCATGTATTTGGGAAAGAAAATAGAGTTATCTTGTGATGGGTGGTGAGCAGGTGAAAACTGGTGTTTCTCTAACAGCGTTCACTGAAGGAAGAGTTTAAAAGGAAAACCAACTTTCTTCCACATCAATAAAAATGTCATCATAAATTTTAAGGTAGAAATGAATGTGATGATTGCCTACGAGGTTCGGTGAGACCCTAAGCGGGGCAGCACCCTGCTTGCAGAGCGGTGCAGAGGGATCTCTGGATGCTCAGTGGGGGCCAGTATCTCTTCGTGCTGTATTGGAATATTGCTCCAGTGGAAACCGTCACTCGGCAAAATACTCAAGGAAATGGCTAAGTCTCAGCTTCAGTATTTACTTAAAATCAAGGTTTGCTAAAAAACAGTCTGTTGACTTTCGAGCATATTTCTGAAAACCTGGCCTGTAGGGTTGACTCCACATTCTTTTCAACTATCTTATCCTGCTCGTCTGGACAGAACAACTCCCTCAACAACAGGTCAGCATCGTCCCAGGATGGATCATATACCGAACAAATAATAGAAAATAATGGTGCACATCGACCTGCATCTTCCCTTAACCTGGGCATTTGATTTCCCCACATAACCAAATCCCCGGGGTTCCAGGGGTGATGGGTGTATGCATGTAACACTGGAGGTGGGGGAGGAACATTTCACATACACATAGACGCACAACCCCACCGCTGGCTGCATTGTAAGAGGATTAGGGATAACATTAGAAACCACAGGGTAAAGCCCAGGAGAAGCAGTGGGGACAGCAGAGGCAACTGGGGCGGGAGTCAACAAGCGATGCTGAGGGAGGAGTATAGGGTGGTGCAGAGACCGGCTCTGCAGGGGCCTCGGTTAAATTACTCACAATTGCTGCAGCTGAAGTTCTTCCTCGAGGTTTTCATACTCATTTTCAACCATCCTCTTTATGGTGGTCATATGCACAATTATCCCATACATACCAATAATCCATTTGCTGAGGTTTTTAATTTTCCAAAATTTTCTGGAGCGTAGCCACTTTTTTAAATTTGAAGGATCCTTTGCGGGGCCATACCCCTGCTCCTCTAAGTGCTGGACAGTTTTCCTTACACAATGCTATTGCTCGTTTTTTCGATAGACCTGCAGTGCCATCTATTTTCCTCCAATTTTCTAGTACCTCAGCTGAAGGCATCCCCTTCTCTATGCCGGGTACGTTCCCCATATCTGTATCCCAAATTCATGTGCCTTACGCTGATCAGGCTGCACACACTTCTCCTAGCACACTTCCGAGATGGGACTCAAACACATTCGGACCCAAAATACTTAGAGTGTCCTTTGGAGGTGGGACTCCAACCCACTCAGACTTCCGAGGTGGGACTCAATCCCACTCAGACTCAGAATACCTAGAATTTAGTAGCGGAATTTTAACACTCACCGGTCCGTGCCTCCTATCCCCAAAGTTCCCAGATGAACTCACCCGATGCCGGCAGTTGGACGTTTGGAGACAAGAGGGGCTGACGGTGGTTGCCTAGAGTCCCATCTGGGTCGCCAAACTATTACGGAAATTACACATGCCAGCCACCATAACAGGGTTCCGCTGAATCGATAAGCCGCAAGAGAGATTCCTCTATAAAAGTACTTTTTATTAATAGCGCTACAGCTCGAGCTGGTGCCTCTGAAGAGGGACCTTGAACAAAGAAATCCCTGGGCAATTACACCCTTACAATCTAAATTCCCCACCCCTCATGTGACAGTTCGGACCAGTAATAATATTAGGGTCTGGGGTCTTCCCGTTCTTCATTGGGTCCTTTCATTGTCTCCAGGCGAGCCGTTTCTTTTCTTATCTCTAAGGTTGCAGCTTCTGTTAATGAATGTAGCTTCCTTATCTTCTGGCTTGAACCAGCTCTGGGGCCTTCTTTTACTTGACTAGGTAAAAGTTCAACATATCTAGGTGAAAGTTCACAGCTTGCAGCCTAAGGCTTCAGCAAATTTAGCTACTAACACTAAGCAAATTATGCTAAACAAGTTCTGTATAAGTAGTATACCAAATCGCACTACACTGGCCAAGGACCTGGCTCCTTCTCACAAGCCAGCGCTCCAGCCCTGTGCCTCGTGCTGCGCCCTTGCAAGAGACATCCCCAAAAGCACAGTGGTGGCGGGCTGCCTTCCCCAGGTCTTGGGCACCTTTTGGAAAGACACGCTAATTCTTAAAATAACCTTAGAAAACAGCAAAAACGTGGCAGACCTGAAAAATGGCCGTGTGAGGTCAGAAGGGGAGCGAGGACCTCGCTTCAAGACGTGTGGCTGGCAAGGAGAGAGCTCATTGGCGTTCAGTGTGCTTCTGTTTCCCCTAAGTGAGAAGATGTATGCTGCACACCTGGTCACGTATTACTGTCCCCAAATATTTGGCGCACCCAGTGGAAACACTCTTCGTGACCTCGGATGTCACAAATCAGTCACACAAATCTTCTCTGACGTTATGATGGAGCTAATTTTTTTTAATAGTTTTTATTCTCTAGAAAATTGGCTTTTGAGGTTTGGGATGGGACAACACCACATTTCTGGTTTGTCAGAAATCTAATATCTGCTTGAATTTTGCCAGAGGGAATGTGTTTATACTTGCCTGCGTGTTTCAAACTAACATTTCCATTATGTAGGTATTTATCCCCCGGTGGCTTTGCTATTCAAAACTAGTGAAGTATGGCATGTAAACATTTGGATAAAAAAAATACACCCTCACCTGAGTGCAGCTGGATGCAGCGGAGCTATGCCAGTGGGTCACAGCTGGGGATCTGAGTTATGGCATCCATAATTTATATAGAGACTGTAGGATCCGACCTCTGGATGCATGCAGCTTATAGATGCTACAGGGCATGCATATAACAGCTGAGGCTTTAAAGGTATTGATTTGCACTCCTGCCATTGCTATCGCAACATGACAGCGCAAATCTGAGACACCCCGAGCCTGTTTAATAATTGACTAGATATGCCACAGCCCACAATACATATTTATCTGTCACCTCCCAGCAGGCATTTACTTTAAAAATATATGTATCATCATCCACGTCTGTTCTTTTCTAGGGCCGGTTCCTTACTAATTCTCCCTACGTAAGGCAGATGCCCTGGACCAAAAGTTGCTCACCCTCGTGTTTGTGTTTAAGTCTGACTTGATTTCCCGATGGGTGGTGGCTTGGGGGTGTTTTACAACCAGCATGCGGGTCCGGCTGGCGGGGGAGCCCCGGAGCCGCTGGGCAGCAGAAGTGCCTTTGCTGCGGCTGTCGTGCAGCCGTTCGTCACGGCCCGGCTCAAGTGCTTGCTGATGGTTCAGGTGACGTGTTGTGTTTTAGACTTGAGTAATAAATGTTTCATTTCCATTTCGCTAACTCTTTGAATTTACGAGCCTCGTTACTTAAGTCTGCTGGTACTTCGGGGGATCAAAATAGCCACAGTGTACTCGCCCTGCCATCCAGGTGGTGGCGTGAGCGTCTGTCACCATTACAGCCCAAAGAGTTACTCTGCAGCATTTAACTCACCATCCAGTCAATGGCATCCATGACTTTATTCTGCCTTGACCATGAAATTATGGCTCTCCAGATGAAGAAAAGAGAGCACAGACAGACTACTGCTCTGAAAATGCATTTTACATTACAGATATTCTGTCCTCGGGCTTGTACAATTTTGGAAATACTTTTTAATTTAGGAACCTTAATGAGCAAAGTGATATTTCGCTTCCAAAAAGCAGAGAGAAGAAAAGAAGAAAAACAAATGTTTTAATTTTACTTGTATTTTTCTGTTGTCTATATGAACAAAGGAATAATTTTACTTGTATTTTTCTGTTGTCTATACGAACAAAGGAATAAAGAGAGTCGTTACCTTTTCACAAGTTGCTTAAAAAAGAAGAAAAACTAGAATCCATAGAATACTTCAAATTGGATATAAATAAAAGAAAAATACGTGCGATTCTTTACTAACGTTACTTGTACATGTTACCCAAATGCTGTAATTATCACAAAGACATTTTGTCTGTGATCCTGAATAGGTGCAAAGAGAAAGATTCAGAGAAGCCCACCTCCTCTGATGCATGCTGTTAGAAGCATTCGAGAATCTCATGAAACTCAGTTTTCAGTCAGGAGAGGCTAGTTGGTTAACTAAACCATAATGTACTATTGTCTTATGAAAGTGGAAATATTCTATGGAATTTATTGTACCTTAGACTAATAAGCTTCATCCTATGGGAAATTTTTATATTTTATGTATAATTATATATAGATATAATACATATATTTAGACATATATTGTCTATGTATATAGATATAAAAGCATACACATATTATTTTGTATTTTTATATTTTAGTAACTTGCCTGTAGGTATGTATACATATATATAGTGAAGTACTGTTTTTTTGTTGATATGACTGACACTTTTTCTACCTCCTTTAGTGACTGTCACATGAGTTCCTCAAGGATAATGGACCCTAAGGTGCGAGAGACTGAAGGAGATGAAGAGGACAATTCAGGTAGAATTGCTCCCTTCCCCAGTGAATGACAAGTGCTGTGACTTCTTGCGCTTCAATGCCTTAGCTCTATCACAGAAGTGAATCTGTTTGTTTAGACAATGCATTCTCCCTTTCTCTCCTCCTGTCTCCAAGAGCTGTTATATTTTTGACATTTTCAAAGGCTTGAAATAAGACTTTTCTAGCATCTTGTGACAAAGTTAACTTTTTTACCCAACAAGATCCAACGGTAAGTGAAACGCTGACAGGGATGCCTCGCAGTGCTGTCATGCCAATTTATTTGGGACAGGCACAAGTTGTTAGGATGTCTTGTGCAAAACTCTGATTTCATTTCAAGTAGTTTCCTTCACGGAGCTTGCAACTGATCCTAATTCAGGTCTTTTCTTACTGAGCAGACTCGCATTGCTTTTCACGATTATTGCTTGGTTTCTAGTTTAATACTTTGTGATCCATTGAGTCTCGTAATTAGCATTAAAAATATTCTGGGATGTATTATAAAACTGACATTATAAAAGCATTAGCTTCCCGACACTGCACATTCCACCTAAGTAAGCCTCTTCTACATCTAAATTGGTTTTGGTAATAACATTGTCCTTATCATCACTATTTAGCTGGCTGAACAAAGGCAGTGGGTTTCCAAGTTGTAATTTCTTCTCTATATCCCAGGCTGTTAATACCAAAGTTTTTCTTCACAGTCTAATTATATCAAGAGGCAAGTGGAAACTCTATTAGGAAAGATCCTACACTGTAGGTTATTTCTTATGTGTCATAAACATTGAAATCCATTCTCCAAAATAATAGTAATTTCATGCTATCAGTATAGTCTCGAAAGACGTTAATGCAAGAGCGGACTGTGTTGCCTCTTCCAGGAAAAAAATCCACTTATGAATTATAGAATCATTGAGGTTGGAAAAGACCTCTAAGATCATCGAGTCCAACCGTCAACCCAACACCACCATGCCCACTAAACCATGTCCCTAAGCGCCTCATCTACACGTCTTTTAAATACCTCCAGGGATGGGGACTC
>NW_008794123.1:85750-125675 GCF_000699145.1 Aptenodytes forsteri | reverse complement strand
ATTGCTTGTTACTTCGGAGAAAAGACCAACACCCACCTCGCTACAACCTCCTTTCAGGTAGTTGTAGAGAGCGATGAGGTCTCCCCTCAGCCTCCTTTTCTCCAGGCTAAACAGTCCCAGTTCCCTCAGCCGCTCCTCATAAGACTTGTTCTCCAGAAATGAAGAAATTATAAGGGAATTATTACTGTTCAAAAAACTTGCAAATGCTGCTGGTTGCATCTTCTTTGTGTTTCTTCACTTAGGAAAGAAAAAATCAAAGTTCAAATCTTTCAAAAAGTTTTTTGGTAAAAAGAAAAGGAAAGAAACATCTTCTGGGAGCAGCACTCTGAAGCTATTCCAGTCAACAAGCGACGTTGCAGCCTCACATGACATGCACGTTAATTATGATTCTGAAGACAAACTCGAGTAAGTCTTTGGACTGTGGCTGTTAAACAAATACAGAGCTGCTACCATGTTTATAGATTAAAGACACCCCAAAATTGCCTCCTCCTCTTGTTCAGAATGCTGCATTCTCAAACAGTTTGCTTTTTTTGGGAAAGTACAAATTAAAATGGCTATGCAAGGCAAATCACAAGGGAATTTGATGGGGTACAGCAAGAAACAATAACTAAAAATGCTTTCATTTAATCATAAATAAGCCTTGGGTTATCATAGAATCATAGAATCATAGAATCATTGAGGTTGGAAAAGACCTCTAAGATCATCGAGTCCAACCGTCGACCCAACACCACCACCCACTAAACCATGTCCCTATATCGTTTCAAAAGAATATAATTCCCAGCTTCAAAAATGAATTAGGTACTCAGCTTATATCTTATCAGAAGAGCCTTACACCTCTAAGGTTTATCTCCTAATGTTTGTTACAGAAATTTAGATGCCTAACCATTTACGCCAGGTTTTGAAAGCAAGGAAGGGATGAGGGGGTGACTGCAACTGAAATCAGCAGGAACCAGAGGCTGTGAAGCCTTTATTTCCTCTGTACACATGGGATTCATCTGACCGAGGGACAAATGTCTGCATCTGAGTTAGTCACCAGCTGCCTTTTGTAATCAGCAGAGAGAAGTCAGCATTACTAAGAAAGCTCGTATCATTCTTGTGTAGACATCTGAAGTTGTTCAGATGAACCAGCCTCTAGAAGTGCCTATTTCTAGAGAGCTGGGGTGACCAGCTCCTATGTAGCTACCTGTGGTTTAACATCTGAAGTTAGGCCAGATGAATCCCAGCCTGTGTATCTGTCTGCCTCCGAAAATCCTGTCTTCGTTCAGGCGTTGCCAAAAATGTTACCCACTACTGGAAGATAACCCTGAGAAACCCAGTCTAAAGTTCCAATGTGTTCCTGGATGGAGAGATGGACTGAAGAGCCCCTTGGCTCCCTAAAAAGCAAGTCCTTGCATTGGTGGATGTCGCGCCTCTCAGAACAAGTGTCCTGATTCTCAGGCGAGAGATGCTGCTGTGCCCAGGGACGGGGAAGGACAAACCATCCCGGCCATTTAAAACGCCATTATACGATGTGGCCACCAGGCAGCGCCAAACAACCAAAAGAAATTATTAACAATTTTTTTTTTTTTCTTTTGTGGCCTTGGCAACAGTAATATTAGTCCAGCTTGAAGCTCCAGGAGTTCCGGGCTGGCAGCACCGGGTCTAACAGTGGGCTATAGTGGTGTTGTTCAACAACATATTTTTAAGACATGGATGGTCAGATTTTCTCTCCCTCGTGCACGACTCAACAAGGTCGTGTCCGAGTGGGAACGATCTTTGGGTGTTTTGGCCATGTTCCTGTGCTGTTACTTGCAAGGTTGTTACATTATTGTTTCTTAATATTTGTTTAACAAAGACCAGGAAATTCCTTGAAAGGAAGGAAAATTAATTCGAGCACTCATAATCTGAGGACACATCTAGGGTAGCTCCACTACGCATCCGAGAGGTGTGCGTCTGCTAGAAAGAGAAAGCAAAGGTAGCATGCTGGGATAAATGTGCACATGCAACAGCACTGCTTATCTGGCCGCTGTTGCAGTCTTTGTAAAATGTCAGTGTGTTGAGCAACCATCGCAGCCCTGACTGGCACGCACTTTGCAAATTGCTATAGATCGGTCTGACCCTGGATGCATTGCAGAGATCACATTTTCACTTAGATAAATTGTTCTTCTAATGTCTCTACCGCATTAAGCAGAAACAGCAGGCTTTCCTTCCTTCTGCAGCAGGAATACAGATCAACTTTTTCCTGCTATTGTTTTATCAAATGTATTTATAGCAGCCTTTACAAGGAAAATGTTACTTTCTGCCACGTTTGTTTATGTTCCTGAATGTTCCTATGACAGTATCTAAGATCCAAAAATACACAGTTCTCCTCCTTTTTTTTCTTTCTTTTTGTCTCTAGAGTGCCTGCTCAATTAACTTGATAGTTACATGAACCCAAACAGTTCTGTATTCTGTACTCTGCTTTGCCATTTCATAGCTGTCTTATTTAAAACATTTAAAAGGAGGGAGTCCTAGAAGAAATGCCACGTGCACGCGTTTCTGGTCCCTGCTCAGTTAGGCTATGCGCTAACCTGAGGAAAATGAGCACAAGAGACCTCCTAGCAGCTAGCTGTCTGTCCGTGGGTCTCCTGTACCATTCCCATGAGGAAACAAGGTGTTCATGCTCCACCTGTAACATTTGCAAAAGAAGTTACATGCAACATGCATCAAAAGTAGGAAACAGAATATGAGAGAAGCTACCCACGAAGCATCTCCTGCTTCCTTTCACCAGCCCACAAAGAGTGTCCATGAAAAAATGTGTCCCCCAGGCTCGTAAGGGAAAATCCCAGGGATCTTGATATAGAGCACAGGACCTTGTAAGCATCTTGTAAGGTTTTATGCAAATGATTCTATGTGAGAACTATGTTGCCTGGAATATTTTTTCTTAATGACCTGCATGGCAGAGATACATCAAATGCTGTACCACACTTAAATAGTAAAAGGTACTTATTCTTCCTATGGTAATAGTCAATCGTTTGCAAGACACGTTCTTACATTAGTGAGAAGTTAGTCCATCTCAGGTGCAGGCTCATTTATGTGAACTCCCTTCGTTTTGCACCTGGGCTTGCCAGCGGCACTGTCAGGCCACCCAGCTGCTGCCTTCCAGCCAAGGGGCAGTAGCTTTTCCATAAGATATAACTCAATTGCTGGGGTTAAACTGTCTTTAACCTTGATTCAGTTTGTTATCATGACAGATAACAGCATTTGCAAATTTTTGTTTGGTTTTTAAAGGTGTTACCTAGATTAGCCTGAATGACCGTGTCGTATTCATGGCGAAGTCTGGAATCGCGTGTGTGATGTGTGCTGCGCACACCTGTCTCCCACTCCATGTTCAACAGACCACCTGAGTTAAGAGTGATAGGACTGGCAAAAAAGTCTGCATGTTTTCACTCATTTGTTATATTATTCTAGGACACATAAAGGCATTATGGGAAGCAGAGCTTTGTCACATGACAGCATTTTCATCCCTGAGACTGGGCAAGAGCCTGCAAGGCCAGTAAGAGTGTTTTCTCAAGAAAACGTTTCTGATCGGATTAGAGCTTTACAGGTAATTTACACAGCATAATTTTTTCAAATGCAGGAGGTGGAATGTCTTTCCAGGCTTGATTTTTTTGGATCATATTTGTGGTTGAACATTTGATTAGTAAGTAATATCTGTCTGCAGCTTACATTAAATGTCGCATTTGTTAATTGGACAGCAGTATCATATCTTGGTTCTACTTAAATGATAGTTGAAAAACGGATAGGTTAATTTACACAGCATAATTTTTTCAAATGCAGGAGGTGGAATGTCTTTCCAGGCTTGATTTTTTTGGATCATATTTGTGGTTGAACATTTGATTAGTAAGTAATATCTGTCTGCAGCTTACATTAAATGTCGCATTTGTTAATTGGACAGCAGTATCATATCTTGGTTCTACTTAAATGATAGTTGAAAAACGGATAGGTTGTTTGGCTCCCTATGAGAATGTCTAAAGTGAGATGTCCTGTGCTCTGAATCATTCAATTGTGAAGTTAAAATAAAGGTAATTGATTGACCTGAGCTAAAAAATGTACTGGGGAAACCTCCATCACTATCACATGCTAATGTATTTTATGCCACGCTGAAGTTGAAACTCCAGCCTACCATGAAATTGGGACCTCCGCCTCCATTTGGACTTTACGCGAAGCGAACAGAGGATGCTGGGACCAGTTCTGAAGATGATGGATTACCCAGGAGCCCTCCAGAAATGTCTTTGCTCCATGAAAATCTAAACTCAGACACAACAACAAGAGTGAGTAGTTCTGGTGTTGACTTGTTTTACCTATGTGTGGAAGGCAGAATAAGTTACTTGGTTTGCTATATGTATCACTACTTTATGCCTGAAATACCTTACTCAAAATGGGAAAATGCTATCTCTCTGTATAAACAGCTACTTAGAATCTCTGTTCCTGTTAAAATATAAATATCATGCCAGAAAATGCAGAACTAGGAAGGAGAGGATGTGTTTGTGTGTGTGCATGGGGATGCTGGGTTTTTTTAGGGACTACAGAGAGCTGCCAGGCATAAAAAAAAAGGCTGAAAAATCTGTATTCTCCCTTGAATGTGCTGATAAGAGAGCTCTCGTCCTTAATGTTTTTCTAGGCTGTCATCAGAAAAAGAAACATAAAAGAATTTGAAACTGTTTTTTCTTTTTAAATGATAGTTTTGCTACACATTATTTCATTCTTTATCTGCACGTCTTGCACTTTATGTTTGCAGTGTCCTTGCTAATCCTTAAGACTATAGAGAAAAACAACTTACATTGTCAGTATCTGTGTGCATTTTGTGTAGATGGTTTCTGCGAGTATATCCACCTCGTTTGTCATCTTTTACTGAATCTCTTCCTCATTCCATCCCACAGTTCTCTGACTCTCACAAGCACCTTAGCTCTTTGAGTTTAGCTGGAACAGGCAGTGAAGAAGAAGAACAGGTAACTTCTGCCAAATGTATTAAGGGCCAAGCCATTATACATAGTAGTTTTTTAAAGAAATGTAAGACATAAATATTATTTTGTTGCCCGTCTGCTGCGGAAGACAACCTTGTATGTATGTAATTGCATGCCTGTCTGTTTGCTGTGCTTTTTTAATGCCTGTCCGTCTAACATAAAAGCTATGATTATTTATCAACATAATTCTGACGCCAAGTAATCTCCCGCTGATAATAATTAAGCCCTCTAGAATAGCTCATATCCTTTAGCGAACTTTACAGATGTGATTTAATCTCCAAACACGACCAACTGGATTTAGACACTGAAACAGTATCCCTTTTTTTAAAGATGGGAAATTGCAGTAAAGGCTGCTTGGGTTACATGCACAGGATAAGAGAGGAAGCTTGCTGAGGAGCCGTGAACAAAATCTAGATCCTCTGAAATCTGCCCATCCCCTTGCTTTAGGTACAAGGTTACCTCGCACTGATACAGAAAGTATTTGCCTGATGATAGTGGCTGACACTGCTGCTTAGGAGTCTGAGGTTCAGCCTTCAGTCGGATTCTGGCCACGTGAGCCAGCGCGAGCTGTGAATTTTGCTGAAGTGATGTTTTCAGGACTTGAGTACAGGCAAATAGATGGCTTTCTTCAATCAGCAGCCAGCCGTTCTGGCTGATTAAAGGGAGGTTTTGAAAGGCTCTGAAGAGTCCCTTTTAGTTGTCCGCAGCTGGAGGCATGGTGGAAACAACACAGGGGGTAAAGGGAAAAGCATTTTCTAGAAATAGGAGGAGGGGTGGAGGGGAATTGCAGAAAGGAAATAGAGAAGCTAGTCCTGAGCTGACTGTTCCTTGATAATTACGCAAAATGTATTTCAAGGCCAGCTGCAGCAGGGCTCAGCAAAGATTTCTAGCCACACTTGTTAGATTCCACATGAAGCTGAAAAACTGCTTATATGCAGCGAAATTTTAATATTTTTAAAGAAACACAACAGAACACGTGAAGAAGGTATTTCTTGAAAACTGGTATAGGCTCACTGTAAATTTGTCCAGTCCAGATGCATGTTTGCTAAAGGAGGATTTATGTCTTCCTGTTGTTGCATTAACATCACTCTCTGACTCACTCGCTGACTCCTGAGATGCGGTGGAGACTACGCGGTTGCTCAGCTTTTTCCACATGCCCCATCATTTAGCTCAGAGCTCTCTTCATCCCAGTCCAGTTTCAGAGCGCAGCCAGAAAGTAGCCCCGTCTGAAGGCTTTCCTCCCAAACCGCAGTGGCTACTACCTGGCATTTCGGACAGATTAGCCCTGCTTCTAGAAGTCAGAGGAGATCAGCTCGCAGGGCTGAGGATTTTTGCACAACACAAGCCTGAAGTTTTGGGCAGCAGTGACACCTTGCTGTGTCTTGGAAGCTTTCCTGGATCGAAGAAGGGAGAAAAGGCCCACGACCATCCCATCCTGGCTTTGGCGATGGGGCTCCCTCATGGGCCCATGCCTTGTGCCACCCAGCGCGACCAGCTGAAGGACAGCTGAGCCGTGTGCACACGAGGTTTGGGGAAAGGGATCTGCCAGCCGTCCCCTCCTTTAACAGGCTTTGCCAGAGCCAGGCTTCGTGGGACAGGCGACTTCTGCAGCTGGCTCAGAGCTGGCATTCACTCGGGCTGCTGAAATTGAAGTAACAAACCAGATTCTTGATTTTCCAGCGTAATGGCCAACACTGAGCACTGCCAACGAGAAGACATGCAAAGTTCTCGAGGAAAAGCAGAAGCCAAAAGAAAGGCAGGCAAATAATGACACGCCTTGAAAGAGAATATGTTCTGCGTCTTTATCATGGAGCTGAAATGTCAATGTATTCACTGTTAGGTACTAATGTATAATGCAGCCACGTATCGTTTGTTGTACATTAGTCATGTTTGAGTACTAGACTGCAGATATTGTGGAGTGAAAATTAATGAGAGCATCCATTATTCAGCATGGCTGAGCTACGATCGGAAGCTGTGGATCTGGCCTCCGCTAAAATCAATGGGAGTTTTCCCCTGGCCATTGAGGAAGCTGTAGCAGGCCCTCACTACGCTACAGAGTATTTTTTGGCTGCAGTGCATAATGCAGAACTCTACTTGCAGAAAACACTGACGCTTTTTCCCTCCCTAAATAAAACGAACACTGTCCTGCTCTCCCCTTCTCCCATCCAACCCCCTCAATAAAATACCACTTCCAGAGAAAGAAGAAAGAAGAAGAAAAGAAGAAAGAAGACAAAAGCCCGCAGAAGAAAGCATGCAAAGGAGGAAAGCTCCTCTAATGAAATGAACTGGAATTTCAAGCCTATGAAGGGAGTGCTGTCACGAGTTGTCAGAGGTCTTGTTAATGCCATGACAGATAGTTTGGAAATACCGTTTTGCCTATTTGCAGAAACTGAATCCGAGAGAAAGGAAGAACCCTTTTTAGAGTCATTTTGCATGAATTTTTCAGTCTCCTTTTTGCATCAGCCCTGGGACTAGAGTAGTTTTTGGTGAAGCGCACAGGCAAGCTGGATTCCAGCTTCATGAAAGTACTGCACCCCTTGGAGCATTCAGGAGTTGTTTCTGGATGGGTTATTGGCCTCCAGTAGGAATTGCCCATCATTCCCTTCCCCAGAACAGTCTATAAATGGGATGTTACATTTCAGGTAAACTCCCTAGTTATTTTGCAGATATAAATACATGAGGAAAAAACGCAAGCTGACAAATGTTAACACCATTGACGTTTGATTCTTTTGTCTTTAGGAGGGCATTGTAGAGTTGGAAGGGATCTGATGAAGTATAGGAAGCTAGAGATGCTCCAGCCCAGCATAACTGTGGGTAGGAGCCTAGACACAGATGCTGGAGGACAGATGCAGAAAAGAAACTGGCCCTTGACGTTCTATAACTGCATACTCTTCATAAATCTGTCTTCTAAAACATGGTGGCCATGTATTTGTGTGCTTTAGGTCTTCTAGTTAAATGTGACTTGGTCCTTCCCACTGGACAGTATACCATGATGTTCAAGCAGCTAAAAATGCAGAACTGCTAACACCAATACTCCACATGTGACATTAGGAAATGCAATGTATTTTAAAGAGATGTCAAAAGGAAAAACAGGCAACCTTACAATGCCAATAAACATGGCCCCTTCTTTGTAGAATTGTTATTTTCATGTCTTTGTTTCTTTGTTTGATTCTCTCTGGGGATTTTCTTTTGTCTTTAGGAGGGCATTGTAGAGTTGGAAGGGATCTGATGAAGTATAGGAAGCTAGAGATGCTCCAGCCCAGCATAACTGTGGGTAGGAGCCTAGACACAGGTGCTGGAGGACAGATGCAGAAAAGAAACTGGCCCTTGACGTTCTATAACTGCATACTCTTCATAAATCTGTCTTCTAAAACATGGTGGCCATGTATTTGTGTGCTTTAGGTCTTCTAGTTAAATGTGACTTGGTCCTTCCCACTGGACAGTATACCATGATGTTCAAGCAGCTAAAAATGCAGAACTGCTAACACCAATACTCCACATGTGACATTAGGAAATGCAATGTATTTTAAAGAGATGTCAAAAGGAAAAACAGGCAACCTTACAATGCCAATAAACATGGCCCCTTCTTTGTAGAATTGTTATTTTCATGTCTTTGTTTCTTTGTTTGATTCTCTATTTGGGGATTTTTTTTTTTTCAGGTTACATTGGGTCCTTCTTCTAGATCTCGCTCTACAGATGGTCAGCTGTTCCCCAGGCATGGAAGTGCTAAAACTGGAGCTCCTCAGACATCTGACAGTACCATCTCGCCTGCAGCCATTTTTGACACTCCACCTGAGCTTTCCTCTTGCTTGGATAATTCTGCTGCTAAACACAAGCTTTTAATAAAACCCCGGAACCAGAGATCCAGTAAAATGAGAAGATTTTCTCAGGTACTTCTGAAAATAAACAGTGTCACCTTTGACACAAAACCAGGAAGTTCTTACTGGACTTTGTATTTCAAACTCAGATATGATAAGAAAAGTCAGGTTGCGGGGTGGATACTTCATTGGGTTTTAATCGCTGTTATTTGATGAGGCTACGTATCTGGAGTAGACACTAGGAACAGATTAAAAATATTATGAGTTTACTTGTTAACTCTTGATGCAGCAGTTTATGTAACAATTTCTTCTTAAATTTACCGTGCAATACAATTCAGTATCTTGTTTGTGATGCAGAAGTTGGGTCTGACTGCTTCATTTCTTACTTAAAAAATCTTTTTTGGAAAGTGTACTTGTGTACTTTTCCTAGTCTGAAAGATCCTGTAAAATCTTGAGTCTTTGAGAGACTATTGATGGAGGAGCTGTTTTAACTTCCCAGATATAATTGGGCTTATATTTTCAAAAAGTACAGAAAGAATAAGTTGTGACCTATTAATTGGAGCCAAATTCTGTACATTAGGACTGTTCTGAATTCAGCCCTCTCCCTGCCCCAAAACTTGTAAACCCTTTACGTGCACCAGAGACTTAAAATAAGTCTCCATAGGAAAAAAAAGGTGTATACTATTAAAAAAAACTACTAAAAAGTGTATACTATTAAAAAGAAGTTGTTTAAGCTATCCTTTTAAAACACCATTTATCTGATTCTTTGTCATATCTTATGAAGGGCATAGCTTAATTTTTCTTCTTTCTCTCCTCTTTTTAGAGCTGAAGTTTGCAGCTCTTACTACAGTATTTACATTTTATTGTTTGTGGTTTCTTTCAATGTTTTAAATACATTAAAGCCCTTAAATTGGCTTGCTTGACACCAGGAATATTATTCCCTCTGTCTCTAAATATTACTTAGCTGATATTCTGTGTTTTCCAAAATCTGTGAGTGATCTTTGGGCTCAGTAGAGCACCACTGCGAGCAACACAATGAGGAGGCCAGTTATTTAGAAACGCATGTAAAGCAATAACTCACTGATCAAACCTCCTCTTCCATTGTAAAATTGTTACCGAAATACAATTGCTTTGTCCAGTCTGCCTATAAACTGCCAGATGACTGAGCCCTCCTGGTTTTCCATGGAGAGCGTTCACATCTTCTGATAATGCAATTTTTAATATTTTCCTGCCCGACTCTGCCTGTGCACCTTGCTTCTGGCTAACTGATGTCTTCTGCTTTTATGTTCCTGTGTATATGGATTGTGAATGCAGGTGGCATTGCAGCTCTGTCTTTGCAATTGCACTTGCAAAACAAGAAGTTGGAAGAACCCTAAAAGTATCTTCAGAGTGCAAGTTTTGTGTTCTTAGAATTAGAGCCTACATCCAAAATATATATTTACCCAACAAACTACAGTGAATCAGTGAGCTAATACAGGCACCATATGAAAAGGCATATTCAGCAGCTTAATAATGTGCTTTCAAATAATCCTGTATATTTAGCCAGTCTTTACCTGAAGCTTAATCACAAGACCTCACAGATAACTACATAGGCATTTATGAACTTTTATCAAGTAGTCTAATTCTTGAAAGAAAAAGAAGACATACACAAAGGAGGCAAGGCTATAATGCTCTATGGCAGTGGGATTAGACGGAAGACTGCCATATGGGGGTAGATACTCAGCTGGCATAGAGTGTCATAACCGGATGGACTTGTTAGGTTTTCGTTCTTCCTTCTATGTACCCTTCCCTCTTCAGAGTCATGCTTTAGGAAGAATGGGTTGTTTTATTTTTAATGCTAGTATGGAGTAGCAAAATACAAAGGGACACATTTTTCTCTTTCAAGTGCTGCTTTTTGCCTAAGAGCAACACAACATACCCAGTATGCTCTGGGGAATCAAGTGCCAAGGATGGTCCAACGGCCATTGTTTTGATGAACTTCCATCTACAAAGGCATGAAAGCAGTAGTTGTGCAGAAGGAAGCGTCACTGATTGCTTTTATATCGGTTAAATATGTTATTCCAGGACCTGCTTAGATGAAAAAGCATCCAGTATGTAGGTTAAGAAAACAGCAAGCTCAGCATTGGAGGCAAGTATTGCCTTCCTCTTTTAAGATCTCGGTTGTAAATGTAATGATGAATAAGAAAAAAAGTGAACCTGTACATGGTGATGGGGCTTTCTGAATTGCTTTCTTGCAGAGGACCCAGTCTGAATCTCTGACTGATTTGAGCTGTACCCCAGAAGAGGAGGATGATGAAAAGGAGATGCAGACAGACTTGCCAGATGCTGTATTCAAACCCAGCAATCAAGAACTGCCATGCGGCATAGCTGCAGCGCAGGATGTGGCTTCCTGGCAGAAGCCCAGAATGCCTCAGGACTTTCCTCCTGCTTTGAGACCAGTGATGACTCAGCCCACTTCTGAGTCTGCTGTTGCACAGGAAGCCCTGCTACCAGGGAATAAACCAGAGGGCTGCCAACCAACACTGGAAACAACGTGTGTGAAGTCTGGGTCCTCATTGCTGTTAGAAGGCAAAGACTCCGCAACATCTTCCTACTCTGGTCCAGACAGAGAAGTACAAAAGCAAGAAGATTCCTCAGAAACACCGGTTCTGTTGTCTGAGGATGTGAGTGATGTGTCAATCAATATTTTAAATCAAGAAAATAAGGAGCTTCCTAGTGTGTTTTCAGGAAATAAAATACCATCCGAAGAAGGTATTTCAATTAGTAAGAATACTATTGTTTGCTTGGAAGGGTCAGAAGAAAATGTACAGGATGATCAGATACCTGTGGAAATGCCCTGTAATAAAGAGGCAAAGAAAGAGGTTGCTCTATTGTCAGAGTCCAGCAAGCAATTTTCCATAGGTTCTTTCCAGCCCACGGACTCATTCCGTGTTTCACATCCTGCTTCCTCAACAGGGATGGGATCATCTGCTTCCTGCTCTCTACAGAAAACAAAGACTGCACAAGAGGCACCCGCTTCTGGTAAAGAGAACAGTCAGTCACTGGCCCACAAGGAGGAACTTTTGGGGAAGAAAGCTGAAAAAGCAGCCAATGAACTCAATGCCCGGAGAAAGTTTTCTGTCTCCTCTGCACGGGAGAGACCAAGGACTAGAAGCCTACACTTCCCAGAAAGATCAGAGTTGGAAAGCCCATTAAATACTAGATTCTTCCTGTCCAAAGCAAAGGTCTCCTTGAGAAATGAGAAGTGGAAAGAAGACTTGCGGAAGGGATCAGATCTGGAGGAGGGAAAAAGTAGCAACAAAAAGCAGGCTTTGCTGCCAGAGTCCGACTCTGAGAACACAGGCCAACCTACAGAAATTTTGGCTGGCTGCATTTCTCCGGCTGTCGATGCGGTGCCAGTGCCAAGCGATTCTCTGGTGGTATCTCAGAATCAGACAAGCTGTGAAGATAAAAGTCCTTTTCAAGTGAAACTTAGATCCACCTCACTGTCCTTGAAATATAGAGACAACTCGTCACCAGAATCAAAAGGGATTAAAAGATACAGTGCAGAGTTTAATTTAGAAAATGAAGAATTTACTTCCTTTCTAAAAGTTGATAAGGCACAGATCAAAAAAACAGCCGATACAAATATTGGTGATTCTTTAAATGAGAAGATCAAACCCAAAGCCAAGTCCTCTGAACAGCTTAGTAGCAAACCTCCATTGCCTAAAAAGCCAGCCTTGCAAAACATAACCGTTCCAAATATTGCTGCAAACAAGGAGAAGCAGGACAAAGCTATTCACTCTCCTGAATCCAGAAATGAAGATAGAGACTTGGAGAAGAAGTCAAATCCTTGTAAAGTGCCTGGTAAGACTCCCGATACTTTATAAAGTTACTTTAACTCGCAAGGAATGACCTTGTGAGGCAGCCCTGTCGTGTCAATGACAACACTGGTGAGTGCAAGCTGATGGCTCTGCCTTCAGTGATGTTGCTCCCTGATTCTCCCTTGCTGAAAAGATTATCAGAAGGACAGCAGGGAAGAAGCAGCAGACAGAGTTAAGATGTTTTTGCCTGTCATTGTTGCATTCCAGGGCATTGTTTAAAGGACGTTCAGTTACACTCAAAAAATAAAGTGCATTAGCAAGTATTGTGAAACAGAAATACCAAGCCACTAAGTGTCCCCATTTACACTTAAGCCGGTTGACAGCCGGCTGAATATGAGCCGGCAGTGTGCCCAGGCGGCCAAGAAGGCCAATGGCATCCTGGCCTGTATCAGAAATAGTGTGGCCAGCAGGAGTAGGGAAGTGATCGTGCCCCTGTACTCGGAACTGGTGAGGCCGCACCTCGAATACTGTGTTCCGTTTTGGGCCCCTCACTACAAGAAGGACGTCGAGGTGCTGGAGCGTGTCCAGAGAAGGGCAACGAGGCTGGTGAGGGGTCTGGAGAGCAAGTCTTCTGAGGAGCGGCTGAGGGAACTGGGGTTGTTTAGCCTGGAGAAAAGGAGGCTGAGGGGAGACCTCATCGCTCTCTACAACTCCCTGAGAGGAGGTTGTAGCGAGGTGGGTGTCGGTCTCTTCTCCCAAGTAACAAGCGATAGGACGAGAGGAAATGGCCTCAAGTTGCGCCAGGGGAGGTTTAGATTGGACGTGAGGAAAAATGTCTTTACTGAAAGAGTGGTGAAACATTGGAACAGGCTGCCCAGGGGAGTGGTGGAGTCCCCATCCCTGGAGGTATTTAAAAGACGAGTAGATGAGGCACTTAGGGACATGGTTTAGTGGGTGGTGGTGTTGGGTCGACGGTTGGACTCGATGATCTTAGAGGTCTTTTCCAACCTCAATGATTCTATGATTCTATGATTCTATGATTCTATGATTCTATGATTCTATGATTTGGAGCTGCTGTATGGCAATTCAAAAGCCAGGAGCACGTATTAAGTGGAATGCCTTGCATGGGATGAGTGACTCAGACCTCTAGACCTTTTTTTACCATAGCATTGAGGCAGAAATACTAGTAACTGCCTGGCATGCTCAACATGCCATTTATTTATTTATTGTCTCCTGTGAGCTTTGCCCATTCATTTATCCACCTTTATCATTACTCATTCCTTGTTTAAAAACCAAAATTAACTACCCTGCAGCTTCCTGGAGTTTAAGGCCAGGAGAGACCGTAAGATTGTGTCTACTGCAGATTGTTAAATTTCACCCTGTTGTCTGTACTACATAATTGGGTTAGAGTTTAAAAAAATCAGTCCTCTGGAGACTAATATATTGTGAGCTACAGGCAGAGAACAGAAAAGTCTGGAAGTGGCACCACTGGCTGAGGTCTTTGCCACAACAGTAAACAAGTTAGGTGGAGCATGCTCAAGCAATTCTAGCAGGAGACCTCTGCTCTTCACTTCAGAGAACAGCCAAGAGGGGGAAAAAGAATCTTTAGGTTTTCTGGTACGTGGGAAAAACTTCTTCCCTGCCCTGAATCTGTCTGGTCATGGGTTTGATGTTAAGAATGTGAGGAGATGCTGGCCAAGCAAATGAAAAGGTTTCTTTGTGCCATTGCAGAGCTCCCACCCTCTGGTTGCTCTTCTCTGGTTGGGGTCAGGCTCTGAGCTTTGGAGTGGGAAAACACCAAGCCAAAAGAAGACCTCAGGACACAGCAGGCCGCTGTAGGGTGACAAAAGCCTCTTCCTGGCCCCAGAGGCAATCTGCTGATGCCCTGAGTGACAGCAGATTCCAGTTGTCATCTGCTGCAGCATCACAGATGTTTTTGCAGGGCTCTGGCCATGTTTACAGTTTTCTGCTCTCCCAGTGGCCATAAAGGAGGGGATTCATTGCCTCCACAGCCGGACGAGGCTCCCGCAGCCCGTCCAGCCAGAGCCTCCCCGCACCCGGCAGGCAGGGCGCTCTCCCTTTGTTTAATCCCAATGGTCCCTTAAAGGCATTTTGCCCTCTTCCCTGCCCTGAGGAGTAGTTGATTATTTGTAGTGACGCCCAAATCTCTGGTCGATTGAGATTTTAGGGAGGGTCATACCGGGAACAAGCGAGAAGGAGACCTAGCGTGGTAGGGTTGGTCTGGCAGGGGACAGGGGAAAGCAGCAGAGGTACCAATGCTCCTGCACACAGCCTTTTTTCCTCTCCCTCTTGCTGAGTCCCAGGGTGCTTGCAGTGGAAGCGGGGCGGGAGATGGTATGTGCTGGAGGAGGAAGAAGGGAAAGAAATGAAACCGGGGAGCACATTTCTCCTCCAGGCTTCTCCTCTGCTCCTCAGCCTTGAGGTGAAGGAGACTCTCTGCCCCCAGGCTTAGGAGTGTCCTCTGCAAAATAGGGTCTGCGGGTGAGAGCCCGCAGTGTCCTGGCCCCCCTGGCAGGGATGCACACACCTGGAATTAGAATCTGGGGCTGCAGGTCAAGGAGCCCTGTTTCGGACATGTTCCTCTCCACTATTTGGTATTATACCAAATCTGTATGGCCTGGGGTTGTTTATCCCAGTGGTTCAGATTGGTCTGTGATGGTAATTAGTCTTCTTCCATATCTACTGCCCCACCAATCTTATTGTATCACCTTAAGCAAAGCTGCTACAGTTTTCCATGTATTTCCAGCTTTGAATCACTTGGTAGTGGGTTCTGATACATGGGCATGCCAGGACTCAGAAATAGTTTAATTCTAAATACAAAGCAGTCTGCTCCAAATTGACCCGAGGTCCTTCCTACCCTACTGCAGACCTTTCTCCGTAGACATCTGACCAAGCACCTCCTTGTGCTAAGTTACCACATCAGCCTGAGCTGGCCCCCTGAAGTCACGGGTGAACGCGGTGTGCCCGCTTCCTCTGGTTGCCCTGGCACCGTACCAGCCTTGGTTGGGGGGATTTGCACAGTGACCCCAGAAGCGATGCCCCTCTCCAAGACGCAGGAGAGCCATGGGACACAATGAGGGCTTGCGGGGCAATACCTCTGCCCAAACGTCATTTTAAGCTCTTTGAAACATTTTCCTCAGCCCAGTGAGTCGGGAGCGTGTCTTTGCAACCACAAGCAGCAGAAATCTGACAAGAGCGATCAGCACAGCCCTTTGTGGATCGCGTGGCTTACCAGCCATCTCTGGCCTCCTGATCTGCTGGGAAACCGACTTCTTTTTTTTTTTTGTCCAATCACCCTTAATGCTGACACCCAGCCGTCTCCTAGTCCTTGAGTTCATCAGCCCTTTTGAAAAGCTGTGGTTGCCGTCGAGAGACACTTCATCCTGTCAGGGTGTTTCTGCCCACTGCGTGTTAGGAAATCCCTGCGCTGAACAAGAAGACAAGCTGTGAAATGGTGATGTGAGGGGGTGCAATTCCATTTTGATGCACACTCATCTCGAAAAAGTCAGTTTGTTGTGTCATGGGGTGAGCGGGAGCAATTTGATTCATTCAGTTAAATTTTTAGCTTTTCAGCCTCCTGGTAGCAAAGGCAACAAGAGAGCTGGTGGGACGCTGGCTTACCACCCCGGGTGAAAGCAGCGCTCCTGCTCTCCAGACATTTCTGGAGAGCTAGTTGGGGATTGCTTGGCCTCTGTGGGGCTGCAAGGTGGCTCTTTAATGGCTGTGTGAAATTAGTCAGCCCAGAAGGCGTAATTTTGAAGTTTCTGGAGCTAAAGCCACAAGTCTTTGCAAGAATTAAAAGGTTAAGCTGCGTTTTTTGGGGCTGATACGCTTTGCTATAAATCCCGTAAAGGGCAGAAACAAATAGCACATGCTAACAGGTTATTACAAGAGCAAAACCGTAAGCAATACCTGTGTGAATGTGCATATTAGGATATATAAAAATCAGCGACTGACGAGCTGTAGTGGGGAGGCATGCTCTAACAGAGAAAAGGAACTCAGGGAGGGACGCTGAATGTAACGGTGAATGAAATTGGTGTGTATTGTCTGGCAAATGCAGGCTCTGAAATGACAAGAAAAATGTTTCTCTCTGCATAAAAAAGATATTGCTCTAATGCTGTCCTGGCTACAGCTGAAAAGAAAGCCAACTTTTTTTTTCTTTCCAGAAGTTGCTTTTTCAGTAATGTCAGGCTATTTTGTAATATGGCTGTTTTCCAGCAGTGAAATAGACTTTGATGCAAACATAGCAGTTTCTTGTGTCAAAAAGACTCTCCTGGCATCGGTGGTATAGATCCAACCAAAAGTCAAATCCCTCGCAGAGCAGCTTAGAGAAGAAAGAAATGTCAAAAATACTTAGCCAAATCTTTCAGAATAGCTTTGTCTGAAATTAAGGAATTGGGTGTGTACCCTGACACAAATGCATGTAGTGCTTTAATAAACAAGGGGAAATATGTAGGCCAGGATACACTAACTGCCGTACGCATTTGTAAAGCCCTTCTTAAAGTAACTGGTGTTTTATAAATGAGCAAAGATACAACAGTGTGGAATTAAATATGCATGCATAAGCAGTGTTATAAAACAATGACACTTGTATATGGGGGGGTTATCTCCCTGTGTGAAGTTGTTTGGATTAGTTTTGAGTATGTTTGCTTTTAAAATATGCAGGGAATCCACAAGTTAGCTTTGCTTGCTGTTAGAGGTATGACTTTCAAAAGGCTCTAATATTCTGCCTCTGACCTTTCGCCTGCACAGACGTATGGCAAGAGCAACAACTCTTTGCAGTCCTTGCTGGCATAAGATGTTCATTTTCAGGTGCGAGATTTAGATGTTATAAAAAGCCTCCGCTATATTTTGTGCGCACAAAGGCTTTAGATTTAAAGAAAATGGGTACAATATCTGAGGCCATCTCCAAAAAAAAAAAAAATCAACCCCTAAATCTCAGGGTAATGTTTAAATATGTCTTTGTTGTAGTTATCCATATAAGCAGCACACACACCCCCAGATACAGTTGAATACACTCTCTGTCTGTCAATAGACAGAAATAGGTATGTATTTCTCTTTCACTTCCTATGTGTGTGTATAAACCAATGCGCAATAACAAGTCAATCACAGATCTCCTTTTGGACATAAAGATTAATGTTTTATCTTCATCTTATTGTTCACACAACCAGTCTGACACACATTAAAGAATAACATCCAAGTATCAATGACAACTCTACACATTCATTTCTACAATATTTAGGCAGGAGAAATTTCATCTATAAGATCAGAGCTTTAATCTGAGAAAAAAAAAAAGCTGCTTTAGTAAGATACTGAAGGAAACAGATACCTGCATTTAATGGGGCTGCAGCAGGGGAATTTCCCCCCTTAGGGACCACTGAGGTAGCCAGCCCTGCCGCTGTCAGACCCAGCGGAGAAGAGCTCAGGTGATTCTGATCTGCGGGAGGGAACTGAGCAGGTGGCTTTGGTTCACTTGGCTTCAGGGCTTATCTTCGGTGGTCAGCCTGGAAGTTGCAGAAATGGTGAAGAACACAGACGGGGTGGCTCGTCTTGTGACTGTCCATGTGTGTTTGGTGGCTGTGGGAAAGAGGTGAAGGGAGGGCTTCAGCAGCCCCTGGGTGTGGTTTCAAGTGGCAGCAGAAGACCTCAGCAGCCTACGTTAAATGCTAGTTTTAATACGTTGTGACATTACGTGCAGAGCGGCTTGACAAGTTCTGACTTGGTATCTTCCCATAGTCAGCGACTTATCCCAAGGGAAGAAGGGGCTTGCTCATCTTTCAAAAAGCCTCAGGCCAAGCCAGCTCTAAGGAAACCAGGGAAAGATGCAATCACGAGGTTAAAAGTGAGTGAACGAGCGACAAATCGCTGCCAGCAATATCCTTTATTAGCTTATTAAGTTATTAAGTAATGAGTTGAATAGCATATTTTTTAAAATAACATGTTGTAATAAGAATTGAAGAATATGATTCAGGTTTTAGTTTTATTAAGAAAATCTCCTGAGTGTAATGCGGAAGCAAACGGCCCAGCCCTGCTTCACTGGAGGAGAAGTGAAACATGGGGCGTTTGTGTCAGCTGTGGCCTGTCAAACTTGCACAGCTTCTGATGGAGGATGCCACTGCTTGCATTTTGTACTACGTTTACCAGCTGAGAACTGTTGTGCTAGCTGCTCTGCACGTGACGTGCAGCAGAAACAGGAATTAGATTGTGCTTTTGAGTACTTTTGGTTCCACTCTGGCTATCCGGTTCCTTAAGTGCTGTGCTTTGCCACGTGGTGAACCGTAAAAGCTCACCGACTACCTCATGACCAGATGAGATAAGATAGGGAGGGCTTGTTCAAGGTGATCAGACATTCACTGAACTGAGGAAGAAGATGTGCAAGCATCACTTGTCTTGCTTTCTCGGGCAGCAACTATTTGCTTTTGGCCTCTTGGTGCCCCTCAGAATACCAAGAGCTTCATAGAAGAGTCTCAGATCACCTTAAACTGCCAACTCACTTCACCGTACTATCATCTCATGGATTACTTCACCACCTTTCATCCTTCTGGCTGGAACAATGGTGCACATACACTGCCAAGAAACCTTCTCTAGTTGTAGGTGGGAGGATGTAAATGACCTCTGAGCAATGGGAAGGATAAATAGTGAGTACGCCTCTTCTACCCCTTAGAGTAATTCTGGCTGACAGATGAGGTAACAAATCCTTCATGGGTTGCATCTGACTTTTTTTTGCTGGAGAGAAGGCATTTCCCCTGCCTTGCCTGCCTGCCTGGCTTTCTGCAGCAAAGACTCTCACAGGAACAAGGGCAGAACGTAATTGCTTAAAGAAACAAGAAAGCCCCTGCCAGAAGCAGATCAGCTCTTGATCCTCTGTAGGTGATACTATGCTGTCCTAAGTCAGGCCCATACAGATACATACAAAATCTTTAAAGATTATGATAAAGAGCTTTTGTTCCCTACTATCACAGGAGCATTCTGATACCATCTCTAAGGTGATGATACTTGGCTCCAATTTGGCTGCCTTCTAATTGGCATGACTAGGATTTCTGGCATCTCATCGGGGAGAATTGTCTGAAGAGCAAAAGTGCTTGATGCCTTTGTTAGAGCATCTTCCTTATGAAAAACAGTGTTATAATAGCGGCCTCCAGACATATCGCTGCGGGACTGGGAACCCTGTTGTGCTAGGCAATGCACATCGAAATAACAGAAAGATGAATCTTAAATCCGTGAGGATGACAGAGAAACAGGAGCACAGGTAGCAATGAGACCATTACATGTAGCATTACATTACATGTACAATAGAGCCTAGGCATAGCAGTCATTTTGTCGGTATTGATTGTGTGGTGGGAGCAGAGGAGGAACAACGTGCGGTTCAGTCGGTGTTTACGGAAAGCTCCTGTGGCGTGACAGGGAAAATGGGAGAAAACACAAAGGGTGATTTTGAATCACAGAGACTAAGAAGTACATCACTAGCAGCGTCAAGGCAGAAGCCAGGTTCCTGGTATCATGGGAAAGCTGGTGGGTGGATTGAAAAGGGCCTTCAGGGTAAAGATGTTGGTGTTTGTGAGCACTGAGACATTACAGACAGTGAAGGAGGTAAAAAGGTGGTGAAAAAGGATGCGTGTGGTGGTGTGTCTGTAGCTGTACAGTCAGAGAAGAAGCCGTCTTCTCTGGGCTGAGAAGAGGCCTGTACACGGGGGGAAAGGGTATGTTTGGTGGGATGGATTTACAGGATGAGTCCAGCAGGGCACAGGGAGGCTTCAATGGGGTAACATCTTCCAAATATTTAGCTTAACTGTTGGATGGGTATTAATTACAGGATGCTAGGAAAACGAGTTGACTAATTTGGATAGAAAGTAACTAAAGTGAAAAGCTACTTCATGTACTGAGGGATCCTCACCTCTGAGGAACACTAGACATCACCATCACCTTCAGTAGTGGCAGTCGATCTGTGTATCACAGTAGTGCTTTGGGAACTGCAGCGGCACCTGGGCAATGCACTAACAGGTCCTGCCCAAATTGCTCACGACCTAAAAAGGTGCAGATGGGTGTAAATGGGTTCAAGGGCATGGCCTACAAGCAAAGGACGGAATGTGACGGCGGATGCATTAGCAGACATCGTATCAATTCAACTGTGTGGATTTACTTATGAAGCCCCTAATGAAGTTTGTCCTAAGATACTTGGAGAAGATGGGTTAGCAGTCCTTGAGCTGCTAGTGGTTATCTTGGCAAACTGCGGAAGATAAGGGAAGGCTCCAGAAGGTGGCACATCTTGAAAAGGGAGGTGAGATGGAGAAGAGAGAGAGAGGGAGAAAGGGTGTTATAGACCACTTAACTTAATATGAAATACTGAAAGGAATAATTGAGCTATTTCTAAATGTCCACAAGATAACACAGATATAAGTTCCAACCAACACAACTTGGTCAAGAGCAGTCAAATGATAACTGGTATCGTAGGGCATTCCTATAAATATCATGACATTCCTATAAATACAGTTTTGCTGAAGCTATTCATTGGGTTGATGCAGAGCTACTGAGTGTGCCAACTAATGATTCACTGTCATACTAGATGGTGGCCATCTTAGGTCTGACACATACTAGATGGTGGCCATCTTAGGTCTGACCTATATGAACTGACATATATGAATATATGACTATATATTCAGTATATTTAAGGATGTGGGTGACAGAACTAAGTGTGTACTTACTACGTTTGCAAGTATTACCAAGCTGGAAAGCCTGTGGGCACACTGGCGGACAAGAATAGAAATCAGGGTTATCTTGAGAAAGTAGAAACATAGTTTGAAAAGAATATTTTCATTACAGACAAGTAGAAAGTTCTGTTATGTGTGCAAAAATAATCCGATGCACAGATACAAATGGGGAATGGAAGAGGGGAAGTAACACGATCTGGAGCTCACAAACTAAATACAAAACAGGAGTAACATAATTGTGTAAGAAACTCATCATACTGACTGATGTGTACAGGAGACCATCTCAGGTGAAGTGGGGTAGTCCTTCCACTTCACCTGATGCTAGCACCATTTCGTCTCATGTGCTATGTGCCAGTTTTGAGCACTGTATTTTGAAGAAGATTTGGACCAAATTAGGACAATTTCTACAAAAGCAAGAGTGATCTAGAGAATATGACCAATCAGAAAAGTTAAAAAAATAGGGAAAACATGGTCTGAGTCTTCAAATGCATTAGACAGGTCCCTGCAAAGGATGCTGACTAGGTAACAAACTTGTCCTAGGGGCAGGACCACGTGTGATTTGAGGATGAGAAGCATAACTTCTGCTCTGAAATAGCCTTCCATAAATTTGGGTATGTTAGTGGCCAGAAACAGCTGGGAAAAGTTAAATTGTCTTTCCTTATGGCCCTGTCATGGGTCTAACATGGCTCTAAGGGCGTTAGCACTGTTCTTGTTCCTATTTTAAATCACACAGAGGCTCCACATCAGTTGGAAAACTGAATTTTGGGTGCAGTGTGAGCCAATGAAGAAGTGGAGAACCTGGGGGCTGGAGCCAACAGAGGAGCTGAGGCTCTTCTCTTGATCCAGTTCTGCTCACTGTATAGACAGGATTTCCTTCACAGAATATTTGAATAGAGGGTATTTCACTTCCCCATACCTCTGGATACTGCTTGTCCCTCGGTAGCAGTTGTGAGGACGGTAGGGTAGCACTTTTGACCCTTTACTCTAGGAAGCACTTTTTTTTTTCTTGTCTTGCTGAAATCTCAGTTCTGGTAGAGCACGATGAAAGTGACTCGCCCCAGTGGAGAGCACGGTCAGCGTCAGCAGGGATAAGTCAAAGTAAACCTCACGTCAAAAGACTGTGAATTAACCTTGTGGTTTTAGCAGTATTTCTGTGTGACCAGATGACACAGACTGTTGTGCTCAGTCACCCACAGCATGTGCAGGCACCAAGGGGCTGCGCGAGGGAGGCTGCTCCTAAAGGGGTGGAAGGAAGGCAGGAGCCAGACGAAGGCATCGGCTGCTGCTGCGTGGGCACGGGAAGAGTGGGAGCCGAGGGCAGCCGCAGCGGGGAGGGGGTTGCCTTTGCCACACCACTGTCCAGCTCTGTCCAGCTTTGAATTGGCTGCTGCTTGTCTCTAAGAGGACACGAAGCAGATGGGAGGAGGGGGCGGAAGGGGAGACCTTGGAAGATAGGTAGATTAATGAAGCTTGATTCATGTTTCTGCATCTCCCTCACGTGAGGGCAGTGACACCGTGACTGTAGCTGAACAAAGTTGCGAAGTGTTTTTCACCAGTAGAATGGTAACTTAAAACACTGAGCACAGGAAGATTGCTCTCTGGAGACCTAACGAGAGAATTCCTGTTTACCCAGGCTGGCCACACGTCCTGAGACCAATCAGCGTATTGAGCAAGTGCAAGCTAATTACAACTCTCTTTCAAATAACCATGTACATAAATAATCTGTCAACAGAGAGAAGCGTGCCTTCCCCCGTGGCTGCTGGAGACTCTGGAAGAGATCCCGACAGTCCCGCAGAGCCAGCCTGGATTTCCATAGCGAGACAGAAGCAGAGGGGCATGCAGCAGGAGCAGGAACTCGACAGAGAAAAACTTGTAGCTCCAGATGTTAAGTCAGATACAGAGAAACAGAATAAAGAGAAGGAACGAACAGAGGTACTTGCGGTACAAATTTGTGATGCTTTTGTATCACCTTCCTGTAGTATTCTTTGGATCTACTGCTATATTACCAGTCATTGCGTAATGATTATAGATACTTAATGAGTATAATCATAAGTAACAAAGACACTGCTCTTGGAAATGTGTTACAGATTCAGAGTTCTCTGATTGTTCAGGTAAGTAATTTTATATCTCCAAGAAATCCTGGAACTATGCGAGGTGTGTAAGATTTCTTGGGTGCCCAATACATACTTATCACATCTAATGTGTGTATTGCACGCTAAAATACCCCAAATGAGGTGCTAAAGTGTACAGTCTCAGGTCTCTCTCAATACAGGGGGAATACATTCTCTTTAACTATCCTTCTAAGCACAACATTTCATTGAACCTCCTATATCTCCTGACTGATTTAACACTGAATGAACAGCTCGGTCCCAGAAGCTCCTAGGTAACAATTTTTAGAGCCTTGAGAAGTGAAATAGGATAAAAATAACTTCTGCACTTGCAGACAGTGCCAAGATATAAATTCTGGTTCTCTGTGTATGGATAACTCGGATGCCCATGTGGTGCCATGGAATATGGGCTGACGCTGCCTCTTCAAACATCCCATGCAAAAGAGGGTGATACCTGTAGCAAGTGATCTTCCCAGATGCACTTGCAGACAGTGCCAAGATATAAATTCTGGTTCTCTGTGTATGGATAACTCGGATGCCCATGTGGTGCCATGGAATATGGGCTGACGCTGCCTCAGAGGGTGATACCTGTAGCAAGTGATCGTCCCAGATGACAAAGCTGTGCCAGCAGAAGTGCTTGGCATTAATCCAGAACACTAACGAGGCTTCCCTGGTGCTGGGCTAGCTCACGGAGGCAGCAGCGTGTGAGTGCTGCCTGTATCGCCTCATGCACAGCAAGAACCCTGCACTGATGCAGAAGCATGTGTCCCCTGTACCAGTATAGCATTCCCAGTGCAAATGGCCTACTTTCTTACTTCAGATGGTACTGTTAGAAACCAAGATAGCTGTATTATATCCTGGAATAAGAGAAGATCTCTAGATGATGAAAAATAGCAGTGGTTAGATTAACAAGAAATAATACCTAATAAAATGCCTAGGCAAGACTATGAAATGCAATAATGCTCAGCATTGTCATAGCACTTAAAACACCGAGGGTTTAAATGATCCCAAAATTCAGTTTCTGTATCAGAATAGGGAACTCCAGATTTTAGCTGGCAATGTTCCCTAAGATTCATGCCATGCATTTTATTTCCCTATATCAGCTAACAGAGAAACATGCCAAGATGCTCCTGACTGCAGCATGTGGGGCTCGGTGCCACTGTACTACTCCCACTTTCTCCTTCTCCCACATGGCACCAGGCACTATCACTTCAAAGCAGTTTTTGCTACTGGCAAGAAAACCCATGGGAGGGTGTGTTCGATTTCTTTTTTTATGGAAAATCCATTTACCGTCAACCATCCAAAAATACAGTGCCCTAACCCAAAAAATTTTGGAGGTGGAAGGGAAACATGAGAGAACAAGGCTGTTTCCAAATCCTATATATGTTAGTAGAGGTGTGCAAAGGGCTTGAAATACATTTTGCATTGAAGACTATAATAACCTACTCATAGATACCATTATGAATAAGAGATACAGAGGGATAGTTTTCATTTGTAACGTTGAGTATCGTGGATGCTAACATGAAACCCCTGGAGCTTTCTGAACAGGTATCAAGTCAAGTGAGAGGATTGGGACCAATGTGTGATGAGTGCGCGTGGTCTTTGGACCGTGGCAGGCACCACATTCACTCCCTTTGCTCGTGTTCTTCCAAACTGGTCTCATTCTCTCTGCATTGCTTGGATTTTATCCCTCTCTGTGCCTAGGGGTCAGTGAAGCAGCAACGGAGCCAACCTTCACACGTGGTACCTAAAACCACTTCTGAAGAACAGAGGAAAGAGACAAAGTCTGAAGTGAAGGAGCCGCTGCTGAGAACCAATTCACTGTCACATTATGTCCCTGGTAGGAAATAAAATGCTTAAAATGTAGGCTGTTATCTCACAACCTTGTCAGAAGACATCCTGCTTGAGTATGCTGGAAAAGGAGTAGGGGCTAGATCGTAATTTCTTCCCCAGCCCCACATCAGCAAGGGCAAACCATTTTCTCAGCACTCACGTCTGGGTTTTTATTTGGTGGCATATTCTTTTGACCACTTCGATTACAGAGTAGTCAAAACTCGTCTTGAAAGAAATGTGAATCAAGAGTGCTTGGCCATTTCACCGGACGGGGTCCCAAATGCACTGTCCCAGTGTAAAACATAAAATGCATGCAAAATTATTTTCAATAGCGTTCAATTTTAATGTGGTTTCCTCAGCAAGCTGGAACGATGTGATCACAAACTGTCTGCCCATCAGTCCTCCCACGATAACTTTGAATCTCTTTGGTAAATTCAAATTTGAAAGAAGGGCAGAAGTTTGGAAGGTAATAAAATTCCTGTGAGCTGGGGGCTGGGTAGAGGAGGAATTCGCAAATGAATGGTCTTGCTAATGAAAAGACTCTTTTGTTTGGCCTGGGTGTTGAACACAGGGCATGGCAAGGAATCCAGGTCATCATGTTGGTTTTGGTAAGTTTAGGGACCAAAAGATATTACTCATGAGAAAAACACCGTATTCTTTTGAGCACGGAATGGTTATTGCCTCAATAACATACTGCAGAAGAAGCTTCCATGTGAAATGTAAAGGTTTTCTGCTGTAGGGCAAGGCAGGGAAGTTTTTAATGAAAGAGCTAGGGTGTATAGCTGCACAGCAAGCGAACGTGAAATGTCCATGTGTTTTGTTCACAGCAGCTCCATCACCATCACTGGTGGATAAAGAGGAAATAAGCCACTTTAAGAAAGCCGGTAATGCTGCTGCGGATCAGCCGTCGTGGATGGAACTGGCCAAAAAGAAATCGCAAGCTTGGAGTGATATGCCACAGATTATAAAATAGAACGATGCAAACAACCAGCTAATCACAGTGAAGAATCTCTTGATACAGGAGAAGGGTTTTATTGTACAGCTGCGGAGAAAGTGTGCAATAGGTGCAGTCAAAAAGTTTACCTTCAACTTTGTAGCAATCAGGATTGCAATGGCAATGGATTACTTAAATTATGTGAAGGACATACACTTTGGAAAATAAAACTTTTGCCTTATGTATTTCCTGCGTTTTCTGCTTTTAATGACATTTGTATCGAAACAGGATCTTTGCTAAACTTTGCTGAACTTCTGTTGTTGCTGGAAACTTCTATTTGCTATGGTTTTCTCTGCTTACGTTTATAAATTGTGCACTAACATCCTGATTCCGTTGATGTGTTTCACTGGGCTCGCCTGACACTCTTTCTATCAAAGCTGTTTGGACCACGGAAGTATTCATGAATAGCTGCTAGTGAGTACTCCATTAAAATGTGTTGCTTGAGCTGCGTGTTTGCCTAGCTGAGCCGAGTGGTCCAGTTTCTGGGCTTAGGTTACATTTAACGAGGCACAAATACGCACGTTTATGCGTGACCATGAATAAAAATTCCTCAGTTCCTTCTGTGAGCAACCTTGGTCGGACAATGTTTGCAAGCAGGCGAGCAGTAAGAAAACTGAACTGCAGTTGGAAGCTCATCAATGCATTCACAGTTGCTTTCCTACCTGAATTTATCTGCTTGCAACTGGTTTTCCTTTATGTGAAATCATCATTCTCAATTAGGAGGATAGTATTAGTAGCAATGGACAATACGCATTTAGTTAAAAAGTAAGAACTGAAAAGCCTTCAGCTAGAGTCCAAACTGAAATGCTGGGAAAAACTGTGAACTTCACTGCGGTGTCAGCTTCACATATCACTCTCTACATAATCTCAGTTATTCTCATTAAAAAAATAGTAACATATAGCATCTCTGTACTTTACTACCTTTATATAAAATTCTCATGCTCATCGGCCTGAGTCTCCCGCACCAGTTTGGGACTCCCGCTCATGAAGTCTCCTAGGCTCTTCACCTTCACCTGTGTAACGAGACTGACAAGAGAAATCATTGCTGCTGACTGACCAAAATCCCTCTGCATGTATTATAAGGCCTCCTCCTGAGTTAAAGAAGCTGACAACAAACCCCGTTAGCTAATTTCTTTGAAACTAAATGCCCCACTGCTAAGACAAACATTTCACTTTGTGTACATATGTATGTGCGAAGTACTGCCTTAGCACTGCGCTCCCTAGGTTTATGTATGTATATATCTGTGGTTTTGTTTCTCTTGTCACATTAACAGTCTTTTTGGAAAAATGTAGGGAGACTTGAGGAAACCTAGGATTTCCTAACACCTGCATTTGCAGTTTTGAAATCTTGTCTCCTCTAAGGAGGTAGGGAGGAAACTCCCTCGGTAATGACAATTGCATTTTGTAATGAATAAAGAAAGAGGGCGTTGGAACATGTCAATATCCAAGACACCGATAATGGTTTTCAGACAGGTTGTCTTTCATTGTCAAAAATAGGAGGAGGAAAACCAAGTTTTATATTATATGTCAAGGCCTTTGGATAAAGCCAGTCAGCCTGCATTGCTGCTGAAATCAGCCTGATGCAGCCGCTGGACGGACATGCTCCAGCCCATCCCAGTAGCTGTCAGTGGTCCCGACTCAAACGGGTTTCTGCCAGTTGTCCCAGGGTTTTCTCCTTTACGCAGGTCACAAAAGGCAGTGTGGGCATACCCGCTGAAATCAGAAGCGCCAAGACAGCTCTCTGTTAAACAGATCCACAACAGAAAGAGTAACTTAATTATAGGACATGCAACCTTGGGCTCAATTGCCCGAAGGTTGGTTGTGCAAACAACTTTCACGTTGCTTCCCCACAAGCGAGCATGAACAGTCCTTATCTCAAGTGAGGCTCAATTGCCCGAAGGTTGGTTGTGCAAACAACTTTCACGTTGCTTCCCCACAAGCGAGCATGAACAGTCCTTAATCTCAAGTGATTTTTTTTTTTGGTATTCAAATCATACTCTTGGACCTACAGTAGAAATAGGTACATTTTTCAGGTACAATAAAAAACATCCTAACTCCCTCTCTCTCCAAAACACCCTTTCTTTAATAAATAACTAATTAGCGTAAAGTGTAAGTTTAAGATATGCTATTACCTTTTGTAGCAATCTTGGAAAAAAAAAAGTTTCTGTATTAAAGGAATATATTACATAAAAATACATTAAAAAAGACCAAATTTGTATTCTCTAGTTATTGCCATTCCATGCAAAGAGCAGAGTGTTTTCAGGAAATGTAGTTAAAGGTACGGTCTGTCTCCTTACAATTCTCTCCCTGTTTAAAATGATTAAAACTGTGTTGAATCATGACTGAATTCCTGGACTGTGACCTGTGCAGCTGTATGGGGAAGAGTACAAATCTCGTGGACTGTCTCCTGTTTTCATAGACAGATGCTCAGGAATAACAGAGACAAAAGGCGGACGCATCGTGGCAAGACCTGCACAATCTCAAGGAGAACAAGCCCCGACATGTCAAGGAGAGGAGGTGAGGGGAGGACCAGTTCTTCACGGAGCGCAGCCCTACTCCTCATGCGGCATTTGGGATCTGAATTTGGGAGCACACTGAGGCGGGAAGCGTGGGGCAGACATCAGCCTCCACTTTGCCGTTGACTGCGACGTGGTCCAGGTGTTGGTGCGTTAGGGTTTCTGCTGGCTCCACTCACTTTTGGTTTTTAGCGCGGACTGGGTGCGAATGACTGCCCTGAGCGGTGGCAGCCGGCTTCTTGGATCCCTGTGAGCCCGTGAGCAGCCTTCACCCGACCTCCAAGGGAATGGGGCTGCGGCCCCACAGGCTGCTCAGGCCTATGTGAAACAAACTTAGCATCTGGACCAATTCTGCCATAATTATGGAGGAATTTAAGTATCACAAAATATGCTTCAGAGAAGCAGTAACATTATGTTCTTCTTTTCACGCAATGCATAATTACACTGGAACTGATTGCCACAGGGGACTGTAGACACCAAAGGTTTAGATGACTTCAAAAAGCAGCTAGACAAATCAGTGGAAGACAAAATCCATCAAGTGCCACTCAACATGGAAGACAGGGCCTTGGCCTGGGAGATTGTGAAAGGCTTTGGGAGGCGGTGTGACTGGTGGACTTGTCGTCTTCATATTCTCCTACCACTGCCAATGGCCCTGGCCTTTGTGCAAGAGAAGACACTTGGCTACCTGGACCTCTGATCTGACGGCTAGGGGAATTGTTATTTTCTCACGGCGTCAGTCTGTACCCAGATCTCTTCATTCTAAGTCAAAGGGTCATGCAAGTAGGTCTTGCTATAGCTGTCTTGTCAACAGCTAGGCAGAAAACAGTTTTGGAGCCCGTGTATTCTTCTTTGGTCAAATGGCTCGTTTGTGGCAGCGGAAAGATGCAAATAGAAATATATTTTTCTTTTCTGTAGGAACAGTGATTTATGTTTCACACTCGATACCACCAGAAAAGCCTTTCAGATCTGACCAGCTTTCCTAAGGACGTCGTCGTACTTTTCCAGCTGAGAAGCAATATGACTGACTCAGGCTCATCCATTTTGCTCAGGCAGCTGCAATATATATTGTTGGTGTATAACATCTAACAGGGAAATAAAATGTAAAAATTCACCCTTTGTTCATGACTCATGCACATAAACTAACATAGTTTGAATTACAGTCAAAGAACAACAACAAAATAGACTTGAAAAATAGAAGTTTCCTCTCCCAGAAATGCCGCATGAGACATCTTTGGCTTGCTGTTTAATGAGCAAGGTGACGTTCTGCAAGCAGTTGTCCTTCCCAGCGGTGAAGGACCGCGCTCAATGCAAATGAAATTGCGTATCAGGAGTCTTTCAGTGCAAAAACTCTAGATTTGATGACTTACGCAGTTTACTAGTTGGATTATCGTAATTAGTTACCTCCTAATGTTTAGTAATGTTAAGTAAAAAATTACAACTAAATTATTTTTAATGTACAGCAAAGTGTAATACATTTTTAAGGCCAAAATATCCCTCTGGCCTTTACTTTGATACGGTGTTTTGCACTGTGTTGCCTTTGACAGTGAAAACGTTTACTAAATCTGTTGCATTTTTTTCCAAGATGAAGAGGAATATAAAATCTTGTTGCCAGTGAAAATATCCAGCAGCAGTGCAGCAGCAGCTTGCTGTACTTTTGCAATGCCATTAATTCCCTCTTAGTCTCGAGTAACATAATAAACTTGCCAAAATGTTTGCTTTGTATACATGATGAGCACTCTGCTGTGGGTAACAAAGGTTTAATTACAGGATTTTGTGTTTGCGGTTAGAAGATAACTTCTGTACTGTTACAGAGTCGTCCTCCCAAAAAAGCCGTTTGTGAAGACTGGGCAGCGCTGCATGTCCCATAAAACCCCGGGGCGGAAATGTAACCCTGTGTGATCGAGCACAGAGTGGCTGCATGGCGTCAGCTCTTGTAGGAGAAGGCATTTCAGTTCCAAGTGGGCACAGGTCTCCCGACGTCCGCCAAGATGCTCAACAAGCGACAGGAACCGTTGAGTTTTTATGGTGTGGGATCTTTTATTGCCTGACTTCACAAAATAAATACCATGTGAAGATTTTTATGGATTATTACTCCCAGATAATTCTCTGCATCATGTTACACTTTGAAGCTGGAGACTGATGGCACGCGTACTCATAGTCCATTCAGATCTTCTTCCTTTGCAGTATCTTGCAGCACCTTTGCTGCAGATTCTAATTCTCTATGTATACTGGCTGTATTCCCAGAAGAAAACGTCTCTAGCTCACCTAAGGCAGCTTAAATGGAGGTCATTCAGGAAAATGCTGATCTCCTTCTCCGGGATCCCAAATCGCTCTCTGAAGAACTGTTAGGAATGCAGCTAAGACTGTGTAAGATATTACTGAAGCAAAGTGATAGAGGACAATTTTCCTTCCTTCCATTTCACATACCTTCACACTGAGTACTTTCATTGTTGATTTCTTTTTGCTTTGTTTATTTACTTACTTGCACAGGAAATGGTATATGTTGCAGGTTCATAATTCCACTGAAGCCTATTCAAGAATGCTGAGCCAGGTACCGTGGTATCTTAACTCACTGCAGCAAGTAGTCCCCATATTTTCCCAAATATGGTTTGATTTCTGAAGTTTAGAATTGACATGTAATTTATTCCCCTGCCTTTGAAAGTCAACTCTGCCTGAGAAACACTTTAGTAAAAAAAGGAAAAAGAAAGAAATCTCCGTTCACTGCCTGCTGGAAAATGGCACTTTGCACCAATGGGTCCTGCGATGATTACCAGCGCATGGCTTCCACGCTGTCACTTGTCACCCATGCCAGCAGCTCCAGGATGACAAGGCAACCGGGCCACCTGTGCTGCTCTTGGGCCAGACCGCAGAAAAGCATGGCCCCATCAGAGATGGAGAGGAGGCAGGGGAATCCAGCAAGACACTCCTATTGCCAACCACCACCCATGCTGCCCTCCCCAACCCAGACCACGCTGAGGTGAAGCAACAGTATTTACTTGTCTCTGGGCTCTAACTCCAGTCACGGGACTATTTGTGCGAGTGACAGCCCAGGGTGCTGTAAAGATTTCAACACCGTATCAGAAACTGGAAGTCTCTGAACTGGAGAGTCAAGTTTGCCCCGCATCATGCTCTGGTGATCGTGTCTCCCAAAGAAATCCTATTTCTACATTATTTTTATTCCTTCCTCCCCCAGTTTAATGAGATTATCAGTAAACCCCTCTAAACCGTTGCCTACATCGAAGAACCAAGGAGAACTGTCTGGAAAGAGCAGAGGAAAACACCCAGAATTATGACAAGAGGAGAATTCAGTTAATAACCCTTCAGGAAAATAAAAGCCACCTTTCTCAGCAGAAATAACAGAGACTCCTTAATAAGCTGTTGGCTCGTCCTCTCTGCACTCAGCACAGGAGATAATTTTGATGGGCAGGCTGCCTGCAGACAAGGCAGAAGAATAAGACCCTGAGCCTGCCCAGGCAAAACAGACATCGTTTTCCCCATCTGGCCACTCCTTTAAACAAGGGTTGACTTCTTTCAACTCCTTTGCCTCTTCCTGCAGCACTCACCTCAAGTATGCAAAAGGGATTGCTTTTTGCTTAATGAAGCCTTTTGTTTGATTCATGCCTTTATTTTGGACCCCCCCAAAAAAAGACACCCAAATAAGAGGAGCCGTGGCACGAGTCACTCCCCGCACCCCAGCCTTGTGGCATTGCAAAGCTCGCCCGTACGCTCCTTCAAACCCCCGGGCTACGTGGTGGTTCAACGGCGCAGTAAATCCAGCTCCAGCGCTCCCAGGACCCGCTTGGAAACACAAGGGCCAACCGAGGCAAGGCCCTGCCGGCACGCTGCAAACTGTTGCCTACATCGAAGAACCGAGGAGAACTGTCTGGAAAGAGCAGAGGAAAACACCCAGAGTTATGACAAGAGGAGAAATCGGTTAATAACCCTTCAGGGTTATTGTGGCACGTGATGCTGTATGAACCCTGGCTGGCAGGCGTCACACTGGGCCACGTGTTATCAGGCCTCCCATGGCCAGCTGGCATAGAAGTACAAGGCGAACGTAAATTCTCATTTAGTAACAGATGAGCAACATGCACGTGAGTGTGCGTTCATCATGGACTAGATGTGCTGCACGTGCTTTTGTGTGGCACGGTAATTTGGTGGGCGCAGCCTGCGTACTGCAGTGTTACAATCTTGGAAGGAAGAAAAGCAATGCAAAGAAAAGAAGCTGGAGCTAGAGATAACAGAGGCAACCTTTCCTGCTCAGCAGGGAATTCGTACTGCCCAGTTTCTTTGCTGCTTCCTCCTCCTCCGTGATTTTCGGTTTGTTTTCCTGGTGCGCTGAAGCAGCCCGCAGTGGGCTGCCCACTGCCGAAGGGTGACTGCGTTTCTTCAACATCAGATCCAGCTACTGAGCTCGGTCCACCAGCGGAGAGCAGGGCACGAGCAGCCTGGGGCAGCGGGTGGCAAAGCACTTTTGATGGTGGATCGTGCTGTCAGCTGCTCTCCAGACACTGAGCTTTTGGATTGCCTTTTCACACCACAATTTCTCCCATTAATGTGAGGATATAATTTATCTTACCTTGTGATCAAGGACAGGAGATTGGGGGAGGCAGATTTTACCGTGACCTACTTCCCTAAAGCAGGAAGGGAAGGAGAGTTTTGCTTTGGCTTGGGAAAACAGCAGCATTCCCCATCAGAGCCCGTTTATGTGGGCTTACGTTTCATATGGGGAGAGCAGAGGGTGATTATTTGACCAGGTAGACTCGTGCTGGTTCTCCCATTTGTTTTACCCCGTTGCACAAAGAGCTCCTCATATCGACCTACCAAAGTAAGCCCTACCCTCACCAGCTCCTGTTTGACACGACCCCCGGCACAGTGCTGCAAAACAGTAATGCTCAGACTGAGTCTTAGAAGTTAACGCCAAGGATATGGGAGGAGAAGAGGTGGTTTCCTTGGCTGCTTTTATGTAATTGATGGACAAAAAAAGGAGCCTCGTAACTATATGCGTGTCTCAGAAATTGGCTCAAGTAATTCGGAATCCTTGTTAGCAAGTAATAGATGAGTTTCGGAAAGGGCAGAAGGACACAAGCTTAACTTCTTGCCTAACGTTATTGAAATACAACTGAAGTATAAAGTTGAATTTAAAAGGGAGAATAAAAATCTCCATCTTGCCTAAATAAAACACCTTTGAATTTTCTGCTTCTCTTATGTAAGCTAATAAGTTCAAATTATTAAAATATTTTATTTTAGGGGCGAATGCTTGTTTCCAGGACATAAGACATTCTTCCTCCTAATTTAGTGGGCAATTACGCCTTTAACATGAAATAATTTCTGGTCCTGAATTCTGCCTTCCCTTCAAACAACTTAGTACAATTTGGAGCTTTTACACTTGGGCACAGAAACTATTTTGATCAAACTGGAGTCCGATATGTGACAGCCAGTGTCCCTCTCTTCCTCTGCAGCCTGTGAGTTTTCCTTGCTTAAAAGAACCTCCGGGTCTTGCCTGGTGCTGGGGACATTCCCCAACACATTTAGCAACTTCAGCCTAGACTCCGACCATTCGTTTTAGGGGAATTTTTCTATTTACACACCAAAATAAGTGAGGTCGGAGCTAGTCCCTCTTCCCTATCAGCAAGCGATGGTGGAGAAATGCTGCAGGAGGAACCCCTTTCCTTTGTCGTCAAGGCAGATGTTTTTATTACGTGCCTCTGGCTACTTTTCTAGACCCTGTTTTACTTTTTTTCAGCCTTGTTAGGAATTGCATAGAGGAACCCCTCCTGCTCCCAGGTCGCACACAAGGGGTGCAAACGTGGGCCTGTCACCCAGTGTGCGGGTCCTGCCGCCTTCCAACAGGCAGCGTGCTGGAGCAGGAGCCTGCAGACGCCTTCCCCAGGCTGCGGCACCATGCACGGGCTCCAGCTGGCCCCAAATTTTACCTTTCAGAGACACAGGGCTGACTTCAGCTGACTCAATATAATTGAACCAGTCTTCTCAAAATTATGTATATTGATTAATGAGTGAATTAAGCCATCGAATTCTGGCTCCTTGGCCCCTCCAAGGTACAGCCGCTGAACTGTTATGCTTTCAAATGTATTCTGCTCAGTTGCACGTAGGAGTTCACGCTGGTGTTTGCCATGCTTGGGGACCTACTTCAGAGTGGCGTATTTTGATTACTGCAGTGAGATGTAGTTACTTGCTTGTTTCTGACTAATACATTTTATGAATCTTCCCTGCTGTTAATAAACATAGTGGTGTTTAATTATTGAGACATTTCATAAAAATGTTTTTGAGAGGAAGACAAATCTTATGTTCTGACTAAATAATTAAACATTATGCAAATGTTCACAACCCCAGCATTCTGGTTATGCAAAACAATACTTGGATAAAGGCCTTGTTTGCACACTGAGTTAGTATTGTTGGGCTGTAATTAGCAGCAGATATGGTATTACTGTGATTTAAAAATATAAACAGGTTCTGATGAAACAGGACAAGCACGAGGGTAAGGCTAAGGGCTGCAGCCACGCTCTGTAAAGAGAAGGTGGGATGTTTTCCCCCAAGAACCACCTACCATTCCAGTTGTGCTCCCTGGGGAGCAAGACCAGCCCTGGGATCACCCTTTTGCAGCTGGCAACCTCACCTAAATGCAGAGGGAAGAAGTAGGGCTGTGGCCTGCGACAGGGCCTGCAGCGTGGGAGAGACGGGGAGGAAAGCCATTGCTTTCCACGCAAGCCCACTTCACCTGTGCCCAACATGATGCGCTCTACCCAATGTGATGCCCTCCACCTTGTCCTTGCGTTTTCCCCTCTAGCGATCAGGGACAAAACCCGGCCCTTGATCATGTTAGGGTTTAATTATCCATAAACACACCCATCTTGAGATGAGTCGTCCTGAGGCCTGACTTTGAACACGTTAGTACATGTGCCATAACTCTGTAACCTAGGGTTAAGGTGTAATCACCTTAAAACCCAAAGGACTCTGTATGCATAAGCCTTGTAATTTGTTACAGCTCTGTTCCTCTCAGGACAGGGATAACAGTAATAGTACGCATGCGTGCAATATGCTAGTGATACAGCTAGTGTAGTTATCAAACTCGTCATCACTGACATGTTACAAACTTCAGAAAGAGTTTATTAATTGCTCAGTGTGCTCCGGCTGCCAGCAGTACTTACGGCTTTGACTGGTGTCTGCTCCTGACCCCTGTCCCATTCACTCTCATTACCTGAGCGTTTGGTGGGCGGAATTAGCATTTGCCCACACGGTTGCACATCACATGGCATCACACTGGGAGCTGTCATTCTGAAAGGTACTTTTTGGGAATAAAATACAATATCAACATATTGCTCTTAAACTGCTGCTTTGTCTTTGTGTGCCAGGAGAGTAATCTGCATGCAATTGAGAGGAGGCTGAATACCTAGTTTGCATGTGGAGATGGGAATCTAAAGCTTCTTTTGAATCTGTGAAGAAAGGAATACACCGCTTCATTTAAAAATGTATGTATGTCCTCTGTGTCCTTCCTGGGGGATGGAGCTGTCTTGATAGCCCCAAAGCTCTTACGTTATTACTGTCATTTTTGTTGCCTGTTGGAGCTGCAGCAGTGCCTAGCTTGTTGTTACTTACATGTTATTCCAGACATACGGGTAGGGCTCCTGTCTGACCAAGGTTCATTTCTCTTTTTCCTAAAACCTTGGTCTAAAAAGTCCTAAGATGCAGGAAATTGCACTCATTATTTCTAAATGCCATGAAGAATGCTCCTGTCCTATCGATGTTTTCCTTACCATCTACCATCCTCCCACTGCTGCTTGGATAACTATAGGTTTGCTTTGTGGGGAGGAGATGGGATTCTAAATTGGCAGAAAGATAACGCTCAAATGAAAGAAACATCGCTAAAGCCTTTAAGGCCGGTCAGAATGACTTAATACAGCCTGGATCCCTGCTGCAACAGGGCAAAGCATGAGATCTTTTCATTACAGCAGAGCAAGAGCTCTGCTAGTTCAAATGGAGAGTGGCTTTGATAATTATTTTCCGTGCTGCAGAGTTCACACGCTCACAGGGATTGTCTTGACACTTGCTGTGCCTCCGAGGGATACAAGTTAAGGTTAATGATACGTACTATAGGTAAGTCGAGCAAGGGGGTCTAAACATATCATTCTTTTATTCCTTCTCTCCCGTCCCCCTGCCCCAAATCAGCTGCTGACAGAATCACTTTGGCACATATCTTGGGTTCAAATGACAGCTCTCATCCTCCCTGGGCTGGATTTGAGCCCGCTCATCCGTGGCCCTGCTGCGGTGTGGAGCGACATGCACAGTGTGTACGCTGCTCAGGGTAAAGTTTAGAATGGGCAGGTTGATAGGGAGACCAAAAACCCCTTACCAATGATTAGGGATGCACCTAGGATTTGAACTTTTTACGTGTATCTGACATGATGGGGCTGGACATGATTAGAAGGACACAAGTTGCAAGGTCATGCTTTGTCAAGGCACTCATGAATCCATCTCTTCTTCCCTTCATCCCCGTGTGAGCTGGTTTAACAATTTCTGGTTGTCCTTCACAATTCTAGTACAGGATTATGAAGGCAAAGCATTCGGGAAGACAGAAGAGTGGCACAGGATCAGAGCAGGAGGTGTTGGGGTAGGGAAGGTACAAGAGAGAGGGCCTTTTTGTCTGTTGACAAAATGTCTGTTGAGGCAATGCTGACTGAGCCTTGGTAGGCCACAGCTGATGACTGCAGTTAGTGCAAATTCTCACCCAACCATTGTCTCAAGCATCAGGTTCCACATATACAGTTTTGGCTGGGAATTAGATTGCCAAGAATGAATGTAGAGGGTCATACAGCTAGTGTTATTCATGGAGAGGCAGCCTGCTCCATCCTTGTTAACAACCCCATCTATTAACTTGGTGCCACCAACCCCCCCATTCATCTTTTGCTGGGAGAAGGAATTTTCATCCCCTGCCCCATGCTGTCTCTAGCGGCAGAAAACGTGCACCAAGTTAATCCTTCACCTAATGCTCCCCCTCTATGAAGAAAGAGGTCAGGTTGGTGCAAGAAAGCACAGGAAGCTTCCCCGCCGCTCCTCCCTCTGAAGAACTCTTGCCATAGCATGGCTCTTTGCAGGCTATTGACTGCCATCAGAAACAGAGCATAAAGTGAAGGGATGTGGCAGCAATCGCTTTATTCCAGTTTGGTCTGCACGGGATGGCCAGATCTGCCCTTCAGTCAGCAGTGGAAGAAAGAGGCACCCACTGACCAGACACCTCCTGGGTGACGGGGAAAGAGTAGGAGGGAGCTACTTGCCCCAGAGTTGGGTTTTAGCCAACAGTTTGATGCCTGGTTTTGACTCTCTAACATGTGGTCCTAACAAAGTGGATCGAACCATGTCCTGCACAACCCTGCCCTTCTGTGGGAAGGAGGATTGGTGACGAAGAGCCGGGCTGGGCTAGACAAGAAGAGAGGTGAGACAAAGAAAATGATGCAAAGACTAACATGCGGCCAGCCCACTCTTTGACAGGGGAACCTGTGCCAGAAGTCTGGAGTATAAAGTTTTAGTCTGTATTTCTTGGCAGTCAGAAGTTTAGATTTGCAATGTTTTTGCAGATTTTAGCTCAGGTTTTACAAATCTCCACATCTTTGGAAAATATGCTAGAGCCTTAACTGTGCATTCAAGTAGGTATTTGGGCATTTGCAGTGGGTGGAGCTAGAAAATCTTTATAGTTTGTGACAATTCTGCACAAAATAATTGAGTTATACAGGAGTCACAGTCTCTCTCAAAGCTTCATCTACCAATGAAACCATGTACTGGATTTTGACAGACCCTTCTAAAATACCTTATTTTTGCCTGTGCAAGTTGACTTGCATTCTCTCCCCATGCTGTCTGGACCTATAATTAGTTTTGCTAGGAAAGACTGAAACAGACCTTCAGAAGAGTACCTTCAGAAACCTATACTCACTGAGGGCCTGATTCAGACCTCCCTTTAACTGCAGCTGTCCCGCCACTGGCGGACCAACCACCAAGTTACTCCAAGGTAAGTGAAAGGAGACATCTTCTCAGTGTGTTTTGCTTACAATGAAGGTATCCAATGCACAAAGTCTAGTTCCCAAAATTTCCCTGAAAACTTTTCTGTCTTTTAAAACTAGGAGAAAGAGTACCATGAAGCAGGCATGTGGAAAATGAGCTGGCAATCAAAATCCTTAATTGTTAACATGATTTCTTTCACTTGGACTATCTCTTCAATAGTAACTGTATCTGGCTGTTCTTTATCCAGGCATTGGACCTCAGCTACTGTCAGCAATATTGGCACAATATGAACTTCACGGTTTCCAGGTTTATGTTTATGTAATAGTAGGAATGCGTTTAAAAGCCTCTGCCTTCAGAAGGATATGAATAAATGTAAATGTTCATCACCTCTGAGCATATGGCAGAGGCATTTGCCGCTCAGACAGAACCTCCACAGTGAGTGAAATGACGGTGATGTGGGGGTGAGGGTAGAGAAACATGAGTTTGGAGATCGAGCTCTGTTCCTACCTTCCCGAGAGACTTCTTGGACAGATTATTTGCTCTCTCCCACCTCAGTTTTTATCTTGTTAAAGTGGACCAACAATTTATCTACTGGAAAGGATGGCACCATCACACCTGACCTTTGAGTGAGACACAACTCTGTGCGGAGAAGCAGCATCACAACATATAACAGAAGATTATTTCATAATGCAGTCACAGAAAAGGCAGAATAAAGATTACCTAAATGTGGCATTTTTTGGCTACTAAGCATTTGTATCTACAATCACATTTTAATGTAATTTTCTACATCCCTTTATTTGTTGAGTATTAGCACTACAATAGGTGCTACACAAGCCACATATTAATACATGAACTGTACATCTAGCAACTTCCTGTATAAAATAAGTTTACAACACTACAAAGCAAAAACTGTCTTTTGCAAACTAGCTCAGCCACTGAAGCATTCGTTTCAGTTTACGTCTATAAAACTGTAATGAGATCTGAATTTGTATGAGCATCAAACCTATCTGTGAGATGGGAAAATCTTCTGTATTGTTACGCACACAGCATTTTACCTAGTCATAGGAATGAGATGGGAAACCTTCCCTTCCCCTTCCCCTTTCCCTTCCCCTTTCCCTTCCCCTT
>NW_008794123.1:81933-85517 GCF_000699145.1 Aptenodytes forsteri | reverse complement strand
CTTCCCCTTCCCTTTTTTCTTCCCCTTCCCCTTCCCCTTCCCCTCCCCGTTAGTCTGGTCTCCTACTGCCCTGCCATGGTGCCAGGTGAGGGCCTCAAGCCTTCCCCGTGCTTCACTGGTACTTGAAGCCCAGCTCCTCAACACACCAGGTTTAAGAAGGTGGTTGAAGGGGAGTTTGCTTTTCCTTTCACCAGCCTTGTGCTGTAGGGATGGCACATGACCTTACGCAGGAGACAGCCTGGGGCACAGATTGCAGGGGCAGTGGGCAACCATTGCCAACCCTTCCCTGATACACACTGGCTGTATTTGTGCCCCTCTTTATTGTTAATGTTGATATAGGAGTGCAGCAAGGGCCCAGCAGAAATACAGCTTCACTGAGCGAGGTGCTCAGCTAGCATATAGCAAAAATGACTTGGTCATGAAAGGCCTACAGTTGAAAGAAGCTAAACTGGGGTGAAATGGAGGTAGAAACACTGAGAGTCCCAAGGTGTTTGCTCTGTTAAAAAACGACGTTAGTGGCAGGCTGGGAATAAATCCTGTCTCTGAGAGAGGACTCAGTTGTCAGTCAGAAGACACAGACAATTTTCAGACAGCCATTTTTCAGCTGAGAAACCGTTAAGACTTTTGCTGCCACTGCCAAGCACCTCTACCTTTTTTGCATCTTTCCTAGTGCCTGGGAAAGCCACAACATGAGCATGGTTAAACGCAAGAACGACGACGCTGTCGTGCTTCTGAATGAGGCAGGAAAAGTACGTGGATAAAACAAGCTCCAAACCTGATGAATGGCAACAGCCACACAGCCCTATACCCTGTAAAAGTAAGCAGCTCGGGTGTGCCAGAAACAGTCACTGCAGCATACGTGAAATTACAGCAGGCCTGGAGCGTCTTTTGCCACTTTGTCTTTACTCTGACATTTAAGTAATACCTTAGCAAAAATTTCCCAGTATGCAATCTCCTCTCTGTCGAAATATGATTATGCATTTCTCTCTTGTGTTTTGTTTTTTTTTTCCTGCTGGTATAGAACAGCAAGCTCCTTGGTCTTTTTTTTCCAACAACCAAAGCTGGATTGCTAAGGATTTAAACTTCCCATATTTTTTAAACAATTTCTCCCCCCAAAGTCTCCCCCATTGTGGTTGTGATAGCATTTGCACCTTAACACTTGCATTTAAACACAAAGTGTTTGGAAGTGCTTAATCTTCTCCAATTTCAAACTGATACTCCTGTTGAACAACAGCGGCTGCAGGATGAAAGAATTTGGAAATTTGCCAGCACTAAATCTTGTTCAGGCCTAAAAGGGAGCTGCCACCCTCACCAGAAGTAAGTGACACTTTAGTGTGCCAGCCCAACAGCCCCAACTCCTCTTGTCTGGCAGCTGCAGCATTTTCCTTCACCGTGCACTTTTTCCACGCATCAAGCAGTAGAATATGCCAAGAGGCATTTGATTATTGCTGTAGTAGGTCAGACGAGGGCAATGTTGCATTTTTTTTTTTCTGTCTTGAACTTTGCCTTCCTTCTCAGGAAACTAACTTCAGGGGAAGATGTCAGAGCAACTGAGAAACAATCACATTACACTTACTCTATTGTTTGGGAAGTTAATAGTTAATCGGATACTGTCAAGGTCCAGTCGGTAAACCTTCCTAACGCAAACGTTCAATCGGTGAAAGAACAAAAAGTAGGAAGGCTCAGACAGTCCTTATGAAATAACTGTCATTAAACTCACCTTGCAACAGTCTTCTCTTCAGCAAACTAAGCTCTCCTGACAAAAGGACTTCTATGTGAAAATGTCTCCACCAGGCTTTTTTTCCAGCACAGAAATGCAAAAATTCATATCCCTAAGCAAGACTAATCTATTAGAGGCAAACAACAGTGGCTCTAATGTTTGTAGCGTGTTGGGATCTCTATGGAAAATTCTGCTGTAGATGTGCACGTGTGTGTGCGTGCGGATGCGCATGCACAAATTTTTGTTTGAAAGTTATTGTACTGAATTTGTTTTTCAATAAAAAAATCCACTTCATTCTACTTCCTTATAAAAGGAAGGATCGAAGCACACGTTTACGTAATAAATTCTCACCACTCAATGAATAAAGTCACTGAACAGCCTGGGTGTCAAGACCTTGCAAACTTCTCCTGAGCTTCTTTTCGTGCTCTGCCTGAGTTGCCAGCAGCCCCACTTTGCAAGCTTTGAGAAAGCCAGCAAAATCACTGAGGGCTACTCTGCAGGTACTCGAACGTGCAAAAATACTGTAACGTGTTTAAGCTTTGGTAAGCTTTGGAGGCTTGTTAAATATCACTCTTCAGACAGAATAGCTAGGAATATTTTTGCATAGTTTATAAAGTTCTGATGGGGAACTATCTTACTACATCCAGCATAAGAGCCTTAACTGAGAGTAAAAACGTCTACTATAGACTTTGTCTAAATCAGGTGGAAGACGAGAAAAAAAGGGGAAGCAATCGAGTCAATCAAAAGGATTGAACACACGGCTCTTGTGAGGTAGATAGGATCGTACCCTAACCTGAGGATGCTATTTGATTTTAATGGCAGCTTGCAGACCCAAAAATATGCATGCAATTTCTGGAACACATGAAACGAACCACTGAAGATAGAGGATTACTTACAGAACAGAAACATCACAACCCTAAATAATGAACCCACAGAGTAAAGCTGCCACTGACTTTCTTTCACTGCTTGCACAACACAGCAGTAATGACCCTCTGGAGGAAAGCAAGTTCATTTTCACACCTCCAAAGCTGTACCTGTTTAGCAGCTTCTAGGGCAGCACACATGCCGTTGCAACATGAACGCTCTCCCCAGAGCCACACTTGTGAACGGTACAAAGGACAGAGGGTTCATTTAACTGGCGTGAAGCAACAAGCTGTTCTTTGATACAAACAGTTCTTGACACAAGCTCTAGGAGATGATTAGCGCAGTATGAACTCAACAGTAGAATTCGTGACTCCTTGCCACTGGTGAAAAAGCACATCACACGGGGCACCAATACATGTGATTTGCTTGGCACTGACAGGCAGTTCGAGAAATATTCTGCGAGCTCAACTTCCTCTCAACGCACCCTCACACAGCAGGCCAGGGGCTCGACCCTGAAGTGACCAGGTAGATCCAAGCTCAGGATGGACGTCCTGCAGCTGACAGCAGGACAAGGAGTAACAAAGCACCGGGCCGACCAAGTCTTTCTTAGGACTCTGCCCGAACAATGAACCCTCAAAAGCACAGCCTAAAAAGGGGACAGACTGCGGAAAGAGGAGCACTGAAAAAACAGCTCCGCTCCGGCTCCCAACAGCTACTGAGAAAGACCTCGCGAGACTGAGCTATTTATAGCCGCGGCCGAAGAGAGCGACAGGCAGCCCAGCCAGTGAGCGGCGCTCTCTAACGCGGCGCCCATTGGCCGCCGGCGGGGACGGCTCCTGGCCGGTGGGTGGGGTTTCCGCGCCGGTGGGCGGGGCGGAGCTCTGTGCGGTTCCACGGCGCTCGGGGCGGGGGGCGGTTGCCCGAGCCCGGCGCGTCGCTGACGAGGGAAGGGCGGGGGGCGGGCGAGGGGAGCGAGAGCCCCGCCGCGAGCCAACACAGC
>NW_008794123.1:81536-81834 GCF_000699145.1 Aptenodytes forsteri | reverse complement strand
CGCCACCCGGCTGCCGGCTCCGAGCCGGGTCCGAAGGCGGCAGCTACAGCCGACTCGGCTTTTTGGGGGGGCTAGGGCCGGGCGTCCCTTCTCTCCGCACCCTCTGGAGCGGGAGTGTAGCAGAGGCGCTTCCACTCCCAGCGCCACGGGTCTCCGCGGTGTCGCCGGAGGGAGGGCAGGCGGGAGGCTGGAGGCCGTCCTGTTCCCCCATCTGCATGCATGCACCCTTCTGCGCTCACATGCACCTGCGTGGTGGGGGGGCTGGGGTAGGGAGCGGTTGCGGCCCCCTCGCCGGGCC
>NW_008794123.1:79752-80489 GCF_000699145.1 Aptenodytes forsteri | reverse complement strand
GAGGCGCTTCCCCTCCCAGCGCCACGGGTCTCCGCGGTGTCGCCGGAGGGAGGGCAGGCGGGAGGCTGGAGGCCGTCCTGTTCCCCCATCTGCATGCATGCACCCTTCTGCGCTCACATGCACCTGCGTGGTGGTGGTGCTGGTGTAGGGAGCGCTTGCGGCTCCTTCGCAGGACTTGCTGCCACTCCCTCCCTTCGCCCTGTGCCTGGGGGTGCCCGCGGGGCGTGTGGAGGGCGGCGCTGGGGTCCGGGGCAGAGCGGCACTGCTCCCCCTTCTCCGGCTAGGGCGCCCAGGGGAGCGCTGCTGCCGCCGCTGCCCCTTCTCTCTCCGTCCGCCCTTCCTCCTCTTCCTCCCTGCGTGCCGGGAGCCCGAGGGGGGTTCGGCAGAGTTTGCAGTTTCCTGTCCCTCGTCCTTCCCCCCGCCCCCCAACCTCGCTCCGATGCACCGGGCGCCGCGCAGCTCCCCGGACCGGCGCTCTCCCTCCCCTCCGTCTCCGTCAGCTCTCCTCTGCCGCCCGGCAGAGCTGGCGGCGGCCGGTGCGTATTTCCCCGCCTGATTTTTCGCTTCCCCGGCTAAATAGCCACGACCGGGGCAGAGACACCGGGGAAGGTCCCAACTAACTCGGGACGGTTTCCACGGAGGCAACGGATCCCCGTCACCCCGGGCTTGAGGGGACTCGGCTGCGAAATGGCAGGGCGCCGGCGAGCCTGAGGTAACGGCCGGTATAGGCGGGCGGG
>NW_008794123.1:66539-79730 GCF_000699145.1 Aptenodytes forsteri | reverse complement strand
ATGGTGTCGCGGGGGGACGGCCCGCGGCGCGCCCAGCCGCGCGCCGCGGGGTCTGCTGAAGCGTTTCGGTAGAAATAATACGGAAAAGCCTCTGCCCAGCAAACCTCCTCCACCCTTTCCTTCTTGTTTTCTTTTGATCACGGACCGTTCTCCCATGCCTTAAAGAACAACCTTTTAAATGCGGCACTGCTGCCGCGGCGGGTGCTTTTGCACCTCCCGGCAGGATGGGGTCTGGGCTCATCTTCTCAGAACTCTGGCACTCTTCAGGCTTTGATCCTGCACCATCTAACCCTTCAGCAACTATGTAAAGAGCCTTTGCAGGGGCATTGAAGTGAATCAGTTTTTATGGTTTGCAGCTGGAAATAAGCTTTGTATGTATTTTGGGAGTGTCTGGATCCATACAGAAATTTCTTGGTTTATTTAAGACGTGGTTCAGTAGGGTGCTGCTCAGCACCTGAGAGGTGCCAGGTACCTTCAGTACCCATGGCCTTTCAGCATCCGGCAGGGTCGTTCCTGTGTGTCTGCAGTCGGAAAGGTTCATGTCATAATGGTGCCGGCAAATTTCATAGGCTTCATCTGTCTAGTTATACCCTGTCGTAACATCAGCTCAAACTGGATTACCCCTCAGTTAAATTTATTTAGTTTGTGTTGTAAATTATTGGACAAACCTAAAGTGACCACCTGGGGGTTAAATAATTTATGTGCGTCTACACATGGGTTTCTGCTGGTTTAACTATATGCATTTTTAAAAACTGGAACGCTTCTGGTTCATGCATGGCCTTGATATATGCAGTTTGATACAGTGAAATGCTTGAATAATCATCTAAGTACTGCTGAGCTGTAGCTGAGCTGCTGGTGCCTGTGCTAAGAGGAGTGGGTACAACACCAGAAGAGAAGGATAAAAGCAGAACCAGCCAACACAAACCCATGATAATTATTAATTTGACACAATTTTGTGCATACTCACTGCTAATTGAATCATGTTGCTACTGTTTTTTTATTTTTTTGTTTTCTGAATTCTTTCAGGCTGTATTTTTCTGTGGATTCAAATAGCACAGTGAGAAGCCCTGATCACGGCATCTTGATTTTATTGGAGCAAATGTAAAATGATGCCCACATTTTCTGGCAAGGCAGGCAGTTCACTTTCCTTGCGTTATCAGATGATATTTTTACTCTCCTGGCTGCCCTCTCTTGTTTGCATGTCGGACCAGCTGTCTGTTGCCCCCACTGGGATAATCCGTCTAGCTTGCAGCCTGGTCCTTCGTGCACATCTGAGCTGCTCCAGAGAGATTTGACTGCTGCTAAAAGAATGGTAGAGGTAGATTACAGTTTAGGCATCCTTGCTTCAGAGCCACTTTAGCTGTGTTAAACTGTTAGCGTCATTGACCTTATCAGTATCCTAGTCACTTAGTCTGGTAGTCTGGGAATCTCCTGAACTTCCTAAATTCATGTAGACAGGCCTTACAAAACCTTGGGGTTTTGAGATCTTTGCCTCTCCTTGCTATTAAAGTTCACCCAGACTTTCATCTTCTCACCTAATTATTCTTGCCTATCCTTCTGGCTTTTATTATGTCCATCTCCTATTCAAAGTGCTGGTGCTGATGATATTTCCTGGCATGCCGTGCTCTCCGTGTTAGCTTTCTGTAGGTCTCTCAGTTGTCTTTATCTTCCATTGTGTTGAATTCAGGTTTCTCGTATCGTAAGGCCTTTTACAGTTCTTTCTATTCCTGCTCATTATTTTGTTTCTTACTGAATTTTACCCTCCACTTTGTCTGCTTCCTGTGTACTTGCATTTGTTTCCTTCCTTATAGGTACTATGTGATTTCTGAATTAATGTTTAAAATCACAAACCCATCTGTGTGTAAAGTTCCTCAAAACAAAACATGTTACTACACATTATATGTGAGGTAATCATAGTCCGAAGGGAAATACTTTCTGTAACCTGGATGTTGCGACCAAGATTTGAACGCAAGAGCATGTAGTTCTGCAACTTTGTACTCTTCCGTTCATTTGTTAACCATGCCTGTTGGTTATGTCTTGTTTTGCAAGCTCTTTGGTAAAGGTAGCGTGTGCTGTGATACTTGGTCAGGAAGAGTAGTTCAGATTTGGCTGGAATCTCTTGGTACCGTAATAACAAAAAGTAATTTTTTCCCTGTTGTTCTAAATGCACCCCGGCAAGAGTGTGACAGAGATTGCTTCCAGGGAAAATTCAAAGCAAGTTATTTATTGCTGGGTAGCATACTTGTATTGGATGCAGTTTATAGTGGGGGAAAAAACTATCAGTGCCTTAAAAGAATGTCGAATGTTAATGTTTGAGCTACTGTAAAGGATGATTTAGCGCTTTAAAAACAAATCCACCCCCCTCCCCCATCTTTTAAAGTTGGTTAATTTATTTCTCTATTCTCTTTGTCTTGCTCAGTTAGGACAGTGTGGTTAGATGCTGGCTGTGTTTGGCCAGTTGGGGATTTTCTAATCCCAGGATAGGGGAACCTTCCTCTGGGATAAAGCTGAACTGTAGGTAATTCCTGTGTTTTGTCCTTGTGCCTGTGTGGCGGAGATAGAGGAGTGATGTGGTCATATCATGGCATTTTGTGGGGCTTTTGGGTTGTTGCCAGTTGGTATACGTTGAGCAGTCTCTGGAAAAAAATGGTTGTGGATGGATCAAATACTCTTGCACCGACCAGAGAAGGATGAATGATGTAGGTTTGTAAATGCTGTTTAAAGCTCTGGTCTTTCAATTCGCTGGGGGTGGTTCTGCTGCTGCAGTTACATTAGGCCTCACTGATTTCAGAGGGGTTTTGTTGAAGCGAGTACTTAGGAGCGGGGCCTGGAGTTGCTGGCTTCCAGAAACAACTCTTGTGTCAATTCATCACCTGCCAGAGTGACACGTGATCTTGCCTTGAGTTTATGATAAAATTGTAATGTTGGTGATGTGTATGTTTGTCCTATAACGACCAAATTCATGCGAAATACAGCTCCTCCAGATACGAGCAGTCTTAACAGAAAACAGACAAATTAATCTAACAAGTTCTATTCCCTGAACTGAGACTGAGGCAGTGTGAGGGAGATGCATGTAAGCCACGGTAGTGAGTGTATAGTCGTATTTCTTTACTGTATTTTGGTACATGGGGGACTCTTGTAAATATTTTTGGCGTAATCTGTTAAAATTTTGTTTCCTTTAAACAGGACTGGAAGAATAAAGAGAAGTTTAATTTATGAGAACTATAAGAAAGCTTACAACAATTTGGAATGGATTGATTTATGATACCTCTGATATGTGAGAGCTACATTTTGTGTCGCTGTTGGCCAGCTGCTGCTGGTGGACTTCAGCTGACTTCATTGCAGCAAGCCCAACAGATAGGTCCTCATCGCTAATAAAACATAAACAAGTGTGATGCTGAAATGAGATGAGGCTCCGAAATGGAACTGTGGCCACCGTGTTAGTTTTCATCACTACTTTCCTCAGTTTGTCCTGGTATACTGCATGGCAAAATGGGAAAGGTAAGTAAAAGGCTCCAAAACCAAACTGACCTTCACGTGGCTGCATGGCAGAGGAATGAATAGTACAGGCGTGTGCACTGCTGCTGTATGTTAGCAATTTGTAAATTGCTTGTTGACTAGCTCTGCTCCAGAAGGTATTGCCTTGGTGAGGAATAAACACCTGCAATAGATTCAGGAAAATTAACTTGGAGTGATCCTGATTTAAAAAGAAAAATAATGTACCTGAAGAAAAACAAATGCTGCTGTTGGAGGAAGGGGTTGGTCCAGGCTGAATAGTTGTGTTTTGGGGTTTTTTTTCCTGGTTTATAGTTGTTGGAAAAACGTATGGTCTCATTTTTTGTTGCTGTTTGTTTTTTTGTTGCTGTTTGTTTTTTTGTTGCTGTTTGGTGGGGTTTTTTCCTTTTTTTTTTTCCCCATGTAACATATGGCCAATGGACCTGGCTGGAGAATGTTATTTTTGGTGCTGCTTTCTGTCTTTACTGATGATTCAGTGATGGCAGTGGCAAACTGCCAGTCAGCATTGTTGAAAGACTTCTCTTGCTGTCTTTGAATGAAATGTAAAATATTTCTTGTCTGAGTATGATATAAGAAATAAAGTAATATTTCCCAGGTAATGGGAAATGCATCTATTACAATAACATGAGCAATCTCATGAAATAATCAAGTAACTATTGTGTGTAATAGACTTTTACCTTTTTATATATCTTTGTTGATCTTACTGCACTCCATTGTGAACCTTGGAAAATTCAGCTTTTCTGAGGGTCAGGACTGTTTACTGCAAGTAAGATGTTTCGGTTTTGTCCTTCAGTAAGGCAAATAAACTTGTTCAGCAATGGTTTCTAGAAGAAGAAAGGTTTTGTTTTGGGTTTTTTTCCTTTATGAACATCTGATCTCTTGAAACGTAGTAGACTATGTCCTTCAAAGATCAAGTAATTTTAAAACACATATTCTGTCTTAAGTGAGATTGCTACATGGTTTGTTCTGACTGTTCTGCTGAGAATATTATCTTCAGTTGTGCCTCAGGTCCAGTAAGAGGAAGCTGGGGTTTTCCAGGAATACTGTCTGTTGTAGCACAGATGACTTGTAATCCTTATTTAAATATAAAAGCAGCAGATGAGTTCTGTGGCATATTGAATTTTTTTTTTCCCATTGGGCACTTGTCGGAGAAGCAGGTGCTTTGTGGTGTGACCTCTGCTGTAGCAGTTGATCGGTAGGCTAGCCTGCTGAATGTAAGCAGCAGGAAAAATGTCAGGTTCTCAAGGTTGTGGTAAGATGTAGATTAATTGGACAACAAAAGTGTAAATGTGCCAAAGACTGACAAGAAAAGGATATCTGAACAGCACTGTAAGTAGTATTTTCTTCATTTTGGCTAATACCACATTCTATAGTTAAATTTTTACGTTACTGATTCATTTCTTGCTGAAGAACCTCACAAGAATTTTGCTTTCACTTCAGCAAAGATATATATCTATGAAATTCTTTCTCATGCTTTTTTTCTTTCTTATTTGACATATGATTTACAAGTCTTGTTCTCTTTTGTCTAAGTGTAACGCAAAGAAAAGTCTTCATTAAAAGAAATGAAAAATCTGCTATTTGGAGAGTACTAGTATATATAGCACTTAGTGACAATTTAAGCTTTTGTTGGTCAGACTGCTCTATTTTTTTATACTTTTTATTTTTCCATCTGAATGCTTAGAATCAATACTTTCTTAATGTTGGTATAAAAGTTCTGCATTTTTCTTCTTCCAGATCTTGCTGTTGAGCATTAAGATAGTAATTTGTTAAATAAAAATCAGTGTAACAAGACATCAGTAATGTGTTAATTAATCATAAATCACAGTTATGAAACTACAGTCTAGATAATTTGCTCTCAAGGTGTTGCTTCAAGAGAAATTTATACATAGAATATTGTTTTTTAAATTTTATTTTACTTTTTAACTTATATTTAGCATTTATTAATTTGCTCAGATTGTCTAAAACCAAAACAGATTTGAGTTAATTTAGTACCACATTTTCAATCAGAGACATTTCTGCAGCAATGGAAAAGGTTCAGAAACTGAGAATATGTATGTATTAATACTATTTTTTTTCCAAGTTTGATATCACTTTATGTTTATTTAGTAAGCCTTGCGGGATGTTACCTTAATTCGTTGGTAACATTTTCATTACAAATTGAGTGGCTCAATAAGAAGCAAATATAGTGCTTGCTGTTCCCTTTCACTGAAAGGCTATGGGGTGTCACATGCTCTGGTCATCATCTTTTGTAATTACATTTATATGGCATGCACTAGATTCCTGTACATATTTGTCAGTCTTTGGACAGCAAAGTAAATCTATACTTGGAAAGAAAATACTATTTACATTTTTTAAAAGAAAAAGCAAAACCTCAAATTGCTAGCTTCCTAGTGATAACTAAAACAAATTTTGCTTTTTAAAAGCAGAAGCATAGTGCCTTGTTTCTAACAACCCTAATCCAGTCTTCAAGTGATTAATTCTAATTGAGGAACTAAGATCTTGGATAATTGTCACTTAAAATGCAGAACCATTTGTAGAATAGCAATAAGACTGGGATGATGTGATATTTTTGTCGATCATTTCTTCCTCTAGTAAATATACCTAGTCCCAGTCTATGCAGGATAGGATTTAGACACTTCAAAGCGATACAGACTTTAGTACTAGTTTAAAGTGCAAAAAATTGTCTCTGCAGAACAGTGCTTTACAAACTTCATGGATATGCTGAAAAGTTGTCAGTAGTTGAAGGAAATAGTCTGTCTGAAGTGCCATCACTGGAAACAGCATGGCTTTAGCTTACCCCGTGGTCTGATGATGTAAATAACCTTTCACGGGGCAGATATTGCTATTTGGATGAAATGGCCAATGACATGGTTTTGCTTTTAATGTTAACTGTGTTTGAAGAAGGTTGACTGAAATACCTCTGGTTGTTGGAGAGAGTCTTCAAAATTAAACCAAGATCTTTGTCATTTTCTGGACCCCATGCAATGTCTAGAAGCACTGGAGTTGTAAGGAAGCAGTACAAGCCCTGAATACACCTGGGAAAGACCTCTCCTGTGGGATTCATGAACAAGAGTTGTAAGACTGCTTTCTAGGAGATAAAATTTGCTATGGTTAGCACAAATGAAGTAGATGTTGGAAATCAACTCTTACCAAAATGCAGGTTACTTTGGTGTACAGAAGGAGCACTCTTAAAGGATCTGCAGTCACTTCACATTCACAGTTAGTTCAGTGTAAGATGTCCTTGAATTCCTCCTAAAACTGAGCTCTTATGCAAGTGATAACTTTATGCTTAACACCATGTCTTTTGACTGAATCATGCTTTTTGGTACTACTGACCTGCTCAGGGTCACAGGTCTTCACCACCTCATTTGTGAGCTACAGAAATGTAGTGGGTTTTTTATCCTAAAGGCACTGCTTTTAAGAAGATCTAACCAGTACAAAACAGTACTGCGTACCTATAACACCAGTCCAAAAATTACATCAGAGCTGTTGTGTGCTACGTAGAGAGTGTCATCTTGATGCTTTGATCTTTAATGTGACTAGTGGTCTGAGTACATAACGTTCAAGGAAGAGCATTATGCTCCATAATGCTCAAGAACCTCTTCTTCCTGGGTCAACAACTTCCTGATGCCTGTCACCAGCATGGAAATTGGTAAGGAAGGTAAATAACTTCACTGAATTAGGGCAGGCACAGTAGGATGAAACTCCTCGGCAAAGCATTCATCAACCTCATCACTTTGCTTCCCATGTTGAAGTCCTACTCTGATCCTGCTGCCTTTGATTAAAAAAAAAAAAAGAGCAGTTTTTTGTTTAAAGTGTGCGTGCTTTGTTCTTGGTGATAGACAGTAGTTGGCAGTGTCTTGCGTCATGTTTAGAAGGCATTTGGCTACTTGAAGTGGTGAGGACCTTGTGTATGGAATATGTGTCGTGAACATTTGGTGCAACTTAACCCTTCAGGGTTGTCTAAACTATGTAGTTTTCAGAGCAATCTGAAACTAGTAGTGTATGTCATCTTTTTCCCATGTAAAACGTATTCTTCTTTAACGATGAAGGATTAGTTGAAAAAGCTTGTGTTTTTCAGTTCATCCAAGGGTGGTGTCATAACTGTAGGATCTCTTCACTGGATGAGGATGGCTTATTTTGGTACACTGATTTAAATTCACATGGGAAGACCTCCAAGAAGGCTTTTACTTTTGAGATATTTAACTAGCTTCCTAGTTTGCTGAATATTCCCTCATACTTAAGTGATGATGGTTGGAGCTACTGTTTTGTTTTAAGCATGATGTTTTCTGTCATCTGGACAGAAAATGGCCTGGGCTGTATAATAAAACTGTTGTCGTCTTTCTCCTCTGGCTGTTTTCATAAAATTAGAATTACCACACTGTTTGTCAGCCACAATAATCATAAGTGCTGAAAAATATCTAAACATAACAGCAAGCATAAGAAAACCTAACTGAGACTGAAACAAAAGGCCTCAGCCAATGGTGGAAAATTTTGGAGTAAGAACCAGGAATATTAATACCCGGAGGGAGAAGAGTCCTACAGAACCATGGAGGAAACGGGGCAAGGAGGACAGGAGATATATATATATATTTTTTTTTAATGTTTTTTTTCCTTGGCAGTGGTTATGCAAATATTCTCTTTAAAAATAGATCAGAAATCTGAGAGATACATGTTGGTATTTTGCAACCATAGCCCACCTTAGTTTATGCTTTGATCCTAAGAGAAACTGTTATTTGAGTAAATGCTGATTACAGTCTTCTGGCTGCGCATTCTGATTTTCAGAGTTATGTGCTGATCCACTGATGTGAATTAAGACTGATCAACCAAAAAAGTTAAATGGCCTACAAACTGGGAGGAGTTGGAGGCAGGGGAAGAGAAGGGACGGGACGGGACGGGACGCTGAAGTAGAAAGTGCATGTAACAATTTATGCCAGTTAGCTTGTTTGGGGGAGAAGAGAGGTCTTCTTTTTCTTTTCTGTTAAATAGAAGGGAAGTGTTGGTTTCTTTTGGAAATCCTATTGCAGATCTTCCAGGAGCTGAAATTAAAGGAGACAGGAGTTTCCTTTTTCTTTTTAACACCAGCACATGAACATTACTCCGGTCTTTATCTAAAATACACTTCAAGCTTGGTTTCCAAAACTGGCAAATTGGCGTATAGCTTATTGATATTAAAAATAGGAGTTGAATTTCACTAAGGCCAATCAGGAATGTAGGTTTGGAACGGTTACTGAGAGTCCGGTGCAGGTAGTGAGTACGCTGTCCCAAGTGAATCAAGCAGAAGAGGGGTATATCCCAGCTGTTCAGGTGGGCAGTGTTTAGGTCTGCAGTATCTTTGTGTCCGTCTTGTGCCTAATGCAGCAGAACTTCTCTGACACCAGTGATTTTGGTGAGCTGCAGTGGAAAGGGTCACCACCAAAGGGGCTTTTGCAGCACTGCCCTGTCCCCTTGCTTTTTTTGTAACCTCCTAGCTAGGTTAGCTCGACAGTTTATGGGATTCTAAAACTTGGCTGCTACCAGAGCATTTAATGTGACCAGACTCAGCCAACATCTTGAGGTACTGCTCTTGATTGTGGCCCAGCCCTCAGAGTTGGGGAAAGGCAATACTTTTGCTCTGTGTGCCTTCTCTTAATACTTCTTCAGCCTGAGTCTTTTATGCTTGCATGATTCCTCCAGGACGCTGGTTGCTGCTCCCATGCAGAGACTATCATATGAGTAATTTAGCCAACCCAGGAAGGAAAGTTGCATCTGACCTAGCAGCTCATACCCTAACAGCTCTGCTGTAAGAGATGTATCTAATGAATGTATCCACTAAGAAACCTTTGCAATGGACTGTAAACCAGCATGTGTTCATCTTCTTGCTAATAACTGTCTTCCTGGAGTAGTTACAATAGATACATGGTCACATTTTTAACAGTGAGCAAGAGGGGCTTTGCAATGGTCTGTCTTGGTTTTGGTGGTCGTTGATATTTTCCTTAGTGAATCTGGGGGATGAGAGGGAGAGCTTTCTTACTAAATTTCAAACAGCACCATGCTGGGAGGAGCAGGAAGGTAGGCAGAGAGATTGAAGTTTAAAATAACTTATGCAAATTGGAGACCTAGTCAGGAAGGGGAGGGGTGAAGGTAGGTGAAAGTGCCCCAGACAAAACATGGGGTGCAGTAAAGCAGAAGAAAATCAAATGTATACATAAAGAATGGGGAAGAAATTTGATGTTAGGATTCTAGTTAGGAATGGCGATTTACTGTAAATCGCATGTTAAGTGTGAGTCATCACGTTATTGCAGAAAACAAAAGAAATTGAACAGAAAAGGGGTGTTAAGGAAGTAAAGAAGTATGAAGTCTACTACTCCAGCAAGACATAGGAAGTCTTCTTTCTGCTCTGCTTGGCCCTGTGTCCACTTTGGTATGGTGCACTGCAAAGAAAATAGATTCCTTAGGTGCAGTTCAAAGGAGTGATGAGTGATCAAAGATCTAGAAAATGTACACTTAAGGGAGGGGTCAGTGTCCTGACATTGCTTAGCTTAAAGGAAAGGTGTGAGAAGAGAGACAGGAAGATAATTTTCAAATATTTTACAAGTTCTTGGGGGGAGGGGGGGGGGAAGGACATAATCTATTGTTTGTGACCATAGTGAATAACAGGATATAAGGCACTGAAATTGAAAGGGAGAGCAAGGTTAGGTAGTGGAAAAAGTTTTTGTAATGGCAAGTACAGTTACATACTGGAGTAGATTGTTGGGAGGGGTGAAGAATTTCCATGTAGGCATTTTCAAGAACAAGTTAAACCAATGATGACAAGTAAAAGACACCAATACCATGTTTTGTACCAATAGAGATTGGGGCTAGCACAAAAAGGGTGAGTTACACTGGTTTTTAAAGTCAATATGACACTCCCAAAATAAGTCTCACGTAGGGAAGACCTACAGCTGGCAGGAATGATCTAACTTTGAACTAGCTATCTTGCTGAAATTAGTTTTGAGCAGGGGATTGGACTAGATGACCCCTAGAAGATCCTTCTAACCTAAGTTATACGAGGTATTATTGACCTTTGCTAAGTTTATCTCTTCTTGTGCCAAGAGCGACATGCCAGTGCATTTCATTACTAACTAATATTGAGGTTTGCATGAGATATGTGAGAGTTGTCCTTTATTATTGTAAAATTTGATCCCTTAAAATACATAAAAGGTTTGCTTGTATTTTAGCAGATTCACTTAACCTTTTATCGTTAATGTCCACAGTCCTTTCTATAGCTAGGAACTGTGAAATTATTGTGTTAGAAAAATCTCAAAAAGTGACTTGTTTTTATTTTCAAGTGTGATTTCCCCCCACACACACACTTTAGAGTAGTATCTTATTCAGTAACCTTATTCCTGCTGTGTAATCTTGACTTTATTTGCTGCCTGGATAACAAAAAAGCTTTTTCCATTATTGATACAACCTTTAGGATTAGAATCCTGTAAGTTGTTTCTTTTTAGGATGAGACACTGGTAAGTCTATAATTTAGTTTTGTTTATAATGCACTGTGTTTTGTTTTCCTGAACATGGCAGAAAGTGAATAGAAAGTGGTTTCTTTGCTTACAGGGCAAGGCTTTATTCCAGCTAGTCTCTGCCTAAAAAGCAATTACTCTAGATATCTAGTCTTCTAGAGCTGTGTTTCCAGCTGCTTTTCTGGTTGTCTCCTTGGCTTTCACGCAGCTTTCTGTCTATTCCTGTGGATGCTTCCCACAGATGTGCCATCCATCTATCTAAACAGTTTCTAACAGAAACCCTATTTTTGCTTGCGGCAATATATAATTTTACTATCCTATGCTCAAAAATAATGTAGATGTTTCCTTGCTTATCAAGCATAAATTTTGTTATCAAGCCCACGGATAGATCCTGGTCTTACATATCAATGCCATGAACATGTAAGTTTCCTCAGACAGATCAGAGGTGGGCTGAGCTAAATCTTTTTTCCATTACAAATTACTAGTAAAGTAGTTGTGCAAATAAACAGCCCTCATACTTGGTTGCACAGCCCCTAGAGACAAACTGTAGAAGTATTGTTGGAGAGAGATTTGAATAAAACAAATGTGATGGGATCACGTGGCTTACAAGGTGGTTGTTAATTTGCAGCAATGTGGGAGCATGGGGAAGCTTTGATCCTGAGTTGTCTGCAAGGAGGACAAGTTAGAAAGAATATGTTCTCAGAAACAGAGCTTGTTCAACACAGTTGTCAAGGCATAAAGAAACAAGGAGCATCAGCAACCTCAACCCGTTAGCACGTGTGGAAACAATAATCAAACTTCTGCAATGCTTGAATTTTGTGCCCAAGCTAATGAGAATTTCTAAAAGTTTCAGCTCTTAGAATAGCATTGTTAATTGTGAGGTGGTAGCACTCTTCTGACCAGTTATCTTTTGACAGATGAATTTTCTTCTCATATATTCAAATGTTAAACATCTGGCTGTGGATCTACCATTACTAATCTCATCTTAATTTAGGAAGCTAGCTTCTTCTTGCTGTAGTTCCTGGCTTGTATGTGTATGTTTTGTTGGTTTCTGAGGGGAGGGAAAGGAATGGTTTAAAGTAAGAGTGTCTCAATTTACATGTACAGAAACTCAGAGTTATTGACAATTCTGTGGTAGAAACAAATCACGTTGAAGTTTTCAGAAGCTTTCAGGTCGTCAGAACTGAATGGTTGCTTTTTCTTTCTGTGTCATGGTTCTACTTTCCTGTATGCTGTTTCCTTGCCACATTGGTCTGTGGCTGAGTTAATCCATCTGAGAATATACAGCATCTTAACTCTCAAAATCTGAGCCCTGAATGTTTGACAGTGTGTGAGCATATAATATGGTGATTCTTGGAGACGGTTTGGGATACATACACCTGGATTTTCCTGGACATGACTTCTTTTTCTTCATGGAAATCTTGCCTGGGCAGAAATCCTTCAGATGCAGAGCCTGTTAGCCGTGGATGGGTGGATGCTGCTGCACAGGCATCATGTTGCTGACCAGGCTACTGCATGACCAGAAATCCCAGCTGTGTACACAGAGATTGTTTAAGTGTGCACAGTAAGTGACACCTTTGGGAAGTTTTATCTAAGTGCATGATGAGATGCATGATTGCATCGATGATAACTTCCTTCTCCAAGTGGTAGAGGAGCCAATGAGGAGAGGTGCTATGCTGGACCTTGTTCTCACCAACAAGGAGGGGCTGGTGGGGAATGTGAAGCTCAAGGGCAGCCTGAGTTGCAGTGACCACGAAGTGGTGGAGTTCAAGATCCTTAGGGCACCAAGGAGGGCGTACAGTAAGCTCACTACCCTGGATTTCAGGAGAGCAGACTTTGGCCTCTTCAGGGATCTGCTTGGTAGAGTGCCATGGGACAAAGCCCTGGGGGGAAGAGGGGCCCAAGAAAGCTGGGTAATATTCAAGGATCACCTCCTTCAAGCTCAGGAGCGATGCATCCCAACAAAGAGGAAGTCAGGCAAAAACGCCAGGAGGCCTGCATGGATGAACAAGGAGCTCCTGGACAAACTCAAACACAAAAAGGAAGCCTACAGAGGGTGGAAGCAAGGACAGGTAGCCTGGGAGGAATACAGAGAAATTGTCCGAGCAGCCAGGGATCAGGTTAGGAAAGCTAAAGCCCTGATAGAATTAAATCTGGCCAGGGACGTCAAGGGCAACAAGAAAAGATTCTA
>NW_008794123.1:50148-62975 GCF_000699145.1 Aptenodytes forsteri | reverse complement strand
TGCCTGGAAACATTCCAGGTCAGGTTGGACGGGGCTCTGAGCAACCTGATCTAGTTGAAGATGTCCCTGCCCCTGGCAGGGGGGTTGGACTAGATGACCTTTAGAGGTCCCTTCCAACCCAAACTATTCTATGATTCTGTATTTGTGATAAGTAGTTGCTGAACAATTGCACAATAGTCCATGTACTTTTGGGATGTCTGAGAGGGGATCAGTCACTTAGTTACTGCCCGGTTGGTTAGCGTATGTGCTGCGAGTCACATTCTGGAGGATGCATAGAGGTGCATGTGTTGTAGAGTTTGTCTGCATGGAAGTGTCAGGGTTAAACTTTTTTGCGTTGCACAAATGTATCTGTTGATCAGGGAGGCTCTAGGTAGAAACAGGGGAGACTTTCCTGAAACTCCTGTGTGTAGACAGATGATGGTAGAATAACTGTTTTCTCTTCTGATGTAAATGGGACACACACATTCATAGGTAGAGATGACCTTTTTCGGTCAGGGCTCATTTTCCCTTGTTCTCCTCCTCCACACTGCTTTACTGAGAAGGCGGTTGTATACAATAAATGTGCAATTTTATAGTATATGGAGACACTGAAAAAGAGAGTAATGCTTGGCCCTGTATTTGTAACATGCTGCTTTAAACCTAACTGTATTTAACTTAGTTTGATGAAGTTTTTAACTTGGAACGAGCTATAACTAAATGGAAGACTTTTCTTTCTCTTGTATTTTGGGGATCCAGAGATGAGTTGCATTGGGTTTTGCGGTATTTTAGCTATGCATAGATTGCAGTGATCAAAGATTTCAATTGGGTGAAGTTGAGGGTTTGTCCTCATGCAGGAAAAAAAATGATGCTAGGACATTCACAGTATGTTCATATATTCAGTGCCAATGGCTTTAGGTTGTTCTCTGGTGCAGTCATAATGATAAACTAATGACTCAGATAATGAAAGTAGGATGGCTGTGGTTAACTGTTTTCAAAAATGAAAATGTCACTGCAGCTTCTTTTGCCTTAAGACATGCCACTGTATCCTCTTTTTCCCTCTGTCACTCCTTCGTAATATTTTTTTAGACTGTTGTCCTTGCTTGGTTCAAATTTGGTGTTGTCAGTAACACTGTATTCCTGTAAATTTTGAGGAAACAGGCTGTTAGGACCGGGACGGAGCCTCTACTTGGCCCTGTGGAGGGAAGGGCTGGAGCTCAGCAGCAGTGGTGGGCTTTGCTAGCTAGGCAGCCACTGCTCAAGTTCCCGCTGATCACGCAGTGGGTGCAGAGGTCTGTCTGCTGCAGCATGGCTGTCTTTTGCTAGTGGTTAAAGGCAGATGCTGTGAATGTGTGGAAGAAGTACGTGTATGGGAAGACATACACAGGGGACAACGTGAGGAGTTGTGTGCCAAGGGCTGAACACTGGTTCTGCTGGCTGGGGTTATAGTGGCAGAGGAACGGAGGGTTCTGGGGTGTGGATGGGAGTCTTGGGGAAGAGCTGGGGCCACTGGGATAGAAGTCCCTGTAAGTGAGAAGGGGTGGAGGCAGCTGTAGGAAAACAAGTCTGTGAAACTTGCGTCGATGCAGTATCTATGGGTTTGGGTGTTCCCTCCTGCCCCACAATCTGGGCTCTCACTAAGCACACAAAATTACCAGAGTGCCAGGTGAGAGAGCTGTTTTGTTTAAAACTCAAGCAGACATTTGCACAAATTGTATATATTAGTTTTTGATTGTTCATGATACTGCTGGTTTAATCTTACTTCGAAATGTAGGACAAACTGCTTGTGATGGTGTTCATGGGTGTATTTTTGTACTTGGTCCTCTTTTGAATTAGTGGAGAATAGCCGCCTGGGCCTGGCAAGAATCTGTGCTTAAGCGGTTTGCTTTTATCTGTATCTGGTGTTGTGGTGCCTCTTACTTGCTGTTTGTACATGTTTACTGTTGTCATTAAATGTGTCATAGAAGAAAAAGGCATTCACGGCTACTTTGCTGCGTTGTTTATTGAGATGTTATAGATGCATTTTTCAAATGGAAATTAAATGTAGGAGGCTGATTATAAAGCTAAAGGGGGTGTTGCCATTTGTGGTATTTAAGTGAAACTGTAGAGTTGGTGGCTGATGCAGTTGACTCTACCCTTCATTCTTGAAAAAAGCTTTAGAGCAGATTGATTTATATACTGCAATTATGGCATAAAAGTAATGGGACACCTAATAGAAACTTCTATCCTATGGCTGTATTGATTTGCATCTTTCAAAAGTAAAAATGGAATTTTTGTAATGCAAAAAGTTTTTTCAACAGATCTTAAGCAAAAACTAAAGTCTTTCCTGTAAGGGAAAATCAAAATATACTTTATTTCCATTTCAAATCTTTATTAAGATGTGTTTTATAGCCACATGATGCTTCTTGCATCTCTTCTTCTGTAGGAATAATTTCTACACTGTGCTAGTTCTTCCACAAACACTTTGCTTTCTTGTTACAGAAAGGATCAATATGAAAGTTATAATTCTACTCAGAAACCTTAACCCATTTGAAATACAAATGGAACCACATTTCCCTGTGGTGTTGTAGCACCACAAACTAAAGTTCAATAATATTGAAGAGTAGTGTAATGGGAAAATAATTAAAAATATGTAATTAACACGGTGATTTGGGGTAGTTAAACCAAAATATTAATTTTCCGCACTGAGTATTTTGGAGACTCTGTACTTCTCACCAAAAAAATTAAAGATTCCAGCTTCTTATACCATGTGACATATTCCAATGGCCTTAGTCAAGTCTAACTAGAAACCAACTAGTGCCTTCTCTAACCTTGTGAAAACATATTTGTTGCTGCTTCTAGACCATTCTTTTCCTGTTTATGGCTTTGTTTGCCATGATTGAAATTCTGATCTGTTAAAGTATATTATTTGTTCTAGCATTTGCATACGACATAAATGAACATGTCCATTCATCCTGTCCCTCCCTTGATTTTTTTTAACCTTTTACTCATTTTATTAATATGAAAGTTGTCTGTGAAACAATGACATAACAATTATGATACACAGAGACCATGTTAGAGTTGAGATTAAACTAGTTTCAGGTGTCCAGCCAAGATTGAATTTTGAATTTGTGTAATGCCATAATTACAGGCTTCAGATACATCAGTGCTCACAATTGCATATTGATTAGCGTGATGGTCATCTCTAAACCATACCTGATTCTGGGGTTTTTTTCAAATGCAGACCTAGCTGTATGTATTATAATGCTCCTCCTAACTAGAATTTAAATCTGTCATCAATATTCTCTGAATTATAGGTATTATTTAAGACTTTTGGGTGCTTCCAGAATGAAAAGTACTAAATTTGCACCTTATTCTCAATTTTTAACCAAGGATTTTTTCTTTTAGCCTTTGAATCAGGAGATCCCTCAACACTAGGCACTATAGGAGGCACTGGCTGGCTTTGGTTCCAGCTGTATAGTTAACGCTGTCAACACAGTTTACTGGTGTAACAAGAGCTGGAAAAGGGGGAAAAAAGTGAGATGATTGCAGATTGGTTAGTTTTTTGAGTTTTCTTATGTGTAGTACATCATGAATACAAGGAATAATGTGTGTAAGCTTTGACTAAAACTTTATCTCTTTAATCTTAAAATATAGCTACAACTGTAGCTGTTAAAGCAGGAATTTGATGTGGGGGTGTCAGATATGTAAAAGATTTTTAAAAAGTGTCGAATACAGGTTCAGTTGATGACTGGCTATTTACAAGACATGAGTGACACAATTAGAAGAAGCTTGAATGATTACCAAATTGATTTGGAAAATTGGTTTACTGTTTGTGCACCCTAGTTTCGATAATAAACATTTTCAACAAAGATGTTTTTACTGTGAGCTTTTATGGAAACTTGTTTTCTCTTTCAAATCCCTTTTCCAGTTTTAACTTATCAGGTCAATAACAAGGAGAATCAAAGACCCTACTTTCATGAATTCTGTTACGGCAGAGAACACTATTTTAGTAAATTGAATGAGAAATTCAGTAGCTTATAAAAGGGTGGAATGCAGAGAAATATTTTTCATTACAAAAAAATAATAAAAAAACACTCCAGGAATTTGAGACACCTAGATAGCATGAATATTTTTATTTGATATCTTAATATAGGTATATGTGCTTGTTTGTAGAAAGTAGCTGAAAATACTGTCTGATTGAGGTCTGAGGAGAAGCATGACATCTCACAGATGACTTGTAGTCAAACTGACTGTAAGGGGTTGAATTACCTAAAGGGTAATTACATTTGTTTACACTGTCAGGAAATCTGTAAGTATTTCAGGTGAAGGGGTTGTTTCTTGTTCTCTTTTAACAGATGTGAATGAATTGTGTTTTACCCGGGTTAGATTTTGGTATTATTTTAAATGCTGAAATTACGATACCACACAGAGATGCTGATTGTTACATTATAAAGCCACACTCTGCTAGGATCAGCATAAGCGGTTATGGCTTCTTTCATGTGTCTTGTTAGAAATGAGCATAATTAGCTATTGTGTAGTTTTAAGAAGATATTCTTGTTTATTGGTAGCAATAAAGTGTGTGTGCATATATATATGCACACATTTAAACTAAATGATGGAAACAAACATAATAAATGAATGCAACATGTATGCTTAATGCATGCATTTCTGCAGAAATGTACAATAGATTGTTTTATTTTAATATGTTAAAAAATTGCAATGGGAATGCTTTCTTTCAGCTAATGTGCTTTAGTCCTTCAGTGTTGCCAAGAATGCAGGCTAGATATCGACCTATTCTGTATCTTAAAAGTAAAGTGTGTTTCAGTGCTATGATTGTAACACTTGCCTAAACTGGAGCTTCATGCCTGCTTGAGCAGTAGATCTTCTGCATAAGATTTTAGTCAGAGTTGTAGTGTGGCTTTTTAATTGGCAGTTAGTTTGAAAAAATAATCACGACATAATGATCTTTGTAAAAGCTGTCACTGGAAATTGTATTCCTGTTTTTGAGCTAATACTGTGATATTTAGTGTTGACCATTTCCTAGTTTCTTTTACACTGTTGTACACTTTGAGTCTTGTGCAAGACAAGTAAGAAATGTCAAAGTGGAGGGTTTTGGTGAAGGTTGTTTGAAGGTAGTTTTTTCTGACACTGAAGGGTTAATGTCCAAATTACATGAATTCAATAGATTGCATACTCAACTGAGCTCTTCTTTTATTAATTTCTTAAACTGAACTCTTTGTGCTATGTATGTCTACAACAGAAGTTGCAATAATTTTCCTTGTACAGCTTTGCATTTTGGGAATAGAATCTATGAAGCTTTTATTTATTCCTTAGTGTTTCTATTCAGGGCTAGAGATGTGTTTAAATGCTGATTGCTTATTGTGGAACTGATTTAGCATATGATTTCAGTGACCTTTTTATATCGCTTTCCCTTTAAAGAAGAAATGCCAGCAGAGTTGACAGTGCTGCTTAGCGCTGGGAATAAAATAAAACCAAATAGCTGGAACCTAAAAAGCCCTGAGGATTATATTCATCCATAGAGTCCTGGGCAGTGTTGTTTACTAGGCAAAGAAATGTGAATGCTAGTTAAGTTAACAGTCAGACCAGGACAAAGAAATTGCAAATGTGAGATTTCTTAATTTTTTTCCCATCCTGTAGCTTGCTGTTCTTTGTTTTAAAAGAAGACTTTCAGCTCAAGTGCTGCCAATAACTCTTCTCAAACAAATCATGTGTTTAATTATCCTTATTGTCTGAAGCCAATGCACAAACAGAACACCATATGCTTCTGTTGACTTGACCTCCTTAGTCGTGGGTGTCTGGATTTTCTGATATATTATTCTTTTTATTCCTTGTGTCCAAAGGAATGTTCATACCCTCTGTCAGCCCTCATCAGTGGAGATTTGAGAGTAGCGTCATAGTGGGTTTTATAACTGTATAGGAAATTTTCTAAATTGTGACCTTTCTGTATTGAACAATTTGTATATAGAGGCAAAGGTAAGCAATTGCATCTGGAGACATTTAAAACTGTTCCTGGCTGCTCTATCCAGCTATTAAAATACCCCTTAAGTAAATCATTCGTCAGTTGTCACAATTCTAGTTTCGCTTCTTTGGCTTTCTGATTGCTTAGGATTGTTTTTCATCTAGGAAAATGTTTTATTCTGTAGCTTTTTAGGGAGCAAAAAAAAAAAACCCAACAAACCTGCCTGATGTACTATTTCATGCTTCCATTTTGATTGGTAAGCTGCAGCATTTTTAGTGTATTGATATTAAAGATATAAAAATGGGGGGGAAGTGGGTTCTCAGAGTCTGATCTGTTTTGTACTCCCATTTGTCTGCTTTGTTTGTATATGTGGAATCTCTGTGAAAGCAGGGGTTTTTACTTTTTCGAAAGAATGTTTACAAGTAAATTGATTCTGAAATTTACATTTCAAAATAGGAAGGTTTTACCAGTTGATATTACAAAGGATCATATTCAGATTGCTTTGAAAATTTTAGTGAAAACAACTTCAGCTCCTGCTGCAAAGGAATGTTTAAACAAAAGTATCTGGACTGAGATTGGATCAGGCCCTGAAAGTTTCAAAGCAAACACTTCAGACTTGTGCTAGTGCATTAGAATTGGAGAGAACAAAAAACACTATTTGTTTATACAGATCCTTGAAGTGCAAAATGTGAACAAGTTGCAATGAAAAATTAAGTCATTATAATTCTTGGGTTATTTTTTTATAAATAAAGTTAAGAAAACCTGCAGAACCTTCACTCAAAAATAAGCTGTTCTTCACAGTGAAAGCTACTTGAATAAGCATTTTTAAAAATACTTCTAGTCCTAATAAGTACATTTCTATGTGGAAAACAAGGGCAATAAAAAGTAATTCTACCAGATTGTTTTGGTAGATTGAAATACCAGATTGCTGAAGTGACCTGTCAATTTGAGTAACAAGATTAAGGATGAAAGAATGACTTGCCCACTTGTTTTCCTAAACCTTGATACAAGACCTTTTTCGTTTGTTTCATGAAGCAGAAAATGTTTTGTCATGATTAGTAGGATGTATTTTTCGTTTGTAAATCATCTACCTTACTTTACTGTCTTTAATTCCACAGAATAATATACTTACAAAACAATCACATATTCTCTAATCCCTTCAAAATAATAAAATATCTTTATGAATAGGCATAGCTACAAACTCTGTAACTAAAAAGGCCCACAGGACTGAGTGTTCAAAGAGGACTGATAAAATTTGACCTTGAGCAGTTTTCTTCTGAGCTTTTATTTATAGTATGTCTGTTGTTAGCATTTACAGTATATTGCTTTATTCTGTATTTGCATGGTTGATTACTTTTCTGCTTCAGATTTTATAACTCATCATAACTTGCTTATAAAAGGTTTTAATTTTGCTTAAGAGCAAGGAAGCTAATCAGCTTATGGGGAGTAGTCATCCATGGTAATATATTGTAACATTTCAAGGACACCATATATCAGCTTTTAGGCAGTTTTTGAGACAAAATCAGAATCTGATTTGTGAGCACACTTGAGATTTAATTTTTGGGGGCAAATTTTGTTAAGACCTTCTTTACTCTTCAGTGTTTAAAATTGCTGGTTATAAATATGATTTGTGCGTATGGACAGGTTTTGACACTTGCTAATTACCTCAGCTTGTTAACAGTGTTTTGCTGTTTTTATAAGCCTAAATGTCACAGGTGGATTCTGGAACATCTTTAATATCTCTCTTGTGTGGACAGAGCTTTTTGGCCATGCCTGTGTGATAGGTTTAACAATTCTTCTGCTCTCCTCTCCTCAGTCAGACATTTGAGAATGCAGTGCTTGATTTGTGCCTCGTGAGTATCTTCTGAGCTCTGGAATCACTTCCAAAGGGCAATGGAAGCAATGTTCATATTTCCTCAGTAAATGCCACTATGTATTACTTGTCTGTGCATCTTTATGTGGATGCTGGATGATTGTACAGTGCAGTGAGAGCAGAATTTTGTATCACAGTGCTGGGTAATTGTATTTACAGATATGTTTTGCAAAACCCACGCAAAATAGGAAATCTAGCCTTTGTCAAAAAACGTGTCAGTTTTAAGATGAAGTTGAAAATTACTTAAGTGCTAGTGTAGTAAGAATTTCTTTTGATTTACTGGAGGAATTCAGTCTTTCTTTTTTTTGACTGACATTGGAAATAATTTAGTCTGCCACATATTAGCGTAGCAGGATTTTAATTTAAAAGGATATCTGTTTGTGAGGGACAAAGATGACTATTTGATCAGGTGATACTACAAATGTGATAGCTTGTAAGGTACTTAGATATTATGGATCAAGAATGGTCTAAAAAATACATGTTGCGTACACTTCTGCGGGAGTGAAGTGCAGGTCAGTGCAGATACTGTCATGACTTACTGGATACTGCTGTACTTGGTACCATGATTTCATGGATCACATAAAGCGTCTGAACTGATTTTAGGGGAAGGGCAGAACTTATTTGTTCACTTTATGTAGCTGAAACAAAGAAACGTTCCTGTAAAAGCTATGCCAGATTGAATTGGCTGGCATGTTGACAAACCCCTAGTTCATTGAAGGGTAACCTGCTCTTGCTGCACCCACTGACTCTATATAAAACTCAGTGTGGAAGCTCTCTGTCCATTAAGACCTCTATTTTGTATCAACCTGTAAATTGATCAACATCCTTGATGGAAGTGTAACATTAATACATGAAGCTTGTTACTGTCTCTGACCCGTGGCATGATGGTAACTACTGTGGGGTTTTCATAATGGGAGTAAATGAGTTGTGGAATAACTAATCACAGAAGTACCTGAATTAGCACTTACTACAGTGTATTCTCACAGATTCAAACATTTATTTAATGGCATTTTAATAACTCTTCAACAGAGTATACACAAAAATGAGACATTTGCTGTGGAACCTTTAACTTGTAGGACAATTTGCTTCAGCTGAAGCTTTTTTTTTGTTGTTTTTTTTTTTTTTTTTGAAGGTGCAGGCTGTGTTGGTTTTGAATGAGGGTCTAAGGAGAGGGAACCCTGGGGCTGGAATAAGAAAACTGAAAGGGTTGTCACTAGCATGGGCCATAAATTTAACTGTTACATTGGTGAATTTAGTACTGTTGCTAGTGAGACACTGTTCATTTGAATAATGATTTGAATATTCCCCTCTTGGACAGAGGAAAGGTCCTGCTGCATCAGGTATCTGTTCCTGCTCTTACCCGTTTTACTAATTGAAAATTTGTGTGCAATGCTTTGTTGCCAACCAAAGCCTTTTGTCTGTCTGTCAGACGGCAGTCAATTCTTCCTGTTCTTACTTAATGAACGAAAAAGGGGGTGAGAGGTTTCAAGAGTTCAGTTGGGTAGGAGCAGGAAATATAAATCAGGCCTACAATGTGGTAAAGCTAAGCCCTCTGTACTTGTCTTGCTGTCTTTTATGAGTGCCAAGTCTGTGGCTGGTTACCTTTTTCTCTGTGTGGCAGATCCATCACTTTGGGTATTTAGCTGATTTGCAGTTTGAAGGAAGACTCAACTGTGTGCTGTTGATATGGGAAGGTCATAAAGCTTTTTCTGATCTTGTTGTCTGATGCGTCTGCCTCTGGAGACTACCAGCCGTACCACCATAGAGCTCTTGAGTAAATTATAGCTTGCTTTTTTTTTTTTTTTTAAATACTATCACCTCAGTTCAGTATGTTCTGTTTCCAGTTGTGGAAATGGCCTGTGATTTAACATATTTGTGAACCTGCTTGATTGATAAGATAAATAACAGCTTGCAAAGCTTTCATACTGCTTTTTATGTTGTAGATGGTGCTTCTTTTAGCAGCCAGTAAAAGGCTTTCCTTGAGGGAGAATGGCAATACTAACTGATAATCACTGAAACATTCTTGGGGTTCGTAAGGGTCTTCATGCAATTCTGTCTTCCTCTACCCACCCCCCCCCCCAAAAAAAAAAAAAGGGGGGGGGGGGAGGGAGGCATATTACACAGCAGCCACAGATTTTTTTTTTTTCTTGTGGAGAGTGGCAGGGTTTTTATTGGAGGCACAGGCTATCATAGTATAGCTGTTGCAGGCTACATGGAGTCAGAAACTTTGCAGAGATTGCCAGAAGTGCAAACTTCCCTTTTTAGATAGTTTCTGGCCCTTTTTCTTTGTCCACTATTTAGCCCATTTCTTGAGAGAGGCATCTCTAGAGGGTCACAAACATCTCTTGATTCTGTAGCGCCTATACCTCCTTTCCCTGGTACAACATTAACAAAGATGGATGTGTATGCATATCATCTAAATACATGCTCCTCTGTGTTCCTCTTCTGCTACTGCCTAAGATATGTAAATAAAATCTTCTGAATTGTCATATATCAATACATGTACAGCTTTGGTCAAGACTGTTGTGTACTTACATGCTCTCAACAATATTAAATTGCACCTGCAACCTCATTGGTGGATCTGAGTAGTTTTTCAGACTTCTAAATAGTGGATTGAGTATTTTATGGTGATTGTTGCTTTAATAATACCAGTACCTAGACCAGGAATCCTGTTCAACTGTACTTTCTGTGTTTTAAGATTAATTGCAACACACACACATTATATACAGGTTTCAAAAGTGCATTGTGATTGAAGGTTAGATGCCTAGGTTCTTGCTTTGATACTGACACGTCTCCATTTCCTTTGTGGGTGGTTTATGGTGAAACTTCAAATAGTCAGAGGCAGCAGAATTTTGCTGATTCAATAGATGTCTGTACTCCACTCAATTTAAAAATGCACCCAAAGTAGTTTCCTTGCATAGTTTTAATAATAGAATAGAATAGACTATTTCAGTTGGAAGGGACCTACAATGATCATCTAGTGCAACTGCCTGACCACTTCAGGGCTGACCAAAAGTTAAAGCATGTTATTAAGGGCATTGTCCCAATGCCCCTTAAACACTGACAGGCTTGGGGCATTAAAAAATTTCATTTTGCTAAAAAAGTAACATGAACAAAAAACTAAGAGCCATTGATTTTTAATGGCACTGAAGCTGAATAGCCATAGAATTGCTTTGGTTGTGTTTCCAGTGTATTTTTGCCATTTTGTTATTCAGTATGTGTTTCTTTTGGAGTTATGATACAGCAAATGTTCTGCCAGTGCAGGTAATATACCTACAATTCAGACTTCTTTTGCTATTTTAGTTGAGCAGAGATAATCTGCAAAATGATTTTGTAAATTCAAACCACAACATATTTTCTTGTTCCTTTACTTTGCCCCTTTTTTATCCCAAGGGAAAGCTCTTTGCTCTTAAAAATCATGGGTTGAAGTACATAAACAGATGAGACTAGTAGTACAAAACCCAAAACTAAGAAACTAGATGTATGCTAAGATGTTCAGAAGCTCCATGCTGAGCTTAGGAAATTGGCACCTCGTCTAAAACTTTGCTTATGAGCTGTCTAAATTTGGAGCAAAAATCAAATGATGTAATCAAGACTGTCTGTGGCTAAGAGGAGAATGGACTGAGTTTGTAACTTAGGCTAATGGTATCTTTTTGGAATGACTTTTTTTAACAGTTGTTTAGTAGGACAACCATTAATAACCCAGAGAAGGAAGAGTAGGCTGAGAGCTGAGATTCCATCTCTGGTCAAAAACTTGCAAACCTTCACAGTTTGATTTGAATTTTTATTTTTCAAAATACTGCATCAACTTTCAAGTGAGCTTGTCTAAATTCTAGGTTCTGCATATTTAGGAGAACATCTCACAACAAGGGGAAAAAAGTTGAGAAAACAAACTACTGAGTGAGTTGACATAGTGTTAACTTTCCAAGAAGTGCGCAGCATCAAGCCAGCTAAAATATTTAGCTTTTAGCTTCTGGAGTTTTGCTGAAACTACTAGAGTTTAAGAGAATTTCAAGTGAGCTTGTCTAAATTCTAGGTTCTGCATATTTAGGAGAACATCTCACAACAAGGGGAAAAAAGTTGAGAAAACAAACTACTGAGTGAGTTGACATAGTGTTAACTTTCCAAGAAGTGCGCAGCATCAAGCCAGCTAAAATATTTAGCTTTTAGCTTCTGGAGTTTTGCTGAAACTACTAGAGTTTAAGAGAATAACACGAAGAATTAATGCTTTCAGTTCTAAAGTAATTTCTTAACAAGATATTTTCATTTGAAGTATGAGGGCTAGTTATTTTTCTTTGATCTCTTTGGCTTCCAGAGCAAAGTATGGAAAAGCATCACTTTCTCATTTCAATGTAAAACAGTGTATTATTCTTAAATAAAAATATGACTGTATGCTGAAACTATTGGAGACCAAATGTGTTTGGTATTGGCTACAGCTGCTGTTAGAGAAATGTTTTATTTTTCAGAGAACAGATATGTTTGGGGTTCTTTCATCAGCTGTATAAGGCCAATAGCTTACTGTCTGAATTCCTTCCTCTGTTTTCTTAAATTACTCTAGGTTTCAGGATAAGAAGAAGAAAAATCATTTATAATATTGTAGAAACAGAAACTTTTTTTCATGATGGTGACCACTGATCTCTGATTGTTTCCTTTTAGGCTCACTATTTTTCTTTTTACTGTAACAGCAATAAAAAAAAATGGGTTTGATAATTTTTGACAAGAAATCAATTCAATTTCTTGAGGTTTTAGAGAAATCTTTGAACAATAAACCACTAAATAGTCAAATGTGTTTTGAAAATATTGGCTACACTGTTGACTTTTTTGTATATACAATGCTTACAAGTCAGCTTGTTACAGAATAGAATATCTCTGTTGAAAGGGACCTACAACTATTATCTAGTCCGACTGCCCGACCAATTCAGGGCTGACCAAGCTAAAGCATGTTATTAAGGGCATTGTCCCAATGCCTCTTAAACACTGACAGGCTCGGGGCATCGACCACCTCCCTAGGAAGCC
>NW_008794123.1:47169-49423 GCF_000699145.1 Aptenodytes forsteri | reverse complement strand
GCGCACTGTGAACCTGCTCATCCCACAGTTGGACAACTTCTCCAGAAGGATGCTGTGAGGGACAGTATCAAAAGCTTTACTAAAATTGAGAGAGAAAAAAAAAAAAAGCATCCACTGCCTTCCCTTAATCCACTAGGTGGGTGACCTTATCAGAGAAGGGTATCAGATTAGTTAAACAGGACTTTCCCTTTGTGAACTCATGTTGACTGTGCCTGATGATTGCATTGTTCTTTAAATGCCTTTCAATGGTATAATCTTCTCATAATTTTTCCAGGAACTGAGGTTAGACTAACAGGTCTGTAGTTTCCTGGGTGTTCCCTCACGCCCACTTTGTAAATTGGAATAACATTGGCTAGCTTCCAGTCAGCAGGGACCTCCCCAGACTCCCAAGACCTTTGGTTGATGATCAAGAGGGGTCCTGCTGTAACATCTGCTAGCTCCTTCAGTACTCTGGGATGAATCCCATCAGGCCCCATGGACTTGTGAACATTCAGCTTATACAGCTGGACCCTTACAATTTCAGTGTCCACAAATGGAAAGTCACTGTTCCCGCACTCATGGTCCTCTAACTCAGAGGACTGGGCAGCCAACATCTGTCAGTATTACTAAAGACTGAGGAAAAAAAAGCATTGAATGCCTCCACTTCATCTTCATCCCTATTAGTCAGGTGACCGTAATCAACAAGTACCAGTCCAAGGTTTTCTTTAGACCTCCTTTTGCTATTAATGTACTTAACAAAGCCTTTCTTGTTGTCAGATACAGCACTGGCCAGTTTCAACTCTAATTGAACGTTGGCCTTTCATCATACGTACACATTTCAGAAAGACTGCCTTGAATTTCTGGAGAAGCTTCTACAGTCACTTGCAAATTTTGATTCTTTCCTCCTTGTGAGGAAAGAAGTGAAATTTAAAATATAAATGGGACCTTTGTGTAATATAGTAACATGTTCTCCTCAAAAAGTCTTAATGTTTTGATGAAAAGATTTAGCTTTCAAATGTTTTCATATTTTTGAGAGGAGGAAAAAAAAGCAAATACCGAACTTGAGCTAAGTCAAAGTTTAAATAAAAATAGATCCTTAAATTTAATCCTGTAGGCTCATTTACAAGTACTTAGGAGTCAAGAACTCTGAAAAATCAAATTAGAGTTAATCAAATTATAAACTCCTGATGCCTTAAAGGACACTTACTTTTCTAAAGTCTGGGACAGGTGGTGACCACTATTGGTGGTACTGTAAGAGCCTAAGAAGTATTTTCTCTTTTGCAAGTACCTTTCAGTATGAGATAAAAGTGGATGTTGCTGCTGTTGTGGTTTTTTTGTTTGTTTGTTTTTAAGTAATAAGTATCTGAGCAGTTGATCAATGCTTTGAACTACTGCAAGTATGCCAAAGATATAACTTAGAAATTTAAATTTAATTTGTTTTGTTTCAAAGTACAGGCAGTCATGTTATAAAACGAGTACCAAAAGGCCGAATTACCCATTAATCTCCAAATATATGAAAAGTGCTAGCTCTGTTAGTGTTAGAGAGGTAAATGTTTTAAGCTAGTTAGGTTTTTGCAAAGAATGATTTTTACTTCATTTTGTGTAAATAACTAGAAAAATACTCGTAGTGGACTTAACGTATGATTATATTTGTAATGTTGGCATTTTCTAGTTTTACTTGGCTGAATAATATTGTGACCTAACAAGAAAAATCAGTCATACATTTTTGAAGGATGGGTTTCAGGAGTTTACGTATCTTTTAGAGCAGCCTCCTTAACCCAGGTATGTCACGTTGAAGCAACTGTGAGAAGTTGGCTACTTTGAACCAGTCAACCAGTATTTCTTAAAGGAATTCATGCTTTTGAGGTCTCAAGTACCAGAAGTGCAATACTGGTACTGTTCACTGGGAGCCTCAAAACTGAACTACTTTGTAATACTTCTACTGGGAACAATTTTCATAGAATCATAGAATACCAGGTTGGAAGGGACCTCAAGGATCATCTGGTCTGACCTTTCTTGGCAAAAGCACGGTCTAGACAACCGTGCTGGCTGTGACATCATGTGACAGGATGCTGGCCCAGCATCCTGTCCAGCCGAGTCTTAAAAGTGTCCAATGTTGGGGAATCCACTGCTTCCCTGGGGAGATTATTCCAATGGCTGATTGTTCTCATTGCGAAAAATTTTCCTCTTGTGTCCAATCGGAATCTCCCTGGGAGTAACTTGTACCCATTACCCCTCATCTTTTCCATGTGACTCCTTGTAAAAAGGGAGTCTC
>NW_008794123.1:34873-46633 GCF_000699145.1 Aptenodytes forsteri | reverse complement strand
GTATCATCGGCAAACTTCATCAGGGTACACTTGATCCCATCATCCAGATCACTTATGAAGATATTAAACAGCATTGGGCCCAGTATTGATCACTGGGGGACCCCACTTGTAACAGGTTGCCAGTTTGAAAAGGAGCTATTTACCACCACCCTCTGGGTGCGGCCTGTCAGCCAGTTCCCCCACCCACCGGACAGACCACTTGTCTAGACTGTAATGCATCAGTTTCTCTAGGAGGAGGCTGTGGGAAACCATGTCAAAAGCCTTGGAGAAATCCAGGTAGACAATGTCCACTGCTTACCCCGCATCAGCTGAGCAGGTTACTCTGTTGTAGAAGGTGATCATGTTTGTCAAGCACGATTTGGCCTTGGTGAATCCGTGCTGGCTTTTCCCAATCACGTGTTTCATTTGACTTGTGATAGCCCCCAGGAGGATTCGTTCCATAACTTTTCCAGGGACTGAAGTAAGACTGATGGGCCTATAATTTCCTGGATCCTCCTTTAAGCCCTTCTTGTAGATGGGAGTGATTCTATGATTCTGTGATTCTATTTTACAGTGCCACAGTTGGGGTCCTATGTTCTTTGCTCAAAAACTGCTATGATAAGTTATGAAAATAAAAGTTTACTTCTACATATATTATTTTAAATTTCTTTAAAAAGAAATTAACTAATTACCTTTTTTATTTTTGACATATTATATTAATTGCAAATTAAAGGTATTATAAAAGTCACCTCCTCTGAAAGTGTCATCTTCTCAGTAAGGGTTTTTTTGTTGGTAGTTCTTAATACGAAACTACAGTTTTCATTTCTTCATGTGATAAAACTGCCTACCTGAATTAGGGAGGTAGAAAAATCTTAATCTCTGTTTACAACTGAGTTTAGTAATAAGATATTTCAGATTTTGCATTATGGAGTTTGCTAGGTGGAGGTGGCAGGGGAACTACTGTGGTTCTCCACTGTTTGACATATTCCTAGGTAAATTGTTCCCTCTAAGACTCGACTGTTCCTTAGAGCACCAGAATCATTGGAGCACTGTGCCTGATGTGCTGATATCTTTTAGTAAGTGCAGGAAGAGAAATGGTCTCTGCCAAGAATTTGTCTAAGTCAAGAGAGAAAGACCTGAATTCATCCTACTTGAGGTGCTGGAGTCTGAACCACAGGTTCCATAGGGTTCTCACCATTTTCCCAGGAGAAATACAGACTGCCACAGATGAGTTTAGCCTTTTCAAAGTAGGAAGAACAGAAGTATCAAAGTTTGTCTGCTATCTTGTACCATGAAGAAAGACAAGAAGGGAGACCTGATGCTACAGGCTGCTTCTGAGGCTATCCACTGCTATGGAAGCCCCCAGTAAAACCTTGCATGTTCTTTGGTTGCTCACCTGTTCTTCCCTGTTTAGACAGAAATTAACAGCTATCTGTATAACCTGCCATCGTCCGTTCATTTTGGGGAGGGGATATCATTCGCATACTTGTGTGGCCTCTACACTAATACAATTCTATATTCATTTAGCTGTTAAAATGTTTTGTAACCTTACAGTAACTAGTAGACATGGTTCCAGGCAATCTTTGATTTCTTTGGGTTATCATTGGCAAGTAAGAATGTCCTTCATGCCAGAAACTCCAGAAAATTTTCCTGGCCTTCTCAATACTGCTGACTAAAGCACCAAGTCCTGTTTCAAATAGCCGTCTGCATTCAGTTGTCAGTGTGTAGTGTGCCTAGCACTGTATTGTGGGCCAGCATCTGTGTTCTGGGTGTGTTGGCACAAAAGCAGTAACCATTTGGTTTTAATGAAAAAAGGAAAATAAGGCTGGCAAGGGAAATGTTTTTAAGAGGTAGTGAACTATGTTTTTATTTTTCTGTCTTCAAAACAGAGGGCAATTTAGCTAATTATGTTTTCTAAATGTAGTCAGAACAGTACATCCCAACTACAAAAAAGAAAATAAATGTTAATAATGCTGCATTTCCTCCAATGTCTTTCAATTTACAAGGGAAAGTTGACTGTAATTCCTTTTTTACTCCATGTGTTACTGTAGTGTAGCAACAGGAAGAGATTCAAATTGCTTGCAAAACTTCTACTTTCCTACCATTGCAATACTAAAAGGCTAGGAATGGATAGGTAAATAGCAAAAAAGATATGTCTACGGATGACAGCTGTGTGGTTGGAATATTGATTATAATGTATAAAATCACTCAAGATACTCCAGTCCATATCTGTAGATTGGCTGAAGAAGAGTGATGGTGGTGAGCACGAGGTTCGAGGAAATATGCACAAACCAGAGATATTTACTTTGCTGGGTGGCAAGGGCATAGGCAACATATCAGCAAACGAGTTTTGGTGTTTCCCTCACTCTTTTGGTCTCCTTTCAAAGAATACATATATGTATCTACATTAGCAGGATTTTGATAAAAATTTTGTTTTTGCAGGCACTGACAATATCGTTAAAACTTGTGTTTGAAATTGGTATGTCTGAAATATTGTCAAATTCCACTCATTCTTACAAAGTGTTCAGAGGGGGCTTTCAAAAGGCATAACGTGCTTTTGTAAGGCACCACTCCTATTCTGCTTCTTAAAAGAAAGGGTTTGTGGGCATCTGTTCCAAGAAAAGGTTCAGAATTGCCTTGTGGTGCTGAGTAATGGGAACTCAAAGGTTGCCCCTGTCTGTGGCTACAGTGAGGGACATACCCCCTTCAGTGCCTGCTTTGCACCCCTGGCTGGTGCAGCTCACTCTTCCCTCTGTATGCTGTGTAAATGCGAAGGTGCCTAACTCGGGTGGGATAGTGCTGGGCTGTGCCCTCTTCTTGGTGGAATTTCAGGTGCTGCATAGCTGAGCAGTCCCTGACCCTTGTTGGATCTGTCTGTAGGTGTTTGTTTCCAAAAATAACCAGGATCATCTTTTTTTCTCTCTAGAAAAGTTGATTGCATATCAACGGGAATTTCATGCTTTGAAGGAACGTCTTCGTATAGCTGAGCATCGCACTCTGCAGCGCTCTTCTGAGCTGAACGCTATCTTGGAGCAGTTCAGGCGTGCAGTAGCAGAAACAAATGGGAGTAAGAATGCAATGAATAATTTTTCAGGTACATACTGTGATTGAGCTATTTTTTATAACTCTACACTACTAATATCTCTTCTTATTAATATAGAATAAAAAATTAATACCAAGAAAGCCGAATGAAACTGTTCAGCAGTGCAGATTTCCTATTTCTATTCTTAATGATCCACCCACTCTTCATTCTTATGACTTTAGGGACTGAATACTTACTCCATGCCTAGCTCCAAAAGTTTGGAACTTCTGGTTACTTATTTAACATACTGACTATATTTTGACAATAATTTACATCACTTTTTAAATAGAGCTTGAGGGGAAAGGTCAGCAAACAGTGTTTAAGAAATAGATGAACTTGAAGCAATTAAAATATGTTTAAAAGTCAGCTGGAAGATGTAAAAACATACAGGCTATCTAAGGTATTGGTTATGATTTGTAAAATGTACAGATAATGTCCTTTTTAATAACTAGTCATTAATTGTTGAACTGGTAAAGTCTTCCATAAGTTTTTACCAGTTTTGGAGGCTGATGCTCAAGTTTACTGAGAGCTGTGTTTGGCAATATTAGAGAATGCCTTCGCACTACTCACCAGTTTTCAAGTTAACTTTTAAAATCACACTATTACTGCTTTAGTCACTCTGACTATTCTAGATGGAAAATGAATAACAAATAAATATAAACTTTCTGGTGAGTATTGGCCTAATGAGGAATATAAACCCAAAGATTTATGCAAATCAAAAAACTGGATCAAGCTTTTTGAATCTCTTACCTACTTGCATTTGTGCTACGAGTTACTATCTTCTATAGAATTTCTTTGGGGGGGGAGGGTTATAATTATAGGCCCTCAGTGCTGATATTAAGGATGAATTGCTCTGTCTGACACTAATGGCCTATCCAACCTGATCTCCATAGTTCCCTGGATCTCCAGGAATGGTATAGATAAAGGTTACATTTAACATAGTCTGTGACTCTGGTCTTCCTCTTCTGTGTGTATGTTTTTGCTGTTAAAGCGAACAAAAATAGAGGAAGTCATATAAGTTTGATACTGGATTTATGATTAAGTTATTACCACAGTTATTTCTAAAAATGAGTTAGCTTGCTTATAGACAATGTAGTCATAGGGAGTTATTCTCTTCTGATGCAGCTGAAGTTACCGATTCACTTTTTAAACTTTCTACCATGTCTGGATCCCAACTGGGACATCCTCTTTTTTCCATGGGGAGCCATGATGGGAAGTCAGCTGAAGTCTGAATTCCTGAGCTTTTGTGCTCAGAACTTAGTATTCGATAGATTTTATTAAGTTTAATCTACTTAAGTATACATAATACTATGAAGTATTTGCTATCTTTGAAGCTGAAAGAATTCCAGATTGTTTTATGTAAAACATTATTCATTCATACAAAGAGTTGTCATATTTTGAGAGAATTTTTAGTCCAGCTTTTGCAGTTGAAGCTAAAGGAAATGTTAGCAGGAAAAGTAAAATGTACCTGTATTGGAATCTATCAAAATTAGTGTCTCGACTTATGGCATCTATTACAAAGCATTTTTTCAAGATTATAAGTGGTGAGGAATTTAGTTTCACCCAAAAATAAATATTTAAAAAAAACCAAAACAAAACTCACAACAAAACTGTTCCAGCTTTGTGGAAACTACACTCAGAATCTGAGAGGAATGACATTTATGGCATTACTTCTCTCACTTCTGCACAATTCAATTTTTTCTCGGAAACCATGAGTACAGTTTTTTACTTAACTTGATATTGTAAAGCCCATAAGTTTTCAAAGGTCCATATGCTATCATGTTTGTCATTTGAAATAAGAGTTGTTTTCACACTTGATGTAAGAAAATCAACACGCACAGCAGGGGAATTTAAAAACTGTTATTTGCAACTTTGAGGGCCACCTGGACATCCTGAGAGGCAGTTATTCTAGAAGGAGCAAGAATTATTTTAAGTACTCTAATGGACTAAATTAAATTCATGTTAGCATTCATTTTATTGCAGAAATACTGAAAATCTTAATTGTGTATTTTATGCTATGTTTGTTTTGTATCTGTATCTGCAGTGTATTCCAGTATGTATTTGTAGCTTTGAAAAGTTATTTGCAGTGGCATCACTACATGGTGATGAGCTCTGTAAGCGTAAGTAAAAAATAACCTAGGTAAATAAGCCTCCCATTTTGATTCATTGGGGAAAAAAACCAAACCAACCTAAATAAATGGAGCGTTTTTTACTTCTGTGACTACACACCAAGTCTTGTGTGATCAGGTAAGTATTAACTATATCTGTAGCAAGGTTACCGAGTGGAAAATAATCTTGGCCATAGTTTATTTAAAAATTAAAATGAGAAAAGACTTCCTTTGTACACAAGATATAATGCCTCAGTAAAATGCATCATTTGTTCTGTTTTTCAGTTAGGACCAAACTTGGAATTTTGTATTATTTACCACTGCATAAAACTTCATCTTGTTTGTTTTCTGCATTACTGATTTCATGTATGTTTGCAGATGAGACGCTGAAATTGTTAAAAGAGCTAACAAGTAGAAAATCTCTTCAAGTGCCAAATATCTATTACCATTTGCCTCATTTGTTGAAAAATGAAGGAAGCCTTCAACCTTCTGTGCAGGTTGGCCTTGGAAGGACAGGAGGTATGCTGATATGATGTTTATTTTATGTTTTATATCTGGAGGACTTTCTAGTTTTAGTAATATAATCTACTGCATTACTTGGTAGATCAAGGACATCTCATTTAACTTGTGTGATATTGATATCTCTTGGAATTTGCACTGAATCCAAGATGAAAGGAGTTTGGTTTCAGCTTTGCTCTTTTCTGCATAATCTCAATCACACCCCATCCCATGTTAAGGTACACATTAAGAAGCATTTAGTTTGGATGAATTTTTTGTAACTAAGTAAAAGGGAACAAAGTTCAAGATTCTGAACAACAGATTCTGAACTGCTAATGGACATATCCCTTTGGCTTTTCAGATTTGTCGGGCAATCATGCATGGATATAATTATTTTAGATTTGATGTTTCTGGTTTTTTGAACAATATATTTCAGTGTATAACTTAGAGTTGGGAGAACTAGGATAATCAGATATAATTGCATCAATAAAATGTGGACATTCATTGGAGGGGGGAAAAAAAATCAGTGTTGTGCTGCAATACTGTTGATCCCTTTTTTTTCCCTAATCCTCACAAATTCTGAGCTTTGGTCATTAGGATAGCTCCATGGAATCCCACTCTTGGAGCTCTAGAAAATAAATAGCATGAAGCCCAACCAAACTGATATACCTCAAAGCGCGCGCGTGTGTGTGTGTCTAAGCTTGAAGGCCTCACCAATGAGTCCTTATTTCTCTGTGTGCCATCTGACTTGAATGGCTCATGTTACTGTCCACTAGGCCTTTCTTTTTTAATTTTCTCCCCCTCCTTGCTTTTGAAAGAAGCATTAGTGACTCCTGGACTGTATTTTTTTCAGTACTTCACTAAATTTGATAGCTCCTTCTTTTAACAGAAGGCATGCTTGTCTGACAAATACGCGGGCTCAAGCCATAGGGTTATTTTTTTGACTATAAACACCGTTTATTTCAATGTTGTTATTCAGGAAGGAAAAGGCTCATATTCTTTTATTGTTTCAAGTGAAGCCTGTATTATATCCCACTGGGAATATATGACAGATGTTTGAAATTACAAAATAGAAATTGGAATCAGGTTTTCTTAATTAAAAAGAGGGAGGAAATTCTGAGTTAAAATTATTTTCCTATCTTCCCCTTTCCTGGTCACTGTGCTTTTTGAATGTTTGTTTTAAAAATTCAGAGCTTGTTAATGTGTAGTTGCTAGGCAAAGCAGGCTCTATAAGGAAGGATAAACAACATTTTTTAATAGTGGTTTGATTTTATATATTTATGATGTGGTAAATCATTTCACACAGATGGCTTGGCATGCTGGTGCTGACTTCACCAAGTCTGCTTTATCCTTTTACTGTGTTCCTGCTGCTGTCTGCTGTGTTCGTAGTAGGTAGCCAGCCCTGGGTACAGGGTGGGGTGCAGAAGAAAGACTATGGGAAAGTTAAGGAACACGGGAGTCAGATGGCCAGCTGAAATTCGATAATGATAATAGCGTTGTAGCTGGGGCCAGATTGCTTTGCATTTGAGGTGCTTTTAACAGGGATAAGAGATTTCAGTGACAAATTTCTGGGCAATCCTGATGACCTGGACTTGTTTTTCTAGAAGAACCCAAATCAAGTGCAAGGAAAGTAATAGAGGTTTTTTGAGCAGTGTCATTTTTAAAAGACGACTTCTGAGAAGTTAACTACTTGAGTTGTGAAGAATGGTTATGCCAATTTGAAAATAAAACTAAGTTAGGGAGTTTAATCACTCTGTAAGTCTTGGTGCAAGTCTTGGTGCAGCTTATCTGATTAATACCATGGTTGTTGATTATTACCTATGCAATAGTCTGGCATGTCTAGGATTACTGGGTTTTTTTGTTTGCTGTGTTTGCTCTGAGTGTTGGTGATGGTTATGTTAATCATGCTTCTGATGATGGGTGGTATATTTTTAAACTATTTTTAATTACTGTTATCTCCATCTTTTAAGCCTTTGCATTTCTTAATGCTTTATTACGAGATAAGATTTTTGTTTTCTGTCTTGTGTATGAAATCACTGAAAGTACATTTCTGGTTTGTTTGATTTCAGTTTCCATTGTAATGGGAATACCTACAGTGAAAAGAAAAGTCAAGTCTTACCTTACAGAAACTCTCCACTCCCTTATTGATAAGCTGTCCCCTGAAGAAAAACTGGATTGTGTTATGGTTGTCTTTATAGGAGAGGTAATCACTTAAATATTTTTATACAGTTTCTAACCTGCCTTTAATTACAAGTACCACTCCTTTCAGGAATTTATGAGGATCTACTTTTTCTTCAAGAGGTAGACAGATGACCGTCTTCTCCTTCCATGAAAAGGAGACAGTGTCAGTCTTGTGTTTCTGAGAGAAACGATCCTGAAGAGCCCAGCTTTTTCTATTTATCAAGGGAATAGTGGACACGAGTTTAGTGGACTGGTTATTTTGCAAATCTTCTGATGCTTATACCTAGTGACAGAGATGTGCTAATTACCTTGTTCCTTCAACATCAAAATAACGGCTAAGGTACTCTGGTGCTGTAGGGAGGATTCTTCCCATTCTCTTCATGCTACTGCTTAGTCCTACCTCAAATGAGTGCTGCAGTTTGAGATGTTAGGCACAGATTGTTACTGATTTTATTTTCTGGACACTGTGAATATTGTGAGTCCAGACCTTTTTCATGTATTAATTCAAACAGTGTTCAGTTGGACAGTTTGGTCAGTTCGGCTCTGATTTAGTGGAAATCAAATTTAGGAAAATAATAGAATGCTTTCAGAAATAATTCTCTTGGCTGCTGGGAATTGCATGTACTTATTTTGGTCTGTATATTTTTCTCAGAAGTCTGACTTGGAGAGTGGGAAATTTATATATATGTTTGACCTTCATCCATCTAACCATATAGTGCCTACTGAAACAGTGTTTTATGAGTCCCACAGATGGAAATTTGAATCCTCTGGTTATAACTGTGAAAACAGTTTTAATCCTGTGAGCCAGTGTCCATTCAGGGATGAATCAGTGGAAAATCAGATAGGCATTTTAATACTTCTATTATCAGCACATTTTAAAGCTTTCCTTGAAAAGTTTGTAAACTTTTTATCTGTACCTGAGAACTGATTCTTATGGTTTTCTAATATAAATTGCTCTGTTTTCTTTTTCTTGACAGTCAGTCAAAAACTATCTGTCAGGACTGCTTTTCTGCAGAAAATGCTCTTAAAACATCCGTTGGTTGAGAATATCAAGAGAACAGAATTCATTCTGAATTACTGGAATGCTGGGTTTTTCTTCACTGTATTAGCTGGAGTAATTTTATTGCCTTTTAGCGTGGCTTCTTTTCACGGTTTAAAACTGGAGTTTCGTTTTGTTTTGCTTAAGGAGGTCTGAGCTATGAAGACCGTGTGTTATCATTGGATTCTCATCTTCCTGCAAAACTTAGGAGTGAAGAGAATCCACACTCTGTCCCCAGCTGCACAAGTTTCTCTTGTTGCCTTACACAAGCCATATTGCTATACCCGAGTTTTCCATAGCTAAATAACTTTCTTCCTTTGAGGTGATGTGAAATTCTCTTTCATCTTGGGAATGATTCTACAAAAGTGACCCTGAAGGAACTGAACATTTTAACATGGGAGCTATTGCTTCTGTGCCCAAGGAGAATTGTGTGGTTTGCTCTGGAGAGGGATACTGTTACCCTCTGTATCTTATCTCTGCATCTACCTCTTTGAGAGCAGCACTAGGTGCTTACTCATGTATCTGCTATGGGCACTGCAAGCCATGAACGTCTGGGAAAATTTGAAGAACCTAAGTTTAAATTCTTGTCCTGTTACAACCATTCCTTATATTTGCTTATATTTCTTTTTCTTTACTCCATCCAATTTTATGTCTTCCCTGCTTTACTATTTCTTTGACCATGTTTTATATTTTCTTAAGTTCAATATCTTGCAGTTTGTTTTGTAATTGCTACAGGGAACTCTTTCTGTGAATAATATGGTACAGTAAATACTTCATCCTGAACTATGCTGTGTTTTTTCTGAGTTATGCTGTATATTTCAGCTTCCTTCTGCAAGATGAAAAGTGTAGGTTTATTATGTGTTTTCTCTGGCTATTTGAAGGAAGGCCTACTCCCCCGGTGGGCTTCTGTTTCTCCTTAAACAAAAGGAAGGGCTTTAGCTTTTAAAATAGCTTTGTCTATGGCCTAAAATGTGTTAGACTATTGCTATCATTAACATGTGTGTATTAATGAAGGCTTATTTTAAAATACATTAGAACTTTTACCAACTATGCTTGTATTAAAAACGATGGCAAAAGTTTCTGAAAAAAGGTATGGCCTCTGCTCAACATCTGTGCAGTTTAAGTACAGCAAGAAATGGTCATAGTGTGAGGTTAGGTAATTTTGCTAATAAGCTTAAAATTACTATCTGTGCTTTGTCTGTAGCTTGTACCAACAAAAAAAAAGTGCAAGACTTTACAAAAATGTTTCTACGAGAGAATTATATGAAAATATGGTATTTCAAAAGGATTTTAGTATTTTCTTGCTGACTTTATTTGAGAAATCAAATTGACAGTGTTTAAGAAGCATTGCTGGGAGCCATAGTCATGGACTGTAACCTGCTAAGCACCCTAAAAAAACTCCTTTAATGCTGCTATTTTTTTTAGCAGTTCAGTCTCACTCCTTTCTTGTAAATTTGACTTTTTTGCTAGAAAACAAGTTGAAAATTAGAGCTAATGGCCTTCTGCAAACAGCATGAATATGTGTAAACAAATGAGCTAGTAAATATAGATGCATTATGGTTGCTAAATAGAGATCTGCATATTCATTTACTGTATGGATATTTCTCAGTAATGTAATTATACACAGTAAATTTCCATACTGGAAGTTCAAGGAATTCTAAAATATCTCAGCCGATGTGATATCTAATCACCAATTTAAATAATTACTAGAATTGCTTGACAGTAAACTGTGCAATTGTCCCAGTAACTGACATATGTCTGTGTTCTCCAATTTGTTAAAATAACTTTATTGCAGAATAATTTGCAGGTATTCATTAGGATGACTAATAAATAGGCATGATTCATTATACCTCTGTACTTAAAAATCCTTTTATTCCCCTTCACTATGTAGCTAGTTCATAGGCTTATCAGATGACTTGAAACAAGCAATTCAAATCTCATAAACCGGCTCTGTATGAGAACTTGCTTTCAGAACAAACTATAGCCTCTAGGTTGAAGAAAATATGAACTCCAGATTAAAATGGTTGTCTAGTATTTTTATTTAATATGGTTTGTAATTAACATGGGAAACATGTTTCTCAAGTGCTTTACATCATCATAGTGGAACAACAAACATATATATGTGTGTGTGTATATATATACAAACACACACACTACCGAATATGAGAGAAATTAAAATACTTTTCTGGTATCTAAACAAATTTGCTTTTTTTCCTGTGGGGAGATCTCATTTACCATGAAGAAAATGCATCTCAGACTTGTTCTAAATATATCACAAATTATTGTCAGTCCGCTTCATTAATCAGTGACTGCACTTAGCACAGTCTTTTGTACAAACAGTAATCAGTGTATGTTGGAAAGACTATAAGCCCTTGATTTGACCAAAGATATCAGAAAGACAAATCATTTCAGTAAGAATCAGAAGACACTACAGGTATGCAAAAGCATTTTGCTAATTCTGTACGCTACTGATTGCATCTGGCTAGGCAATAATTGACCAGCCATTTGTTCTTGGAGCACTAGTCCGTATGTTACACTTTCTTGCATATTGCTTGTTCAAATCTTACTCTCTTGTTCCATGTGTATTGCATGGTATGTGTATGCATGTGTACACGTGGAAGCACCGAGGCGAAGGGCTCCGGAGCAGAGGATCGCGCCGGTGGAGCCTTCCTCAGGTTCAAATCTTACTCTCTTGTTCCATGTGTATTGCATGGTATGTGTATGCATGTGTACACGTGGAAGCACCGAGGCGAAGGGCTCCGGAGCAGAGGATCGCGCCGGTGGAGCCTTCCTAAGGCAGCAAAACCGCGGCAAAACCCGCGAAGGCAAAAGCGCAGGGAGTGAGAGTGTGGCCCAGCCCCGCCCCCCCTCCC
>NW_008794123.1:21895-30459 GCF_000699145.1 Aptenodytes forsteri | reverse complement strand
CCCATCCCTGGAGGTATTTAAGAGACGTGTAGATGCGGCGCTTAGGGACATGGTTTAGTGGGCATGGTGGTGTTGGGTTGACGGTTGGACTTTATGATCTTAGAGGTCTCTTCCAACCTTAATGATTCTGTGATCCTATGATTCTAATTCACTTAGGCTAGAGAAGCTTGCATGTCTTGAATATCTTTTACTGTCACCGTGTCATCTCTTTATATAAGCAGTGGCTGCTAAATTAAAAGATGTTGATCTTCAATAGTGTTTTCTCTGTCCTCCTTTTGTGGAGAATCTTTTTTTCTTTATTATTTCTTTGGAAAAGTTTCTGTACTGGTTGGGTCAGCATGACAAGCACCCAGTAAGGCACCATCCTGTGTGCTGGTATGAACAAAGTCTCAGCAAATTAAGCACTGAGTGCACATACTGGGTCAAACTTTGCTGAACCTGTTTTGCATGTATTAACATTAGAGTGCAATATGGAAAACTTCTCCAGCAAAATAAACATGCCTGTATTTTCACCTCTTCTTGCTCTGAGCCTGAATTATAGATGTCTTTGATCAGCAGATCTCTTGGTAGAAAACAAAGGAATATTTTGTCTCTCTTGCTGTCAACTCAGATGTATTAGTATCATCCTGGCTACAGAGATGTTCCAATCTTTCCATTAATTGTTGAAAATGAGCCGCTCCTTCCTGGAGCTGCCCTGCAGAGTGTATTCCTAGTCCTCAAAAGATCTGACTGCACATCTCAAGTTGGAGAAAGACCGGTAGATCTTAGCATATACATAGATATGTATATAATATATATATTTCTTTAAAAAGAAATCAAAGCTAGACAAGGCTGTTGTGCCAAATGATACATTATCTTCACCAGGGAATTTTAAAGGCCTACACAGATGGTAGCCTTTGTTTTGGACATCTCACTCAAAACTGATCAGGATGAACACAGCTTCAAGATATACTGCCAACTCTTATATCTGGAAGGGTAGCTTGGCCTGTCAGTGAGCATTTGAGATATTTAAGCTGCTGTTGAAATCCCCGCTTCTTTGGCGTCTAAGCTTTGGTACCCAAAGAGTATGGGCTGCTGATATGGGGCACCATCATAGAATTTTGCACTCCTCTTTTCATGGCAGTGACTGGCAAAGTTTTTACATGGGATTAAACCAATGATAAAAATCTTCCTTAGCTCTCAGAAAAGATCCTTGACGGGATTTGAAAACTTCAATGTACCTGAGACAAATTTAGTATCTCAGCACAAAGATAAAATTCAGGATTGTGCTCTTTTCTCAAGCCCTAGACTTGAATGACTGAAATGCTTCTCTATCTATAAGATACCTCCTGAGATGCACCTGGACCACGGTAACTATCTGATGCTTCTGGTAAGGGAACATCACTGTTAATAGGCAGAGTTGTGTCTGATCTCTTTGGTAACATCTAGTGTATTTGTGAGATGGAAAGTGACAGTAATAATCTTATTTCAGAAACATTGTAGCAGGTGACTTCATACCTGGATGATTGACTGAATTGACATTTTGAGTTTTGGACAACACTGTCAAATTTTGCTGCTGTGGTCTGCCTTGGCCTAAAGATAACGAGAGCAAATTCCTTCTGTCCTCCAAATAAAGAACACATATCATGGAAGGGTGCTTTTGACTGTACACAGCAACTACCTATCTTCTTCTGGAAAACAAACCACCTAGACCTTTTCAATGATTTACAGGCTCACCCAAGGACAAGAAGAAGCTTCCCCAGGTTGCCAGGCCACATATTCTGCTTTCTTTCAGACTCTACAAACCAGGCTTCATCTGTAATATGCACAAAACTAGTAGAAGGCTGTATGACCGTATGACACTAACATAACTTACATCTGAATGTCCTGATTTGAATTGTCCCCCCCCTTTTTTTTTTTTGTTTTTGTTCTGGCTGGCCTTAAAAGCTCAACTTGTTCTCTGATGTGGTGCTGTGCTTCACAGCACAATCTGTATGGACATATGCCTTCACGATTGCAGGGCACGAGGGTAGGGAGAAATGAGAGTGGAGTGATACAAGAATGTATTTGTATTCCTGCTATTGCTGCCAAAGGCTTTGCATTGTGAAACTCTGTCCTGAACTGAATTGGGTTAATCACAGAAATGACTGGAGAGGGAAAGATATTTCTTACCTGTGTGGGAGCGTGGGGACTTTCAGTAAGGGAGGGATGAAGTCATTAGCTCATGTAGGACACAGAGGCTACCTTTTGCTTATGTAACATTAGAGGGCTATGTTATGACAGTATTCTGCATTCCTGTTTTTTGCTTTGCATCTTCTTCTCATGTTCCCTGTATTTAACTTGAACTTGCTGCTTCAGATCTGAAAGCAGACACTGTATTCCTGAAAATAATTTTTTTCAGCTGCATTTGTTGAACTCTAACAGATGTCATTACCTTTTTCCACAGGCTTTATTTATATCCGTACACTATTGCAACCACTGGAAACCACTACTGCACTTTTATTCCTTAGGGCTTTTTCTTCACTGCATAAATATCCAAAAATAGGTCCAAATGCCACTTTAATGGCAGCTTTTTCCTATGCGAATTTTAATGCCTTCTATATAGGTAATTATATTCATAGGTACTTTCACCATTTCAAGGCAAATATATGTTTGCTTTGCCTTTTCTGGAGGCTGTTCAATTTTGCATTTTTTGTTATTATTTAAAATACATTGTAAAATTATTCCACCCCTATTCTACAGTGATGATGAAAGATCAAATAAAACTGTAGAAATTAGTAAGCAATGAAATGACCACGCTTTGCAGATTAACATGGTTGTTTCTCAGGGATTTTTTTCTTTTTTTGGAAGATGTTCTTGAATAAGTTAAGACTTACTTATAGTAGATTTCATTTAAGAATCTGGATAATCTAACAGTCTAGATAAACCACACTGTTTAGAATGTACTGTACAGTTAATGTCTGAATTTTCCCCCTCTTTTCCTGTAGCTTCTCTTCTTGAATTTGTAGTATTTTGATATTCTGCATCTTAATTTCCTTTCCTAGTGGCTTGTGAAAAAAAAATCTTTGGAATTTTAGTGCCATCTTTGCTTCTATTTTCACTTCTCTTCTTAAAACTGACTCTTTTTGCAACTAAAATAGAAATTTAATCCAAACAGAGGTTTGGTCTGTTAAGGCAAGATCCGAGATGCAGACAATCACTGAGATTGGAAGGGACCTCTAGAAGATCATCTAGTCCAACCCCCTTGCTCAAAGCAGAGTCAGCTGCTGAAAACTTGTACCTTTTACAGAGCATTTCAGTATCTATATTGAAAATTACAGCTTTAAAAAAAGCTAAGGTTGCAAATCAAACTTCCAGAACAAGAAGATGCTACAGTTACATTGTTTGTGCACTGTATCATGGCATTCCATCATGTTTTACTTGCTTTTTTGTGGTTTGGGGTTGTTTTTCTTTTTCCATCCCATTTGGAGAACCTAATGTGAAAACGAAGTTTTTCACTAGCCAGGTGCCAATGTTGACGCATACAGTTTAATTTTTCATGGCAGCTGCCATTCTGTAGCACTTTATATTGCCAAAGTCCAGTGTTTAGCACTTCTGATCATGTCAGGTGGACAAGTCATGGGAATTGAAATAAGAGTAGTGCTTAGTGGCAAACTAAGGGAAACTTAATTTGTAATGTAACCGGTATCACTGCATAAGTTGTTGCAGGAGGGGCGAGATGGGAAATAAAAGCAGGGACAGGAATCCGATACTTTACAATGGAATGTAGATGTCTGAACTTCAAGGCTATTTTTGTTTCTTCTAGCAGTACCATGTCTTGTTGGTACTGCTGGAGTACAAGACCGTGTCTTGTACAGTCTGATGCAAAGTGTTTGTGCGCTTGCTCTGCCTGTGTGTCAGCCTGGCTCCAGCCCTGTTTGGACTCACTGTTTTGCTCGTTTAGATTTTACATATGTGGATTAGAACCGATTCTCAGTTTGACATGGTGATACAGGTGCAATCTAGTTACTGCGAAATGAAATTAAGAGGCAAAATCTAAACCAAAGACTATTTTTCACTTGGTACGTAGCTAAATTGTGGACCTTGTTGCTACTGGATATTGTGAAATGCAAGTGAGTAAATGGGTTCTGAAATGAATCAGGAAAATTCACAAAGACCGGATCCAGGAGGAGCTGTTGAATATAATGGTATGGATACCAGTCAGGCCTAGGAATTATAAACTGTTGATTACCAAGAACTGGGAGGTATATGAAGGGAAGGAGGGTTCATTCTGTACATACCCTCTTTATTGCACTCTACACTGCACTGGTGCGGCCACACCTCAAGCAGTGTGTGCAGTTTTGGGCACCTCAATATAAGGACATCAAACTGTTAGTGTGTCCAGAAGAGGGCGACAAAGGTGTCCTCAAGGGCAAAACTTACGAGGAGCAGCTGAGGTCACTTGGCTTGTTCAGCTTGGAGAAGAGAAGGCTGAGGGGTGACCTCATCACAGTCTACAACTTCCTCAAGGGGGGCAGCGGAGGGGGAGGCTGATCTCCGAAGTTTAGGTTGGACGTTAGGAAAAGGTTCTTCACTGAGAGGCTGGTTGGTCACTGGAACAGGCTCCCCAGGGAAGTGGTCACAGCACCAAGCCTGTCAGAGTTCAAGGAGTGTCTAGAAGATGCTTTTAGTCATATGGTTTAGTTTTAGGCAGTCCTGCGAGGAGCAGGGAGTTGAGCTCCATGATCCTTATGGGTCCCTTCCAACTTGAGATATTCTATGATTCTATGGTTGCACCTTTTTTTTTCTATGCACCTGCTACTGGCTAAGACAGTAGATAGACCTTTGGTCTTAAATGCCGTGGTTTTCCTTGCATTTTGAGAAACAGTTCACCTTCTGTCATTCTTGAAGGTATGAAGTAGGTAGGATTTAACAGTATGAAAGGGTTGATTCTTAAAACTAGAAATCTTGGTTTTGTCTGACAGTTGGCTAGCTGTTAATCAGAACTTTCTAACCTCTTGTTTTGTCTACTAGCTAATATATTCTACTACTTTGCTATGCGCGCACTCACTCATAAAAATCAATAAAAAAGATTGGAAAGTTCATTGCTGCTCTGGTTCTTTGTGTGTTTGTTATGAATAGCAATGTTTGTTCAGGCAAACCTTAGAATAATTGCAAATTTGAAATGCAGCCTCATCTAAACTAGAGAAGGTACTTTAGAGAATTGTAGGGCAGCATCTTATAAAAACTGAGGAAATTTAAAAACTTATTTCACTGACAGTCTGAAACTTTAGTTTGTTCCACAATGGACTCTCAGTTTTCTTTTAGAGAGATTCATCAAAGCACTCTATATGTGTGTCTCATCAAAATTGCTGATGCAAGGAGTTAAACCTTAGACATTGCCATGTTCACAGACTTAGAAACTCCATAGAGTTCATAAGCTAAAATCTTCTTTTCTTGCTGAAAGTTTAGATAGGCTCAAGGGGATGCTGGCGAGGTACCTTGAAGAGGAGTCTACTGGGGAATATTAAATACACAAAATCACATCTGTCTCAGGAAGTAACCCGAATTGAAGGCAGTCAGAGCGTGGATGGTAGCAGGAGGGAGTATTGTGTATGCTTGTCCTGTTCTTATTCTTTGCTATGTATCTGTTCATGGCTGCCGCTGCTGGAAGCCAGATGCTGAGCTGGATCAATGTTTGGTCTGATCTGGTATGAATGAAAAAAGGAGGATGTCTCGCTCCAAGTGTTCTTGCTTTCTCTCAGAGATCAGTAATTTCATATGACTAGGAAGAAAGAACAGGCAGAAAGATTTGAACTGCTGATATTGAAATAACCACCCCTACTCATGCCTTTCATTAGTTCCCAGAGATCCACCTAACAGGACAAACTTGTTTGTAAGGCTCCATGTGATTCATTGATAAGATGCATCTTTGTGGCTGGCACTGTTAACTCTTTGGTTGTGCCTATCACAATTTTGCATTTAATCGCTTGAAAAGGATTAGTTCTTAAAATGTTCATTTTTGCTTCTTTTTTTTGGATCCCTTTTTCTTGTAAGCTGTAGCCTTACAGGTTGTGCTGCTTTGGTTGGGATCACCAATGACATTTCCTTTCAATAGTTGCAAGCAGCACTGAAACCACGAAACACAATTTAAGTTCATCATAGCTGCCCCAAAGTCAACCTGGTATCTACCAGATGATCTTTACTGAAGCCTGAAGAACAGTTACACTTTGCCTTTCATGGATGACTTCCTTTTGATTAATCTGGACTTGTCTTGTCCTGTTTAAGGTTCTTGGAGAAGACAAGGGTATTACTCCTTCGTGTTATATATAGTTCATAATTACTTTCAGCTGTCTTGTGTCCTGCAGGTTGGTAAAGAGGACCTTAGGTCTTATTTTGTCAAGGCAGTAATGCTTTCTTCCTCAAAAACGGGGAATAGATTTTGGTCAATAATAGATATTTTTTTTCTGTCACTTTTCAGTTACTAGCTGAATTTATTGATACTGCGTGGAAGATCCTTAGGTTAGAGCAGTTATCTGGTTATTTTAGATTTCCTTCCATTGCTACCCTGCAAAGTCTTCTGTATAGTTAACTCTTCCCTTGGGTATAGTTACAGCTTGATCAAATTTATTGCATATTCTCATATTTATTTCATGAGATTGTGTGAAATAACTTAAAAGTGCCACTTTCCTGGGACATGTCGACAGCTGAAGGGTGTTGGCAAAGGTGCCACTTATTGTTAGGCTGGGTAACAAGAGGAGTTGGTTGCCTCTGGAAGTTCTGATGTGGAAAGATGGCAGTCAACCTGCTATCCTGAGGGGAAGAGTTTGGTGTTGAAATCCTGGTTCTGAATCTCAGATGCTGCTGGTAGATATAAATGCAACTGCTTATTTAGAAATAATGGCAGGGTATCAAGTTTTTAGTGCATTTGCTCATGTGAAAAATGGCGTCAACTCTTTTAATCTCAATGTTCTTTTTCATTCTAAAAGTGGCATCTCCTCTTGCACTATGCTGATGCAGTGATTGTTGATTCAGAAGGAAGGTGGCCTGCTAAACCATAGAATCATAGAATAGTTTGGGTTGGAAGGGACCTGCGGTATTTGCCATATCTCGTATTCAGTGCAGCTAGACCAGACCATCTTGACTTTGTGTAACAGCAGCACAGATTACAATATGAGGTTGGAAGTCTACAGGCTACATCTCTTTAATGTGAAGCTATTGTGATTGCAGCTCTAACTGGAAATCTGCCAACCTTTTGCGTGAAGGACACAAACAAATAAGGGGAAGTAGGGAAAAAACCCCTCTTATTCCAGTCTTCCTTTTTTTTCTGATTGTCGTGCGTTCTGTATAAGTGTGTAAGGTCTTAAAAGCACTAGCAAGGTTTCATGGTGTATTTGCAAAATAGGTCAGAACTCTAAGTTCACTCTAAGGAGACTTGCACTAAGTCACAGGCTTGTGACCAAATATATGCTTCCAATTGCGATGAAGTTTGGCATTTATTTTAATCTCTGGAATACTGTGTAGAAACTAGCTGTGTTTCTGATCTGTGTGTGTATGTATATACATTTTTTTTTATATATATAAAAATCTTGCATTTTTTCTGTGCAATTACAGTGAGGACTGTTTAACAAGTATTTGAGTTATGAATGCTAGACTGGGTAATTGAAATTTGGCGTGTCAACTGGAAATTCAAATTGTTTGTCTTTTTCCTATGCTGACTAAACAACAATTTCTGTATTTTTAATGTTTAAAAGGTTTTTAAAAAAGAAAAGAAAAAAGAAATGTTTCCGTTAAAGATGGATATACTAAAATTATTCTTAGGTAGTCACTAGGTCACTGATTTGCAACTGTTACACACAGCAGAAAAAGTTACGTCTTAAACTCTGTTCCAGTAATAAACTGTGCGTGAACAATCCATATGTGTATTTCAAGAGTTAGTGATATATCAAGGTCCATATGGACCTGTGAGTCTGCTTGTGTGGAACTCACTGCTGGATGAGTAAGTGAACACCTTATCTGCTTCTCAGAACTTCTGTCCAGCATTATGAAGAAAATATGTATGAAAAATTTATGATAAATGCTTTCTACTCACATGTTCTTGTAGTATTTAGAACCTGCTTTTGGAAGAAATCCACTGTTGTCCTTCTTGGAAAAGCGTGTGTCACTGGCATTATGTTGGATTTCATAAAAATAAATCTTTAAAAATAGGAATGGTGATTTTTAAGATCAAAGGGTAAGCACCTTTATCAAACAAGATTAGTGGTTCTATAGAAATGCTTGGGAGGGATTTATTCTCTGTGTGTATAATCCTTTAATGATACTCTGCATTACAAATTCATCAGAAAAAGCATGAACTGTTCCTTTGTTTCCAACATTTCAAAGGCAGCTATTTCTGCAGAATCCTCATGAGCCGCCAGGATCTGGGTTGATTTATAGACTGTAAATTTTCTTTTGAAAACTGGTAAATAGTATGTCAAATTATTAGATTAGTAAGTATAATTTTGGGCTTAGAGACCATGAAATGATAGAATTCTCGCTTCTTGGTGAAGTAAGGAGGGGGGGCAGCAAAACCACAACCATGGACTTCCGGAGGGCGGACTTTGGCC
>NW_008794123.1:6045-20270 GCF_000699145.1 Aptenodytes forsteri | reverse complement strand
TGAGGAGCGGCTGAGGGAACTGGGGTTGTTTAGCCTGGAGAAAAGGAGGCTGAGGGGAGACCTCATCGCTCTCTACAACTACCTGAAAGGAGGTTGTAGCGAGGTGGGTGTTGGTCTTTTCTCCGAAGTAACAAGTGATAGGACGAGAGGAAATGGCCTCAAGTTGCGCCAGGGGAGGTTTAGATTGGATGTAAGGAAAAATTTCTTTACTGAAAGAGTGGTGAAACATTGGAACAGGCTGCCCAGGGAAGTGGTGGAGTCCCCATCCCTGGAGGTATTTAAAAGACGAGTAGATGAGGCACTTAGGGACATGGTTTAGTGGGCATGGTGGTGTTGGGTCGACGGTTGGACTCGATGATCTTAGAGGTCTTTTCCAACCTCAATGATTCTATGATTCTATGATTCTATAACAAAGATTAGGATTTTCAGTCACAGTTACGAATTCACAAACTCTCTTTTCCTGGAATGCATGTGTATGATCAGGTGAATAGGTTGAATAATTGGCCAGTTCTGGCAAGTTAGGTGATTTAGACTTTTGCGGAATGTCACGATTTATAGTTTAACCAACAAGGAATTTTTAGAATCTGTGCATCTTTAAGAACCAGGCAATTGATAGGATTGATAGTCCCTCAAATTTAATCTCTGATGCAAAAACCCAACCCTAGTCAGGAAAACAGCATGTTCATTGCTGTCTGTGGTTGGGGCATCCACGCTTTAAATGCAAAGTTTAGGAGGTGTATTTTTGAAAGAAGAGTGTGTGTTCAGTGCCCTGTTTTCCATAAAGCTTTCCTTGGTAATATTTTCATATGTATTATTATTATTATTATTATTATTATTATATAACAATAATACAAAGTTCTTCCTACACAAACGCTCAGTGATCATTTTGTCATTAAGAGCATGAGTGGTTGCAAGAAAATACCAACAGTTGGATTAGAACTGTCTGTTAAAAGCAGATATGAGGCAAATATTATTCCCCTCTGTTTACAAAAAAATTGTTTCTTCTCCCATTAGACATAAGACAGTTACATGTGTGATGTGTTCCTATATTACTCAAATATCTTACATGCTGAAATTGGTTTTTCAAGTACAGCTACCTCCACTGTTTATTTTACTGGGTTTTTTAAAGTGCAGCTCCAAAACTGTTAAGTATTCTATTTGTTTTTTGTGTTTGTTTTTTTCCAGACTGATCTTGATTATGTTAACAGTGTTGTTGCAAGCCTGGAAAAAGAGTAAGTTGTAGTTTTAATCGGGAACTTCTTAGCTTATTGGTGGGTTTGCTTTTTATTTTTCCCAAATCAGGTTGTGATAAGTAATAAAAAGTATTCTGGAAATAGGAGATCATGCACTTTTGTTTCTTGGGGGTTTGGGCTTTTCAACAACAGAGTAATAGATGACAAATTAAGGGGCAGTGATTCAGTCAGTTAAATTGTAAAACAATAAATGGGGTTAAATTATTTGGTGCAACATAAACAGATGGGATTGGTTTAACATGAATGGAAATTTGTGACATCTGTGTTAGGGCCTTGTATTCCATATGCTCAAAGAGAACTATAGAAAAAAAATCACTGGGTTCTGAAAAAAAGAAAGGCAAAAGAGGTGTTTAGAATCTAGTTAGAATTCTGATTGTTGGGTAAGAGGTTATACTGCTCTGAAGAAGATGCTAACGAAAACAATGTATTTTTTATATACTACTTTTATTTTACATGCCTCATTTGAATAAGTCATTGTTGTAACAAGGCATAATAACTGTACCAACAGAAAGCAAGGAGGAAGTCTACAGAACTCAGAATCTCTCATGTGACTTTAGGATGTTTCTATTGACAGGTTTTCTACAGAGATCAATTCTGGCTTGGTGGAAGTAATAGCCCCTCCTGCAACTTACTATCCTGACTTGACAAACTTGAAAGAGACATTTGGAGACTCAAAAGAGAGAGTGAGGTTAGTTTATTTCCCCAGATCTTTTCCCATCTCCTCCCACACCCACACTTTTGTTGTTTATGAAATGGCAAGTGGGATGTGAATTCTTGAAATGTTTTCTTACTGTAATTCTTGAAAGTGTGGGGATGCTAAAAGTGCTCTGTGAATCCATCTCATTCCTATCTGCATGCTGTTCCGTGCATGATCAGAGCCTAATGCTATGCTTGGTTGAATTTATTTAGTGTTAAATTTTGGGAGGAGAACTGAGACTTGATATACTTTTTTTGCTGTATGTAGACTTTTTTGTTTACTGTTTTTCTTCCTGAAATACAGTGTAAAACCCAGTAATTCCTGCTGAATTACCATTTAAAATGCACGTGTTTTTAGTGAAATGTCAGGTAGTTTTCACAAAATCAGATTCAAGTTAAAGCAGTTTTATGTCTGTATTAAACCATAAGGCGAAAGCTTTGTTCCTTTTTTTCAGAGAGAGGATTTCCTGAGCAAACAATGCCAAAAGCAGCTGTCCTAACATTTCACTAATATGCGTCATTGTTCATAGTGAGATTTACTTTGCATTGCCAGTGTGTACTGAAATAACTTTTTTCATAATCCTTAAGCTTTTAATTTCATTTCAGATGGAGAACAAAACAAAACTTGGATTATTGTTTTCTTATGATGTATGCCCAGAAAAAGGGGGTTTATTACATTCAGGTAAATTTCTCTTCTTTGTTTTGAGACAAGTTTTCAAATGAGTCTCCAGAAATTATGCTGTTGGACACATCAGAAGGACCTACGCAGAACAGAGATAACTTGATTCTATAGTTGAAGGAGGGCATTAAGTATGGAGGTTATGGTATATGGGGAAGTAATTTGTGGAGGACAGTCTCTGAAGTAGAAAGTAATTTGTCCTGTGAAACTCTTTATCTTAAAAAGGGGGTTTATTACATTCAGGTAAATTTCTCTTCTTTGTTTTGAGACAAGTTTTCAAATGAGTCTCCAGAAATTATGCTGTTGGACACATCAGAAGGACCTACGCAGAACAGAGATAACTTGATTCTATAGTTGAAGGAGGGCATTAAGTATGGAGGTTATGGTATATGGGGAAGTAATTTGTGGAGGACAGTCTCTGCAGTAGAAAGTAATTTGTCCTGTGAAACTTACTTTATCTTAAGATGCTTAGTAAAAAAAGTGAAGGAATGCAGACAGCTTAACTACCGTTTTTTCCTTGTCCCCCAAATGAGTTACTGTTGAGTCATCTAGGCAAAAAACACCAACATAGTTTTGAGTGGAAATCGAGCTAAAATCCATTTTTACTTTCTTTTGAAGGCAAGTGCAGCATCACTTTAATATGACTGTGTTGTATAGATATGTTTTCAATGTGTTGCTAGACTTGTTTTCTTTTTTCTTTTTTAAAGAGGTTTTCAAGAACAGAGTTAAGCAATTCTTCTTAAATTTAATTTAGCTCAGAATTGTTCCTATCGTGTCTTGCTGCTTTGAAGTAGAAGCCTTACCTACAGGTATTGCACATTTAGTGAGTAACTGCGCTTATGATCTATATTTAGTTTGGGACTGTGTCCTTTGGGTATAAAGCCCCACTCATCTCATCTAGTTATTACAAAGCTATGCTGACTGCTCTTGGAGAGCTGTTGGAGACTCAGCTCTCCTGGAAGCTGCACAGTCAATAACGTGAGACAGTCTTTTTGAAACTAGGCAGTCGCACAAATATTAGTACCAGAACAAGGGGGGGGAGCATAAATGCACAGGGAGAAAGGACAGCAGAAGCAGGATCCTTAAAGCAGTGGCCTGCACTTAATATGAATTAAAGGCATTGTAGCGCCACATCTTGGCGGTTCTGCTGCCCGGACTAGATGATTAGTTTGGAATATGTTCTTCTGTTGGACAGCTAAAGCCAGGTGAAATGGATCCCACCTCTGTAGACGTGTCTCTTAGCTTCTTGTCTCAGAGGAGAAATTCTTTCGGTGATGTTAGGTGCATGAGTAAAGAAAGTCATGTTTGTGTACAAATAATACAGATATTCTACTTGTTCTACTGATGATGTCACTTAGTCTAACTTTATTTCATGGATGATTTTTCTCTGAAGAGAGAAGCTAGAAAAGCAATGTTCTGAAGTAATAAGTTGAGTTACATTTGTGGATTCTTACTACAGAAAGATTCTGCATTAGTGCTCCACAACTAGACAGACTGTGATCCCTACAATAGTTATTCTTGGCTATAGCATCTAGGTTTTATAGCAGCTCTTGCATTAGAAATATATGGCTATGTGTTAGCAATATATTACAAATCAGTATTTCCTAGCTGTACTTTTTCCTATTGCTTTGCTGGTGCTTTTTTTTAATTTATGTTGATATCGCTGCTGCCTTCCTCTAGCTTGAAGATGACATCGTTGTCAAGCAGAATTATTTCAGCACAATAAAAAATTTTGCACTTCAGCTCGCTTCTGAAGATTGGATGATTCTAGAATTTTCTCAGCTGGGTTTCATTGGTAAGAAAAAGTTCACTTTAGTAGTTTGAAAGAACACATTCATCCTCAGACTCCGTGAATTAATAGTGATCTGACTTCAAAGCTATCTTCTTTGTACTGGAAATAGACCAAGAAGTAGAAATTTAATTGGCTTTTTTAGGAATTCTGGTTTAACTCGTGGGTTGGTGGTTTTTTTTTTTCCCAGTTGTTTCATACGCTTTTGTATGACTGAGGCAAACTCAAACTGTTGGAAAAGAGGGCATTTTTAACCAAAAGTACACATTCATCCTCAGACTCCGTGAATTAATAGTGATCTGACTTCAAAGCTATCTTCTTTGTACTGGAAATAGACCAAGAAGTAGAAATTTAATTGGCTTTTTTAGGAATTCTGGTTTAACTCGTGGGTTGGTGGTTTTTTTTTTTCCCAGTTGTTTCATACGCTTTTGTATGACTGAGGCAAACTCAAACTGTTGGAAAAGAGGGCATTTTTATAACCAAAAGTTAATTAATTTATAAAAATACTAACAGTTGAACTGCAAGGAATGACTTTAAATTTAGCTGCCATTAAAACAAAAATGTCATTAAAACACAACTGACTGAAGTAAAAGAAAAAAAGCATGAAAACTAACTCCACCTAAAACAACTTCGTTGGTGTCTGTGCCAAAATTTCCAAGAATCAGCAGGCATCAGTTTGTGTTGGTTGCAAAGCCTGTTCTATTGCTACCTTTCTACTCCATCAAGGAGAAGTTGTGACAGTCTGCTCCTTCTTAGGTGTAGTTTGAGTCTATCTGTCATTTACAGTGAACAACAGTGAGAGAAGCTAATGCAGCATCTCGGGCTGTTGTGAATTGACTACCAGGGTCCTGTTGAAATTACTTTATGGTTCTTTGCTCTTACACTAACATGTTTTTATTGAGAGGTATTAGACTTAACAGAAAAGCAATGAAAGAGAAGTTTTGAAGGGATTTTACAAATCAAAAGGTTATTTCATTACTGCAGTGATGTGTCATAATCTGTTTAAAAGCGCTAAGCTGGAGATATGCAAGGAAAAATCAAAAGCTAAGTCAGACTGTGGAGATTCCTGTATGTAGTCAACACAAATGATTCCAGTGCAAAGGCTGTAAGTTGAGCTCAGAACAGGAAGAAAATCCTACATGTAACAGATAAAGTGCTGTCCTGAGTTCTGTCATTCTCTTGGAAATTCTTGTTCTCTTGTTTTTAGTTTGGATCTACTTTCCAGAGAACGGCTTCATTTTTAGCTCAGTGACCCATAATGGTAGCACTGAGAACTGAGAATGTTGGCACTGTGTGAATGGCGAGTACTATCCTGTTTCTAGCTCAGCATCAGGTGTGCTGCTGAGGCAATAGTTTCCTGAATTTCAGGGTCTCAGAGATTCACTGAGTAGAAAGGAAAACAGTAGTTATCTCCTAAACGTGCTATGTTAGGGTACAAAATGGTACTTCGTACATTTGCCTGTCAGCCTAACCTATAGAAACAATGGAGAGGAGAGGAAACGGGCAGAGGGAAGTCTCCTTACCTATCTGACCACCACGTAACCGATCTGCTTGGTTGCCTTGGGCTACCAACAGAGATGCACTGTTGCTGAAATAGTTCTGGGACTGGTTTTGTGGCCTCAGAGGTGGAAGGGAGAAACAGGAAATGGAGCTGCCTATTCTGGAGAAATAAGCGTTTGAATAATTTACTGGAGCTTTTGCCCTAGATAGACTTGTCTCTTCTGTTGGGGAGCCCCTTGCAATTCTCTGCAATTCTGTGGCTGCAGAGGCTGGTTGAATACCAGCATCTGATTAGGCTTTGTTTCAACTTTTAAACAGTTAAATTGTGGGCTTAACTGGGGTTAGAGTTTTAGCTCCAGTCCTAATTGCACTTTAAATGTAAATTCTGTATGAAGTTCCTGGGCTAGAGAAATAATTTACATTCATTCTACATTTGCTTAATTTAGTAGTAGAGCGTACGCGCTTACAAATTGCAGTTTTGTAAGACTGACATGTCAAAATGGACATAAAACCAACTTACAGTTTAGGACGTGCACTGTCTACCCCATGCAGATGTATTTCAGATCACTTATTATTTGTGTATTTGTGTATTTCACACCACTTTCTGTTCTCAGTGCTGCTATAGAGGGCACAGTATCTAAGCCAGAAGGGGTAGGTAGATAGTTCTTAATACTGAGATTTGGCTTAATCACCTGCACAACTGTTTAAAAATATTTTAAAGTTGTTTTTCTACACTATGTACTTTTTTTCAGTGTAGGCTCTGAAATAATTGTAGTTAAATTTAGTTGTTAGCTCCTGATGCTTGCTCCCTGTTCTTTGTTCCCTGTATCATATTTGCTTGCCTCCTTTTAATTAGATGGTATCAGTAGAATGCCAGATGCATTTAGCTATGGCTACACATCTTAATGTTGCTTTTCTACCTAGAAAATGAAATTAGATTTTTTCTTCCAATTTAGCTACTTATCCTGCTTTTAAGTTTTGAGAGAAAAATTAGTATTCATGAAAGTGACTAAAACTTCTGGTTTTGAGACACATTGGTGTGCTGTAACCACATATTGCATAGAAATTTTATGCAAGTAATGTAGATTTGCCTCATCTCTGCTATCCCTTTATGGATCTTGATGCAGACTGATACTAAGGTAATTTGGTAATGTGGATAGCTGTGGAGAAGAGAAAAAGTAGCTGTTTGTAACTGGGGATGAGTTTTATGTGTCGATGTCTTAAGAGAGAAAGTAGATCACTGAATTGCCTAGATGCTACTGATTTAGAAATAATCTCTAAAAAGGAGGCGTGTAGCTGATTTGCTGTAAGCTATTGGAAACCTGTATCAGCTGGTAAAAATGTTTTTTGTCATAGTGTATTTCTGAACTGAAAATCTAATTTATGCAAGTACTACATGAGGAAGTGGCAAACGCAGCTGTTTAGGCTGACAGCAGGATGATAGAATTCTGTCACCTCTACCACAAAGCAGAAGTTGCTTCCTTTGTTTTTTTTTTTAATACTGAAAGCATAGTCTTAAGTGCTGTCAAGTATCTAATAAATAATGGGTGAGATGTGTGCTGTTTCCCTAAGAAGCTCTGTGGAAGGAGATGTATCTTTTGCTCTTCTGGATTCTGGTTTGCACTGTGGTCCCTGACACGACACAGGAAAGTCCTACTAGCTTTTATGAGAAGTACTGATTTGTCTTCCAACTGCCTGTGAGCTGAAGTGTTTTCCAGAGGATCTGGAATACTCTGCGCTGTAGCTATAATGCCAGCTGTCACGAACTTCTTTAATGGAGCAGTCTGAAATCAGCCTTTTGGTTGTCTTATACAGTTCCTCTGAATCTTACTGCGCCCTGATGTTTTAAGGCCTGTTGTTCTGATTATTTTAAGTTGTTCTGATTACAGTTTTGCTCAAGCTGTCCACATAGTTGAAGTTTGGAGAAGAGTAGATCAAGTCAAATATTTGAGATTTAAATAACTTCAAAGAGGTTCTGGTTTTAATGCCAGTAATTTGCATATCATTAACAGGGAAAGCATTGAAAGACTTCAACTATAGTTAGAATATGTGCTTGTAGGTATAAAATTATTGTTGGTGTAGACTGAATATATTTAATGATGCTTATGCGGAAGAATGAAAATGAATGATTTAGATACTTGCAGTTCAGAGAACTGTAGAAAACAAAGTTTTTCATTTTGTGTGTGTCTTGTACTTGCCAACAAAATACTGAGAGGGCCAGAATAGTTCATTAAGGATAGCATTTAAATGGACTGAAAATCAGACAGAAGTCTTGGCAGGGCACAATAAATAGCAGAAAATGTTCCACAATATCTTTTTTTTCAGTCCTGGCTCTCATTTTTATCAATATAGATAAATAATATGGAGGAAATCTTCCACATTTTGTAAATCTCTAGGGATTTATGGAGCAAGATTTTACCTTTGAGTCTTAATTATTTTGGATTTTGAAGTTTCTTTCCAAGGGTAGGTTGTATGCACTCAGAATCTGAAACCTCTGAAATTTTGTCAGCAGAGTCTCCTCGATTTATGTCTGTTCTCCTGCACTGTACAAAGTGCATGAACATGGTGCAAGATGAGCCATTGCTTCAATTCTTTCACATTGTCTTCTGGTTTGAGGCAGTGCATGTTGACTGCAGTTTTTGCTTAGGTCTCTTTGGCTTGATGACTTTTGACTGCATATTGGGGATGGCCAGTGGGCAATCTATAGGCTGGATTTGGATGGCAGCTCCATGGCTCACAGTGCTTTCCTCACCTGCAGCTGCATGGGGGGCCACAGGACTGCAGGACCTTGGCAAATGCTGCTTCTTGTTCTTGGGCTATGGCTATGCCCTAGGGAAGCCAGGCTGCTGCTACCCTTGCTCAGGAGAGGCTAGGCAAGGGCTTGGCTGATTTGGATTCAGAGGGGCTGGGGTGTCGGATCTGTGGAGTAGGAGTTGTACTGGGGCTGCTTTCCATCACAAGGAGTAGCTGTGGACAGTCAGGGGTCCAGAGCTTTGAAGACCTGTTTTACCAGGGGTTTCACTGCAGAGGCCTGTTTTTGAGCTGGGGTAGGAAGGGTTCTGGGGGAGAAAAGGGGGACATTGATCCATGGCAGTACTGCTGTGCTGTGCTGGTGGTGTCCTGAGACAGAATTGACAGATGAGGGATGCTGTGTTATACTGAAGGGCAAGGAGCTGGGGCAGAGCTGTGCCAAGCTGGGTGTGGAAGGCGGTGACAGCATTTCAGCCAGTAGTGTGTGGATGTCTGTCCTTGGTTACTGAAGGGAGACGAGGGCTTGTCTCGGGAGCAGGCTGTTGCCTGTTCATCTTCGCTCCAGTGATCATTACGAATTCAAGTGAGAAGGCTTTGCCTGCACTGTTGAACCCTTCCACGATGCTGGGCAGTGTAATGTAGAGAGGCCAGTTGGGTCTGAAGATGCTAGTGCAGGTACAGCCAGCTGATGCTTAGCTAGCATATTCTGACTAGTTGCAGTTGGATGTATTAGGGTTTGGGTTTTGTTTTTTTTTCCTCTCCCCCCTGCCCCAGTGCATCCTGTGACATCACCATGTTAACTAGATTATTCCCTGAGTCAGGGGTGGTTGACTGCATGGTTGACAGTGGTATGCCAATCCAGGCCTAGAGGAAAGTGCCTCTGGGCCTAGACAAGTTTGCCATATGGAAGTAAATAATTTGTTTGTTCCTATCCTGTTTCTATTTTGGGTAAAATTAGGGTAACTTAAATTAGGGAAAAGAGTAAATTCCTACTCTTACCTTTAGTCTTGTTCTCTGCTTATTTCATTGTAGGTAAGGATCCTGTACCTTAATGTTCAGGTTTTAAGTGACATGGTCTGTGAGTGTGTTTTCACCATAGATGACAACTGAAGACTGTAATCCTTGTGCTCTTCAGAAGATGAGCTAGTCAAAGGAAAAAATGTACAGTGTGGTTCTATTGCTCTGTCCTTGGGTAGAAGAAAAGGATTCCAGAGCAGCATGACTGTGTATGCCTCCCAGAAGAGGATAAACTCTCTCTTCAGTCAGTCTCTTTCCACTGAGATTGGAGCAATAATGTGGGGATATTTTTGTCTTCTGAGTCGCATGGTATTGCGCATCTCTCTGACACCACATGGAAAGGTCCACTTCCTATGGAAGCAGGCATGACTGACAGACTACCTCAGCAGGTTTCATCTAGAAATGATGGTTTCAGTCCCATAAACATCCCAGAAACATCTGATTAGTCCCATTTTTCAGCTGGTGTTTGATTAGGGTTTCTCATATTTTTCTCTTCTCCTGCCCTATGCTATTGAAAGCAGTAGGCAGAGATGAATCACCAGGAAAATTGGGAGCCCATTTAGTTGGAAGTGTGACAAGCTGAAAGAGCTGTTATTCTGCATGAATATTTTACACAACATTATACAAATCATATGATTGTTTCCTACCCATTTTTAAATATTTACTTCCACAAATAATGTTAAACAATATGACAACAATATAGTGTGTAAATAGTAACAATATACTAATAAAAATCGTAACATCTTTCTTATGTCTTTAAAGAAGAAGACTTTGCAGTTGTCCCTAGTTTAGTAGGAGTTGTCCCTTGTTTAGTGGGAGCTTCAAATTTTAGTTACAGAATATTTTCAAGTGGAGATGCCTATTTGAGGACCTCATTGCAACAAGCACCTACAAGTGATGTCAATGTTTTTGCTTTATAAACAGCCAAATTAAAGGTTTTTGTAAGGGACAACTTTGATTTAGCAATGTCAGGTAAGTTAATGTCTTACCACGTTTACTTCTCCATCCCACTGTGTGAATGGTCTGCTTTATGAATATAGCATCATTCCAACAGATGAAATAATTGGGACTTCTGTCAGATGCTTCTTCTGTGTTTATTGCACTGCATCATGATGTAGCCTTGCTCAGACCTCTCCAAACTCATCTCAGAATTCCAAATAAGTATTATTTCATTGGCTATGTTCTTATCCAATTTCATACAAGTCATAAGGGAATGAGATCGCATCAGACCTGTTTTCTGGAAAGGACGAGGCCCTTTAGGTCATCTCCTAAGTATGTATCCTCTTTTTGAGGAAATAAAGGATCTTGCAATTCGAGATCCTGGCATTCTCAAAGCAAATCTCCACATATGAGAGTCTGATACCTGGCAGTGTCAGAGCACACGTAACAGGGCTCCTGCAACTTTGATGCTTTCCCTTAAAAATGTCCTCGTTGCTAATATATGTAAGCTAACAACCTGGCATTCTATATCTACTCTGAGATGTTGTATAATGTGCTAGGCTCAGTCACTTGTTTCAGTAGAGAAGTTTTCCATCCCTGTTACAACAGGGATTTGAACTCCCAGCTCCTTGGGGTTTTTTTTATGCTGCCTTGAGATAATCTTCTATGAATTACAGACTTCATTGAGCCTCAAAAGAAAGAGAAGTAACTGAACGTCTGGCTCTGAGTGATAGTCCACATGTACATTCACAGTGGAAGTGTATGTTCCTAATCACTTAAGACTAGAAAACTTTTTACCTTCTGTGTAGTACTGGTTCAGGGTGATACTTCAGGTATATCCTCTCTTCGGTTTATATAAATGCGAACGTCCTCCTTAATGGCTAAATAAGGTAGACTGCTTGCACCACTTCTTCATTTCCGCTCAGCCACCTGCTCAAGTAGAGTGCTACACTGCTGATGGTGTTTAAGCTTCATATAAAACGTTGTTCCCTATTTGTTTGTCATCCAGACTATACAGCTCCTTAGTGGCCTTTCCGAAGAATTTTGTCCTCTTGTAGATGAGAACCAAATCCCGTTTTCTGTTGAGTGTGGGAAGTGTTTTTGCCACCTCAGAGAGGAACCTGTTCTTGATGTCTACTCCGGCTGTTCTTCCTAAGTGTAGAAGGAGAAAATATTAGGACCTCTACCACTCGTGGAACTTGTTATTTAAAAAGCCTATGAAGGCCTCATAGATTACAAGTGGAAAAAAAACATTTCACATGCCTAAGTGCTGTGTATTAGTGTGTTGTACAGAACTCCCAAGTGTGGACAGACAGAAGACTTGCATTGGAGAAGAGCTTCTATTGGACTCTGATCCATTAGTGCACACGTGCCCCAAGAGCTCATGCCTGTCTAAGTCAGCACTGCCCACATCTCAGCACCATCTGCAGAACTGAATCACTTCGGCCAGTGTCCTCCTAAGAGATTCATTATCATGTAATGTCTTTCTCCCTTGCCTCCTCCATTGTAGCCTAGAAAAGTAGAGGCAGACTTAATCTGCAAACCTGATGATGTTTTCTGAATTTGCCCTCAAATCTGGAACTGCCTTTGGGAGTTTAGCTGGCCCTCAGTCCCTGGTACAAGCACTTGTTGTCAGTCTGTCTTCAGCCTTGGGCTGCCCCACTCCCAGTTACCTGTTGGTCCTGGTAGCCGTGTCTTCATACAAGGCACCTTTCTTAAGTGCTGCATTCAGTTTAACAAAATAGCCCAGTAGATTGGCCACCTTTCTCTTCAGACACCTGGGCTGGCAGTGAAGTGCATTCCACAACCATGGAAAGAGTTGCTCTTGTTGATAGTAAATAGACTTTCTTCATCAACGGTAAGTTTTCTTCTTTTGCCAAGGCCTCCTTTAAGCCTCACAGTTTGCAGGGTCCCCAAGAATCCTGTAGCACAGCGCCACCCAGAAGTCCATCTGTACTTGACCCAGCAGTGTGCTGTCTTGGAAGTCCCAAAGTCATGGCAGTACTCGGTGAAGAAGTTCTGCAGTTTCTGTTTGTGGGAGGGACTTAGACTTTCTGCTAGGCAGCTGACTGCTTTGAGTGTGGCTAGTTGGAAATGCTGTCAGTATGAGTTTGCTGATGGCCTATGCATTTCAGAAAAAACTCCCGTCGCTGCTATGTGATATCTCTCTTTTTTTTTTTAAGTTGTGTTGTCTCTGTATGTTCTAGGGAGGGACTTAGACTTTCTGCTAGGCAGCTGACTGCTTTGAGTGTGGCTAGTTGGAAATGCTGTCAGTATGAGTTTGCTGATGGCCTATGCATTTCAGAAAAAACTCCCGTCGCTGCTATGTGATATCTCTCTTTTTTTTTAAGTTGTGTTGTCTCTGGTTATGTTCTAGTAGCTTCCTTCTTTCCCTTTGATTTTTCTACAGTGAAGGATCTGGAGTTAGTGGTAGGTGTTCCATCTCTGCTTTTTGTACCTGCAAAAGCTGCAATTGTGTGACTGGGCAGATAACACTTGTGACAGCTCCTTGTCTCAGATGCTTGAAGCTTTCACATGGCATGGACAATAATAGGCACGAATCCATAACTGTTCTTTCTCTATTTTTGCAGACTGACAGTTTCTGTTCTTAAGGAGACTGTGTTGTAGTATACATTGAATACTTTGATAGCACCAAGATATATTACGAGTTCTTGTTTGAATAGTTGTTTTACTTAGTTTTGCATAGCTGAAAGGTATGGAGCCTTTAATAACATTGAGATTTCAAGTTGTTCATTGCTAACGTTTCTTGTCTTGGCACAAACTTATCGTCTATTGTCTCACTGATTTTAAAAGACAATGTTATCTTCAATCTAAAATAACTCCAGTTATTCTTAATGTCATCACAGGTAAAATGTTCCAGTCTCCAGATATCACTCTTATTGTAGAGTTCATATTTATGTTTTATAAGGAGAAACCTATTGATTGGCTCCTGGACCATATCCTCTGGGTGAAAGTGTGTAACCCTGAGAAAGATGCTGTAAGTTTGTTTTTATTATAAAGCTTCTAAAATGTTTTCATGATGGTGATTGAGTTGGTATTGGTGAGCTGGAGGCTAGCATACTTACTGTGTAGTATGGTTACTGCATGTCCTGAAAGAGTTTTTCTTCCTTCCTACCAAGATTTTAATCTCAAAAAGAACTTTGGAGAGACAGTTCTCAGAGGCATTATAACTGTTATTGTTTCAGATTTTGGAGATGGATGCAGTAGGATGAAAAGCAAAAGTCTAGTTAGTTTCTGTGTGTAACAGTTCTAAAATAAACTCATTCACATAACCCACACTGAGGCTCTGCAGAATGCCACTGCTTGGATAGCAGTTATAGAGAAGGTTCCGAATGGGGAATAAACTTTGGATTTTGGTCCTTCATTTCTCAAGTAGCAGCCTTGCTGAAAGACTGAATCAACAGGTTCCGTGCAAGAACCTTGAACAGTGTTATATTTGCACAGCAGTCTTAGTAGATTTCTGGAATGAAAACAAGAACAACTGGATAAATAGGTCTGGGTTCTTGCTGAGTCTTTTTGGTTCATGTAACATCACGTACGTGCACTAAAAACTCAGCAACCTTGTGTTGGTTTTACTAAT
>NW_008794123.1:0-6020 GCF_000699145.1 Aptenodytes forsteri | reverse complement strand
CCCCCCCCATTTCAGAAACATTGTGATCGGCAGAAATCTAACCTACGGATACGCTTCAGGCCTTCTCTTTTCCAGCATGTTGGCCTCCACTCCTCTCTAGCAGGGAAGATCCAGAAACTCACAGTTAGTAGCTAAAGTTTTCCTTCCTTTCCAGAACAGGCTGATTAAATGAAAAACTTTGTAGCCTTTGAGAAAACAGGCATTTTCTTGTTGTCTGGCATTTTCAAGCATGTTGTATGTTACTCCAGTTGGAATGAAATCTGATTTAAACTGGTTACTATCAAGTGTAAGAAGTGCTAATCTCAGCTTATTTTTGTGGATTTTTGCTAGGGGATATTTTTTCTAATTTTTTTTACTTTCATGGCATGTTCATCTTCATCTTATTAATCAGTACAAGATCTGATAGACCCAAAAATGAGTAATGCATTCATTTTCCATTTGATGCAAGTGTTTGTTTTAAGTGTAACCACTTGGGAAAAGAACATAATAAAACAGGTTGTCTGACCAGCATGATGTTTGTCTTTCTTTCAATTAGGATAAAGACTTCCTGAAACCGTTACTGCATAAAATCCACGTGAATCCACCTGCAGAGGTTTCGACATCTTTAAAAGTCTACCAAGGGCATACGCTAGAAAAAACCTACGTAGGGGAAGATTTTTTCTGGGCTGTCACACCAGTTGCTGGGGATTATATTCTATTTAAATTTGACAAGCCAGTCAATGTAGAAAGGTTAGTAATTATTTGCCTTTGGTCTCATATCTAAAGCTGCTTGTTTGCCAAGAATGCTTGAAGATAGAATTTGGGGCTATCATAAACTAAAGTGAAATGATGTAGGGTCTTTGGAGTTCAGCTGAAACTCATCATTAGTGTCTTCCCTCTAATTCTTTTACTACTGTAAATTTTGTCTTGCTCTTTTTTTTTTTTTTTAATTTAATCCAGAGCCTTTTTGATAAGTGAAATTCAAAACCAGTGCTTCTCTGGCAGTTCATAAGAGAATTTAAAAGAAACCAATTTGATTCTATTTGTATTTGGTTGGTCTGCTTCTAATTACAGAGCAATTGTACAGCATGGTGTGTGGTACAGTATGTTGTGCCCTGCAGCCTCGGTCCCTTGATTGTCCAGATCAGAAATCTTGCTGGAGACATCACGATGTCCCCAGACCTGAAAGCTGGGAACTCTGCAGGATAATGTTTTTTAGATGTAGCTTTAGGGCTTGAAAAAGTCACCATGCTAAGACTCCAAGTTGACCTATTTAAAAAAATTAAAATTTAAGAGAAAAAAAAAAAGGGGGTTTGTTAGAGGACTAAAGGTGACTTCTTTTTAGTTACTAGTCAGATTAATTAAGGATAATAGAGTTTGTGCTTTAGAGTGTAGTCATCCTTTAGTTTTATTGAGACTGATTTGCTGCTTTGCTTTTTACTGTCTTGCCAACATAGTAGTCCAAGACTTGTAAAATAAATTGTTTATTTAGTGTCTGTTTAAGTGTTGCTATGTTAGTGGATTCCTTCTGTCCTTTCTTCGCATACCTTATGTGTTCTTTTGAGGCCAGTAACTATAGTCTGGTAGAGCAAAATTTCTTTGGATCAGTTTGACTGGATGCTTTTCTTGTGAAGCAGCCCTTTTTGCAGTCCTGAACTGAATCTAATTAGTCAACTTCTGTGCCTTAGTACATAATCAAAGGCTAAGTCTTCACCTTGGCTTAAGCACAACGGTGAGGATCAGTAGTTTCCTTGTTACTATGTTGTTCCAAACTAGTCTGACCTATGAAACTCAAGTTTGTCGTTTGAGATGTCAAATTACTCTCTCAGTTGATGGCTATGCTTTAAAAGACTTTCTTGGTTAGCTTTCCAAGATGCATGTGTTGAGGAATATGACTGCCATACATCCTTGGATTAAAGGCAGAATCTTTTCTTATCCTGTGCCAATAGTTTAAAAAATACATATTTTTCAACTCAGATGTATGAATTAATTGATTTCTTTTTGATCAAATTTTCCTTTTCAAAGTTATTAAGTAAATGTTGTCCAATTTATGTGGTTTTGGTTTTTTTAAAAGAATTATATGCTTCTACATTATGAATAGGGTAACTGTAAGCAGCAGATGTTGATCTTGGGTGGATTAGGGTGAGTCAAATGCAGAACGGCAATTTTGGAAAGCATTGCTAGCAAGTGTCATAGGTCAGCACTGTTATTTAAAAAATGGCATGCACAGGTCTGAAGAAAATATTTTTTGACATGCATTACCTCAATGGTAAGGGAATTGGGGGAGCGAGTAAGTACTAATTATCTGTGCAAAAGGTGGGAAGATAGTGTTCATTATTGTGCCCTGGAAAATTGTAGCTCGGCCTAAGGTAGTTACGTCTACCTGCTGTGTTAAGAACAGTCCGAGCAGTAGAGGATGCTATGATTTTGTTGTTGTTGTTATTTCTGTTTATTGAAGAAATGCATTTTAGTTTTAGAAGAAAGGGAACATCTTGTATTCTGTTGCTTCCTCAAAGGAAGTCCACCCATTAGAATGAAGCTACCTGTTCAGACTTAAGTTTAACATTGTTGGAGCTATCATTGTAAGCCATTTCAAAGTTTATTATATTTTAGTTTCTATTGCTACAGTGGCCTCAGAAATGCAGTATTTTGCCTTTCTGAAGTCAGTGGCTGATTGGGGCTACAGATGTTGTAATTTCAAATCGTTGGGGACTTGTTTTTTTGTCTGCTGAACTTCAGCAGCAGCAGATTTTGGTAGGTGAAGGTCAGGTGGAGCAATGATGTTTCCTGATATTTCAAGGATGCTTGCTGAGGCAGTCAAAAATAAAAGTGTGACTTGCGGGTTGAAACACAGAAAAGGGAAAACGGACCGAACATTGGGAAGACTTACCTGGTGGGGAGTTATATCTGATTGTGGGAATTAAGAGTAGAAAGTACGCTTTTGAAAGCCATCTTGTGTTTGTGAAGGGATGCAACAGGTTTTCCCTTTTTCAGTTTTTTTTTTTTTTTTTAAGTAATAGAAAAGCTCTTTGAATTTAGAGAATTTTGTCTGCCAAGTCAGTTTGAGGTGTAGCTGCTCAATAACTCCCATAATAAATTCTTGATAAACAAGTTTTTTAATGGAAATATTCACCACAACTCTGACTGAATGAATGGCAGGTCTGTTACACTGTGACAGAGCGCTAACTTGTTCCTATAGTTTATTTTTCCATGCCAAACGTTTTGCTGAACTGAATTTAAATTTTCTGCTGAGTATAGCAGTTCAGTAATTAGCTTTCATTAAATCTTTAAATATTTCATTTTTGAGATCTGAGAATATTGTCAGAGACAACACTGGCAAGGATCTCTTAATAGTTTAAAGTGAGAACTGAGCTGACTTTGCTGAGCAGAAGGTAGTATTTGTGGCTATTTTGTGCAAGACCTGGTTGGCAGATGCCTGCTGAATATTGAACAGTCAAATAGATGGTGCTTATTCTAAACCACGCCTGGAGAACAGGGATGTGTAAATTGAAATTGGCTAATGTTCATTTTAGTAACAGCTCTTGTACTGAACCTTTTTAGTTTTTTTCCAAGCAAAAGATCTCCAGCCACAACACTGAAGTCCCTTAATTGTAAGCTAGGATCTCATTCTTATTTTTGCAATAAGATAACATACGTCTCTTTCAGTAGCATATCCTTGAGCATGAAAGTATATCCACTGACTTTCCTCTTAAAAACAAATTGGACAGCAGTGTTGAAGATGTGGTTTGGTGTTGGTTTGTTGTTTTTTTTCTGAAATAAATGGATGGACTGTTTTCTAAACGCTCAAACAGCCTACATTGTAAAGATAAGAAATACTGAATTTCTGTTCCCTTAGGTTGTTATATAATTACTGAAATCCACTTCACTATTTTGGTATGTACACTGGTTCCAAGCACACATTTGATTATTAAAACTGACAGTTATATTTAAGTTTATTTATGAAGCATACATTATTACTACTTTAATGCTAGTACTGAATGTAAATTCATTTTCCTCACTATAAATAACAGATTCAAGACACTACTTTTCTTTGCTATTTACTCTTTTGCTTCAGAGATGTCAGTGAGGAATGTTGTACCCGAGCAGCTCATTGTGAAGAGCTTTGGACTTTAGACATTGCTTTGTTTGAGGGTTTTTTGTATGTAGGAAGCTCTGAAAAATTGGTGGATGAATAGTGAATCTTGAACAGAGGTAATAAACTTTGAATGTGATCCTGGTTTAAAAAAAAATCAAAACCAAAGCGCATCCCAGAAAAGACGTTCCATTGCAGCACTTAAGTGATGCTGGCGTCCATCATCATCACAACCATCTCTTTTTTGACTGCCTAAATTTGAGTCCTCCCTATGGATGTGGTTGACACAAATCAGATAGTGTTTTCAAAGAACATGTGCACTAATTACATCGAGGAAGCCCTTGGAAGCGCATAACCTATGGCTGTTTCAATTAGATTATATTTACACTTGTCAGCTTTTCTGCAATGGGAATTTAGAATGGATATTTATAAAAAGGGCTTCAGGTTTGTTTCAGTAACAAATTTATCTTTATTAAAAAAAAAAAAAAAGCTTCAGGAAAAGACAAGGATGTATTTTATACTGTGGAAAGGAAAAAAACCCACCAAAACCCAAAACCCACCCCAACCTCACCAGTATATATATCTAAATTTGCTTTATATTTTTAAACTATGAGGCTCATCCTTTCTTGTATGTAACTCCTTGGTAGTGTTACTTTGAAGATTTTCAAAAGGATTAGCAGAGTTTGGTTTGGGGGGGTGTATTTTTTTTATTATTTTTTACACACACACACACCGGCACTGCTTTTAACTCTGTAGTTGCCCCACAGTTGTGTTTGTCTTTTAGCAAGTTATTGGGTAGTCATCCTAATGTGACACTGATTATTAATAAAGTGATTTTATGAGGTAGAACTTGCTGGCAGAATTTCCAGGTTTGAACTGAAATCTTAAAACTTTGACAAACCAGCTTGTAGATTACATTTATTACTTTGTGTTCTGATATTGGCATAGATACTGGATGTGCAGTATTTGAGACTAATCATCTAATTTTCCGTATTGTTGACCCTGGAATCCCAGGGAACATGTGATGTTAACCTCACATATATTTCCTGTGGCATCTTCTCACAACGTAGAATTCCCACTCATTCAAGAAATATATATTTGACTATTTAAGCTAGAAAATCAATGTATTGAGTGTGAAGAGTATCTTGTTGGGCTCCTGGTAACTAAACATATACATTACTTTGTCTGCTTTGAAATTATTGTGACAGTGCTGAAAAATACCTGCATAAAAAGACAGTTGCTTATACATTACTTTGTCTGCTTTGAAATTATTGTGACAGTGCTGAAAAATACCTGCATAAAAAGTGACAGTTGCTTGCCTGTTATTACTGCCACTTCATTGTAAAGGAAAATAAACGCAGCTTTTAAAACAGGTTCTTTAGCAGTGAAAACTTAAAAGGCATTTTTTTTTTTAAGTACAACAAAGTTACCAAAAAAAAAAAGTATTATAGCAGTTGGTCATATATGTACCTAAAATGTAGTTAATTATCCATCCTATGGGATGCAAGTCCTCCTGTGGGTAGAGAGATACAAGATCAAATGCATTACAAAGGAAAAAAAGACTTTCTAACAGCTTTCCAAAACTGGCAGTGAGGTGGAACTTCCTCATCATTTGCTTTTGCAGTAACAACCACTTAAACCTAGGGAACTGCAAAATTGTTTGGGTTTTAGATTAGTACAGCAGTAACTTGACTGATGTATAAGCTGTTCTTTGTTCATAATCACTGTTCAGTGTAGACTCTCCTTCAGCGCAATGCAATACGTTCAACCTTTCTTGGGCAATTTTAGCGGAAGAACCACATTCGTGCACACACACGCGGTGTATGATTTAGAAAGAATCTTTGCTCTGATTCTAAAGATACAATATAAATTATTAAAGTTTAACAACATCTTCATTTTATTAAGCTTTAATGGTGGTGTCAGTTGATAGGAAATATTTGAAAGTCTC
>NW_008794122.1:2090326-2092177 GCF_000699145.1 Aptenodytes forsteri | reverse complement strand
GCCGACTGAAATTAAACCACGACAATCCCTGATAGAGACAGAGACAGAGGTATAAATTTAACCGCAACACATTTATTGTGTCACTCAAATTGCTGAAACAGACCTTTTTTTTTTTTTCCATAAACCTAAACAGTAAGTCATCAAGTCAAAAAGACATTTTTCCATTAGAGACAAGTGTTACATAGTTTTCTGATTAATGTTTAGAAGACTCTTCTGTCAAATATAAAAATATATATTGAATTTTAGAACAAAATAAAGTTTGACAATCTCAAACTTAGTAGACAACCAGCTTTGCTGCAATATTTTCCAAAAAAAGTAATCAGAAGAACATTCCCCAGGCTGATCAAAAATATAAATTCCCCATATACATGCACACGTAAGGACAATAATCAGACATACTCTTCACTTTTATTCTTACAAATAGTAAGCTTTTTCCTCTGAATGACTGTTAAATAAATAACATAAATTGAAAAGGTAACAATATTCACTTTCATCAAGTTTGCAGATGACACCAAATTACACAGAACAATCGATACTTTCTGTGTTACAGCTGCCACCCAGAGGGACCTGGACAGGCTGGAGGAATGGGCTGCCAGGAACCTTATGAAATTCAGCAAGGACAAATGCCAAGTCTTGCTCCTGGGAAGAAAGACCCCACAGGAATGACATGGGCTGGGACCACACTGGCTGAGGAGCAGCTCTGCTGAGAAAGACCTGAGGGGGTGCTGGTAGACAGCAATCCGGTCATGAGCCAGCAGTGTGCCCTGGCAGCAAAGAAGGCCAAGAGCAACCAGGGCTGTACTAACATGGTCAGGAGGTGCAGAGGAATGATTATCCTCTCCTCATTAGTTCATTAGGCTGTTAGTTTTGGGACCCTCCACAGAGGAAAGATACTGATTAACTGGAGGGTGTTCAGCAGGGAGCTACCAAGCTGGTGGGGAGGTGGAGCTTGTTCAACTTAGATGAATTTGAGGGAACCTAACAGCAGCCGACCTTGCTGAAGAAAAGATGGAGTCACCTCATCACAGTGGTGCATGGCAGGAGGATGAGAGACAGCGACTATAAGTTTAAACAAGGGACATCTCATCTGTACATAGGGAAAACATTTTTCCTCATGAAGACAGTCAGGCACTAGAACAGGTTGCTTCAGAAAGGCTGTGGAGTCTCCATCCTTGGGAGTTTTTGAGACCTGATTGAACCAAACCCTGAGCAACCTGGTCTGATCTCACAGCTGACCCTGCTTTGAGCAGGCAGTAGGAGTAGAGTCCTCCTGAGCTCCCTTCTAAACTGAATTATCCCGGAATCCCATGTGTCTGTGAATGACATCAGATAACTACAAAAAGGCTCAAGTCTGATTCCATATTAAAAAAGAAAAAAAAACAATCCAGAGAAACTAAAACCCAAATGACTTATGGGACTTTGATGAAATTTATTCTAATTCCATTCTGTTAGAAGTGAGATTAGATCAATGTTAATTACTGTAGGAATAATGAGACCTCATATCCTCTTTCTAAAAAATGTCATTATGCATTTCTAATAGGAACAGTTCTTTCTATCCAATATACAGTTCTGTTTAGCAAAAAGATGCAAAGAAGTGCTCTATTAATTTTAAGTCCTTTATATTGTAAAGTTCTGGAGTGGCTTTTAGTGACTTATGACAACAGCAACTGAAATGTTATGAGCTTTTCAACATTTTTTTTTTTTAAAGGACATGCTGTGAGATGTTATCTTTTATTTTTCTAGAATCATAGAATAATAGAATAGTTTGGATTGGAAGGGACCTCTAAAGGTCATCTAGTCCAACCCCCCTGCCATGGGCAGGGACATCTTCAACTAGATCAGGTTGCTCAG
>NW_008794122.1:2088095-2089980 GCF_000699145.1 Aptenodytes forsteri | reverse complement strand
GGGGGGTGAGCGAGCGGCTGCGTGGTGCTTAGTTGCCGACTGAAATTAAACCACGACAATCCCTGATAGAGACAGAGACAGAGGTATAAATTTAACCGCAACACATTTATTGTGTCACTCAAATTGCTGAAACAGACCTTTTTTTTTTTTTCCATAAACCTAAACAGTAAGTCATCAAGTCAAAAAGACATTTTTCCATTAGAGACAAGTGTTACATAGTTTTCTGATTAATGTTTAGAAGACTCTTCTGTCACATATAAAAATATATATTGAATTTTAGAACAAAATAAAGTTTGACAATCTCAAACTTAGTAGACAACCAGCTTTGCTGCAATATTTTCCAAAAAAAGTAATCAGAAGAACATTCCCCAGGCTGATCAAAAATATAAATTCCCCATATACATGCACACGTAAGGACAATAATCAGACATACTCTTCACTTTTATTCTTACAAATAGTAAGCTTTTTCCTCTGAATGACTGTTAAATAAATAACATAAATTGAAAAGGTAACAATATTCACTTTCATCAAGTTTGCAGATGACACCAAATTACACAGAACAATCGATACTTTCTGTGTTACAGCTGCCACCCAGAGGGACCTGGACAGGCTGGAGGAATGGGCTGCCAGGAACCTTATGAAATTCAGCAAGGACAAATGCCAAGTCTTGCTCCTGGGAAGAAAGACCCCACAGGAATGACATGGGCTGGGACCACACTGGCTGAGGAGCAGCTCTGCTGAGAAAGACCTGAGGGGGTGCTGGTAGACAGCAATCCGGTCATGAGCCAGCAGTGTGCCCTGGCAGCAAAGAAGGCCAAGAGCAACCAGGGCTGTACTAACATGGTCAGGAGGTGCAGAGGAATGATTATCCTCTCCTCATTAGTTCATTAGGCTGTTAGTTTTGGGACCCTCCACAGAGGAAAGATACTGATTAACTGGAGGGTGTTCAGCAGGGAGCTACCAAGCTGGTGGGGAGGTGGAGCTTGTTCAACTTAGATGAATTTGAGGGAACCTAACAGCAGCCGACCTTGCTGAAGAAAAGATGGAGTCACCTCATCACAGTGGTGCATGGCAGGAGGATGAGAGACAGCGACTATAAGTTTAAACAAGGGACATCTCATCTGTACATAGGGAAAACATTTTTCCTCATGAAGACAGTCAGGCACTAGAACAGGTTGCTTCAGAAAGGCTGTGGAGTCTCCATCCTTGGGAGTTTTTGAGACCTGATTGAACCAAACCCTGAGCAACCTGGTCTGATCTCACAGCTGACCCTGCTTTGAGCAGGCAGTAGGAGTAGAGTCCTCCTGAGGTCCCTTCTAAACTGAATTATCCCGGAATCCCATGTGTCTGTGAATGACATCAGATAACTACAAAAAGGCTCAAGTCTGATTCCATATTAAAAAAGAAAAAAAACAAATCCAGAGAAACTAAAACCCAAATGACTTATGGGACTTTGATGAAATTTATTCTAATTCCATTCTGTTAGAAGTGAGATTAGATCAATGTTAATTACTGTAGGAATAATGAGACCTCATATCCTCTTTCTAAAAAATGTCATTATGCATTTCTAATAGGAACAGTTCTTTCTATCCAATATACAGTTCTGTTTAGCAAAAAGATGCAAAGAAGTGCTCTATTAATTTTAAGTCCTTTATATTGTAAAGTTCTGGAGTGGCTTTTAGTGACTTATGACAACAGCAACTGAAATGTTATGAGCTTTTCAACATTTTTTTTTTTTAAAGGACATGCTGTGAGATGTTATCTTTTATTTTTCTAGAATCATAGAATAATAGAATAGTTTGGATTGGAAGGGACCTCTAAAGGTCATCTAGTCCAACCCCCCTGCCATGGGCAGGGACATCTTCAACTAGATCAGGTTGCTCAG
>NW_008794122.1:2065589-2080448 GCF_000699145.1 Aptenodytes forsteri | reverse complement strand
TCCCAGCTTCTTGTGCACCTCCAGCCTTCTCAGTCGGCAGAGCATGGGAAGCTGAAAAGTCCTTGGCTAGTGTAAGCATTACCTAGCAACAACTAAAACATCGGTGCGTTATCAACTTTGTTCTCATCCTAAATCCAAAACACTGTACCAGCTACTAGGAAGGAAATTAACTCTATCCCTGCCAAAACCAGGACAGGGATTTAGAGATCACTGTGATGGGAGTGTTTAGAAGACTGATAACACAGGCCAGTCTTTGCTTTAAAGCAAAGCTTTACTAATTTCATTCATTAACAGCACACTTCATGATAATGTTTAATTTTTATGTATTATTAATCACTATCACTATGTACTCACTACAAACACAAAGCTGTCAGTCTTTAAAAAAAAAAATCTAAATTAGCTGTGAGTATATAATATCATGGTTAACCTACAGTTAGTATTGACGGTTGTGGTCCTTGATAACGTTCATTGTGGAGGTCAAGGTTTGACAGCTCCTTGACCAGAGTGACTGGAGCTCAAGTGGGCTTGTCTTCTTTCTTCTCTGTTTCATCTTCATGTTTGATATTCTTATGATGTTTTCCCCCCTCTCAAAAGGGGGATTTCAGCTGTTCCTGATACTGCTTCTCTTGGTTTCGGTTCACTTGAAGGTGACAAAATAAATAACAAAGAAATAAGACAATATTTTATCTCATGCAAGCATCTACTAATTCTTATTTAGTGAATAAGGTACTTATTAAATGAAAGGTATAGGTATTAATATAGCACACGTATACATCACTATTTGGTCTGAATATATAATTCACAGCCTGTAAAAGGGAAAGTGCATAGAAAAAGGAGGAAATATTTTTATCATGGCACAGATCACGGTGCTTTTCACTATGGATTCATGCCATTGTAGAGCACCATTTCTTTCTTGTCACATTTGTGCTTCTAAATTTACAAAAAGCTGTATGACACTGACATATTCCTCCAGAGATACTGACGACTACAGTTTTTTCCAAGTACTCCAAAAGTTAAAAAGTCTCATATTACTGAATCAAGATGTGATATGATGTCATTGATTTAAAATAAAAACTGTGAGGATGGGTTTAGTAATCTGATTTCTGCTACTTTTTTGCTTACCAACTGGTGTAATAATGCCAGAATCAAAGTAAATTTAAATGGAATAACTTCCAAACCTTTGAGGTAGCCATATATTTCTGCAGTATCCAGAATAATCCACAAAATTTTTAATAGGCTTTCCATAGAGCCAAACACAAATTTAAAGTTCTGTAGCAAGCATTTTTTCCCTTTATTTTCATGCTTAGGGGTATTTCCTATGCCTAAAAAGCAGGTAAATGTGCTACGAAGTCAAGTGTTCTCAGCTTTTGTATGTCTTCCAGGTAAGTAAGTCACATAAATGGGAATTTAAAAATTCAAGCTCTTGTCTTCATTACCTTAAAGTCCATTCAGTCCCTGCTCTAACTTCTTTTCATTTCTTCTTAACTTAAATTTCCGGTCCAGCAGGTATCCTTACATATGTAGTTCAATTTTCAGCTGAAATAGCATAAAATTAACTTGCTCTCAAGATAATTATTTATTGCTTTATTGTAAGATTAAGAACTATATTTCTGTCAGTGTACATGTATATTATGTTCCACGACTTTATTAATAATCCTGGAATTGATACAAACTGACTGTAGGTAACCTTATCGAATGTATATAAATAAAACAGTTTTAGAAGTGTTGTTAAAAGTATACATCATTAATTGGTTTTGAAGGTCAAAGTCAGGCTACTATATCCCTTAAATGCTTTTGGAAGTTTTGTTCTGAAACATTTTCAGGCATTTATTAGGTACTCTGTAGTGCCAGTTTAGGAGTTTCCCACCAATGACAGCATTTGATCATAACTTATCTTCAGGCATGTACTTCCCTTTCCTATATTGATTGAGGGGTTAAGACATGGCAATAACCCATATTCTGTGCATACATATGTATTTATGTGGAACATGTCCTTAAAACAAGCTATAAGATAATGACAAGAGTTGTAAAGTTTCATATTCTGCTTCTTCAAGACTATACACAGGGACATGGCTCTCTTAAAGTACCTCTTCTTCCAAACTAGATAGGTCAAAAAAGTTATAAATGGAGGTATAGCACTAGACTTCTGAATATATATTTAAGCACCTCAATGTAAATGACCTCATTTTTAGGCATCCTGACTGTCTATAAATCCCATTGAAATCAATACGAGCTGGAGAGATGGAGAACAAAGAAAGTTTAATTTTAGATTTTTAAACCTTTACTTCCTTCCCACTGGTATTTCTTTTAATTCAGGACTGCATAGTCCTGCTGAGATAGTTGTTAAACATGGGATAAAATATTAAAACACTGATGGAATACCATTTCTTCTAAATCTTTTCCATGATAAAACTGTATCATTTTTTTCTGCATTTATAACAAAATTTATGTCTAGTTCATAAAATGAGCACTATATAATGACTTGAAATATGAAATTATCTATAGTGAGAGAGGTCAGGTTTTTTAACATTATGCCAATACTGGTTTAAAACATGCCTTCAGAGCATAAGTGTCTTGTTTATTAGCTTGTGCTGTTAATTAGATGAAACCAGAAGTCTCTAAGCAACCAAAGCTCAGTCACTCATAACTGTATTCATTAGTGGGTGTAAGGTATTTCCTAACTCAGCTCATGAGGCTTTATTAGTGTTAATCTATTATTCCTTCTTTTAAGCTTGCAGTATATTGAGAAATTCTAATGTGTGTTAATTAACCTCTTGAGTATGGCAATTTCCAGGTAACCAGATTCATTCACCAGACATATCTACCAGAAGTTTACTCTGCAGTATATTTTTTACTTTTTAATGATTTTTAGGATCATGGAAACATTAAAACATTCATGATATTATGATATTCAGTAAAAATGAGGTTGCTGGAATTATCTCAGGTATTACTATTCACGCAAAAGTATGCCAAAGTCAAGAACTAAAAAAAAAAAGAAAAAAAAATATTATTTTTATTTAACTAAGAATGTGTTGTAAAAAAATAATTTGCCATAGTATTCTTTCATAAGTCTGCCTGTTTAAAAACAAAAAATAACATCAGAAGCAGAAAAGGTTGCTTTTAGATGATGTTTATTTTACAGGATCCAAAAGTTTAGTGGTGGAACTAGATTCACATGAAGGCAACAGGCCCTAAGTCTCTGTACTTTGTGCAGGGGGAAATCTTTATACAGGGAGTACCCCCTGAACACGAGGTAGGCTATAATGATTGAAAATAAGGTGCCTGACAGATAATTGAAACATGAAATAGAATTCTTCTGCACATATAGAAAAATGCACCTTATAAAAATCCGCTCTTAAACTGAAGTCATAGATAAGAATTAGAAAGACTGTTAACACCAAACAGCAGTAATTAAAAAAACGGTATCGCAAGCCCATATAACTTCTCGATTGTTGCATTTCTTACACAATATTTTTTAATTATCACAACTTGATTAAAAACATTTTATACTGTAAGAGTATGGATGAAAACTTTTATTAATTTTTCAAGTTCTCCTTGAATCCAGAACCCCAAGATAATATAAATAAAGGTAGAAATACTGAAGTATTTGGGATTTTGTGTTATTCAACATAATTATAATACTGCTGGTCTTAATAGTAATAATGAAAATTAATTGAAATGTATGTTTTCAACAATTATTCTATATAATTTATTTGGAGAAAATGTTAGCCATATTCCAGTGTTTTAATTAAAAGATATTTCTTAAAATTGTAGTTAGAGTTCAATTATTAATTTCTTTTTCTATACTCTACAAATACTGCATCAAAGATTAGTTAAACTGACATGTGCTAACAGGATAGGATATTACATCACCTTACGAAGTTTAGAAAATATGACCAGAGATTTGTTCTACAAATGGATACAACAGTAACAGTTGCAATAACAAATCATTTGTCATATTCAGAAGCTCTTTTATACTATTTGGAGACCTCTGCAATTTTTCAAATTGATTAAAAGCTGCCATTTGCAACATTGATAAAGTTCTTATGTACCAAAATCATTCCTATTCACTCTTTACCTCCTGCGATATATTTGCCTAAAGGCAATATTGAATCAGGTTGTATTTTCTCAGACAGCTCATATAATTCTCTTTATTTATATATCTTATGACATGCTATTTTACTGGATTTTGTAGTTTTAGATTGCAGTAATTGTAATTTCTGTTCTCACTAGAACTTTCTCACATAATTTTGAAAAAAAAAAAGCTGCTGAGCCCATGTAAGCACAGATCCCTTGATAATAAGACATTATAAATGAGAATGTTAAAATGTTTGGACTTATATTCAAATGAGGAGAATGCAGAAGTATCTTTCGTCTATAGGAAAATGCTACATCAAAAAAAATTCTGTACAGAAATAGTCAAGAATTGATTACAGCTTTATTATCCTGTCCTATTTTTATTTAAATATTTCTATGTATGTTTTCATTAAAATCATGTCTTTCTACTGATGACATAACTTTATGAGAAGGTGTAAAATAGATCAACAGCTTTCTGTGAAGGTAGTGTCTTTGCTATTGCTGGGTTTGACTGCTGGTGTAACATTCCACTGTTATGGCATCTGTTACCTTTCTTGAGCAATGCTGCTTGTCAGTCCATAAAACATTTAGCTTCCTGGGGTAAAAGGAAAGAAAAAAAGAATAGTTAGGTTCTATTTAATGATGCTGATCAACATAATGTGCATATTCTCATGTTATCTTTATACTTAAAATGAAGACACTTCAGGATTGCGAGTAATGAGTCACAAACTCACACACAAATATATTAAAATGTAGTCTGTGATCACTTTCTAATATCAGTGAAGTGCTTTACCCAGACAGTGTGAGACAGTATCCTATCAACCCTACAGAGACCTAGTATTATATGGGAAGTAATGCAAACTGTTTTTTTCATTATAAACCAAACACTGAAGCAGATAGAAATATCAGAGTGAAAAGACTGCCATTCATGTCTTCACTGTATGCTTCCTATTGCAGGCATTTGGGGTAGGGCGCATGGGGTAAATGTGTTTTGAATAAATTTGAGACTTTGGTATGCTAAGCTTGCATCTAGAGTAGAATGAATATAAATATATATGGTGCTTTTGAAAAGAAGAATCTGAAGTGTTTAATATCAGCTGAGCCATGTGGAGGAAATTATTGCTTTTTTAGTTTAAAAGTTTCCTTATTTTTTTGCTGCTTATCAAGCTGTTACTGCAGTGTTTCTCTAGAATTATGTTAAAGATGTGGTGCTTATTGTGTTAGTCCCGTTACCAAGCACTAACACATTAGGTCCTTGCCAGCAAGAGCTACAGTTCACATCTAAATGTATCTTTTTTCATATTTGTTCATATTTTATAGGTTTTACTCAGTTATATCAGAGTGGTTATTTTTGGCTTGGTTGGGAAGGCAAGGGGCTTTTTTGATTGTTTTTTTTTTCTTTCTTTCTTAAATTAAAAACAATTTGCCAAGGAGAAGTATGGGTCAGCAGCTCCCTGAAGGCTGGGAGGCTGGTGGTCCCCAGGGGAGCAGGGCAGGGCATGGCAGCCAGGGCCCATCCCATCACGGCAGCTAGGAAGCAGGGCAGCCGGGGCCACCAGGGGCAGCCCCAGCCCTGGGCATCAGGCACGTCCCTAGGGACGGGAAGGGGCCAAGGTCAGGCCATGATGTGGGCCTGTGAGCGGGCCCGGCTCTGCAGGGCCCATGGCTGTGCAGGACAGGGCTGTGGGGAGCTGGAGACTGGCCCTGCTGCAGCATCACTGGGGCAGGGGCTGATGGTCCTGGGGGGCTGACATGGGGTCCTGGGCCCTGGGCAGCATGGGGGGACTGACAGGGGTAGTCAGGCACTATTGGTGCACAATTATGGGAAGTTTGATATATTTTAAACTATTTATAGGAGATTCAAATGAATGATGTGAAATATCTTAGATATTTAGATAACTTGATTCAAAGTTATAATATTTATCATTCAGTCAAAAATATGTTTGCATAAATGTCCTTTTGCGTTTCTCACTGACCTAAGAATCACAGATATTAACTTAGAGGTTGTAGGTGAAACATCGTGTGGTATAAATCCAGCAGCTTTGGTTTTACAGAGTATAAATCCTACAGCTAGGACCTTTCTCCCTTCCAGCCCTCCCACCAACCCCCCCCCCCAAAAAAAAAATGTGCTGTAAAAATTTCCCACTAACTACTTCAATATATTTTTGTTAAAAATTAAATATTCTGGTATTTTGGATAAAAATTTGGCATTTTGCTTTGGAGTTGATGGTTTGTTGTGCTGTTGGAGTTTCATTTTAGGTTCTTTTGTAATTCAGTCACCGATGTGAACCAATTGCTGTTATTTAGCTTGACAGCTGCTTTGCAGAGGATGCAGAGTTATTTCTACTATTTTTTTTACTTTGCTAATAGAAGACAGTCCAAATGGGGCACTTGGTTAGTACGAGATAATAAGAGCGTAGTGAAGCCATGCAGCGGCGTGATATCGTATCCTAAACACTTTCTTTTTTGCCCTCACTTACATATGCCCACTCAAATTAAAATTAAGAATATTGTTGTAAACAAAATACTGAAAGTAGAAGTTTGCTGCTGACCAATATTTATTGTTTCTTTTAGTCAGAATCTATAATAATTATAGTAAGAAGGAAAGATTTGATAAATCCTCTGCAAGAGATTCGATACATCTTGCTAATTTTCTAATAAAAGCTTTAAAGTAACCTAAATTAAGCAAAATTAAATTTTGTTATGTTTTTGGAATATTTCCTTCTTCTGAAAGGTAAATTGAAATTTTGAAAGATATAGTACAATCTTTTTAAAGCTATAGAGATCTGTTATTTCATTTCATCTTATTGCTTCTTTGCTTTCTCTACATTTTTTTCTGTATTCCCTAGCCTCTGCAGTAGTGTTAAAACACTGATATAGTTCAGATTTCTCATCCTATTGCTAAATGTATCTTTTCTTTATCCTTCCTGATACCACCTTTTCTATTTTTACATTATTTCTCTGATTCTTTCCTTGCCCGTATAAGATGTTTTGTGTCTTTTGTCATCTGTCATTGTTGGCAAGACCTCTAATTTTCCACAGAAGTTTGAGAAATTTATCTGAACATCTGAAGCTTAAGGTTTTTGTGTTTTGAAGCTACAGTACAGAAAACAGATTCTTCTAGAGAGCTTATATTCTTTCAATACTAAGAAACAGTGTCCTAATAATTATATAAAGCCTCCAACAAACCCTTGTTCTTTGCAATAATAAACTTCCTGGTTCATTAAATGTATTTTAAGCCATTTTTACTCACTAGCACTTCAAAATTATTATTGTTATAAAGCAAAATGCTGCTGGTTTTGAACACACAGACTCCATCTACTGCAACAGCACCAATTATGGTGCTTTTTACAAATTTTAAATAACAAGTTATTTTCTCTTGTACTTGCTTGATGTTATTATTTGAATCCATTTTATAAGCTTATCCTTCTTTAGAGTTTGCTTTCTCAGAATGTTAATAATTGTCCAGATTGCTCTGCTTGCACCCAAAACAGCAGGGAAAGAAACATTTTTGTTAATTTTGAGGAAATGATATTTAATTTTGAAACATACCATGCTGTCTGTGTTGAAATGTTTTGCAGTTATCAATGATTCTCTGACTTTTATCCTTTCAATTTCTTATCACATACACTGTGGTTTCTGTTTACAGTGTTTCCTGGCAAGGATCTGAACGTAAACTTTTCCCTACATCAATTGTACAGTTCTTGTGGCCTTCTGTTCTCAAAAGAATCATAAAGTGATGCCCATAGCATCTGTTGTATTTGATATTTAGTTATTTTCTACCCCATCGGTTTAGTTATACTGTTCACTTCTCAGTAATGATAGATGGGAAGGTACCACTTTCCTGGAAAAAGACAAAAACTAGTAGACTAGTATTCCAATTGGGATATTCAGAAGAGTCATACTTTCTTTCTTTGTCTTTCTAGCCAGATAGGTGTATGAACAATTGCTTTCTCTGGGGATTATGGTATTTGGTCAGATGTCTCAAGAACAGGTTTAATTCTTGCCTAAGAACAGGATGAAGCATCTTCAAAATCCACAAAATTTTTCATGTTGGTTCCCTTTGATACAGGACTTCCCTATGAGACAATTTACACTAGAAATGTTTTTTTCTTGGTGGTGTGGGGTTTTTTTCCCTTTTGCCCAGTGGCAAACATAATTACCTAGCGACCAGACTATTTATTTCTTTTTTGATGCTTTATCGTCATGCAAAGCATTCATGGGGCTAGGCGCTTAATTTATACATAATCACCATCATATCAATTTCTATTGTGGAAACTATTAGTGTTTCCATTTTCCTTAATTTTCTTCTTACAGGTAAGCGGTGGTAGTTTACAATAAACAGCAAAGAAAGCAGCAAAATTGATAGCTGTTTTTATACAGACATAGAGCTTTAAAGTAGAAAAAAAGGAACTTAAGAGATGCCTTGTTAAATTTGTTTTTCATACTCTATGCTTTCTAGGTCAGTTCATATCTTTTAAAGTGGTGCACTTGATATAAAGAAATATGTATATAATAAATGCAAGAAATTTGCTCACACGATCTCAATATCTCTTACTTTTCAACTTCAAGAAAGAATTCAGCTTGCTAGTAACTGTAGAACTATAAATTGCATTGTTATAACTTGTTTTAATGTACTATTAATCACATAGCCATAAGTTTCTTTCCCCAGCATTTCTCAGGATGAATCAGTGGTAATTGAAACTTACTGTATCTCCAGTTCTCTTCATGTCTGTTGTGCAATTACTGTATATTGTCTTGCTATACATGTCCTGCAAAAGCAAAATAAAATTAAGTAAATGCAAAAATAAGACTAACAATATCATTCTAATCTCAAATGGAAAATGTAAGTAATAGATGTTGCGTTGGAGCAACTATTGCATTTACTTTACAGATTATTATGTTGCAGTAAAAGGCTACAAGTCAAGAATGCAATTAAGATATTCTGAGTTCTGGTTTAGACAATTTGCTGTTAGAAAATATTGCTTGATATCATTTGCATGATATATAAAATATAAGCAGTGTACAATAGAATAGAAATGTCTAAATACTCATAGTAACCCTGCCTCTGCATATAATGAAATATTTCTGGTTATAAAAATCAGATGGTTTCTCTAATGATGGTTTCTTTCCTTAGGGACACAGAATTAGGAAAAAGGGTAACAAAGGGCCATTTACTACTGCTGCAAACTACTACCACGATCCCTTTTTAAAACTTTCTAGCTTCTTCCTAAAAACCAGTAACGTTTCTAGACATGCCTTCAGCAGATGGTAACCTGTAAAGATTATTTGAAAACTTCAGTTGTGTGGTACCTAGGAAATTTTCCCAATTATATCTTAAATATATTAACTTTCAGTTTATGCTCACTTTTCTTTCCACTAGTATTCTGCTTCAGTTTAAATAACTTTCTCCCTTTCAAGAGGAAGGAATCCTATAGTAAGCACATCCTTGTTACAGTAAGCGTGCTTTTCTTTTATCTTCAGACCTCTAGCTCTTGTAACTATTCCTTGTGTCAATGCTTGTTCATAAGTTCTGTTAAAGGTAATCCAGTCTGTCTGGTCTTTTTCAGATGATGTTTTTCTTCCTTCATATGTAGTATTGACGTCATGTGGAATTATCCTTAGTCATGCAGAATAAAAATAAAATATATATTTCCTCTTAGATTCACACTTATGTGTTAGAATAGGAAAAATATTATTATTGCTGAAAAGGTTAAACTCTGAGATCTGCTTCCTGCTGCAGTATATTAGTTACCATTTCTGCAACTTCATTCCAATCAGCTAACAAGATCCTTTTTACTGAAAATTGAAAAAAAAATAATTTTGTCCCCCCCCACATTCTTCAGACCTAAAAGTACTCTGTAGCTTTTCTGGCTGATTAGTCCACTTCCTCTTTCTTTGTTGGTGCTCTTCTGAGTCCCCATTGTGACCATTTCTCTATTTTTTTCTGGTTTTTTTTTCTCCTAGTCATTACTCCTCATTTCCCAAATTGGTGTGCAAATTTCAGAAGGTCTTTGTGCTTTTGTCTTACAGAAGGGGCTGGTTTTCTTCAGCTAAAATCTTCTTTAATTGCTTAACCAGTCCTTTTAATTTTGCACATTTGCCATTTGCAAAATAAACCCCTATTTGCAGCAGAAATGTAACAGTACTGGTTATAGACTTACACCGTTCTGCTGCACCGTTTCTCTTGCATTTAGCTTACATGTTTGTCACAATGGACTGTCTTTCATTAGCCAATTGTCTGTTAAAATTCCAAAATAATAATATTTCCCATGTCTCTCTGACTGTATTTTAGTGAACCTGTACTTAATTAAGCATGAATTCCATTGTTTGATCCTGGAGGGGAGTCATGAATAGTGACAGGTGAGACTGGTGGACACAAGAGGAGCTAAAAAGCTGTATTACAGCATAATTCACAGCCTGTATCTACAATCCCAGCTACACACTCCTAGGGCAAAATATGCATGCAGTGGTAGTCCAAGCAGCATGTATACTCTCAATAGAATAAAATTTTCATATTTCTCAGCAAGACTGATTCACATTGATTTCTAGAATACAAAGAACTGAGAGAACAAATATATTGCTGCTTGGTCCAAATTCTCCTGGCACCTTAGACCAGTTTTAGAGGACCCAGATCTGCACAGAAGACTGTGTCCATGAGTTATTTCTGTGGTTGTATGTTTCTGGGTTTATATTCAATAATTATGTAATATAAAATTAATTTAAAAGTCTGTGAGTAAGGACACAATGAGACAAACCATCAGTGTACAGATTTCAGCTCCCTTTTACTTGTTCTCCTTCAGGTCCCATTATTCTTGCTAAAACTACAGTAATATACACACAGATTTCCATATGAGGAATGAGAATGATGTACATCCTGCTCAATCTGTAATCTGAATAATTAAAATATTTTCCAAGGAGATAGTAGATCTGGATTCTCTTAGGCAGAAGATCTCTCAATGTCCAAAATATCCCACTGCCTGTATAAATGCAGAAGAAATACTGTGTAAAATAGTAAAATCTGTGGCACTTCCTTTCCTGCTAGGGAATCCTTTCACAAAACAAGGACCTTGAGCCTCTATCATGCCTTCTCCCAGGAGACCTTTTTTGTGTTCTGAGTCTCTATTAAGCGTAAGAAGAAGTGAGTTTGAACCACACTACTAGGTTCAGGCACATTGCCTGCTTTAGGCCCTACAGGGTTTAATGTCCCAAAACATGCATTCTGTATCTAGTTTTTAGTCTATTAAGATGTCTTCTCTCTTAAATTGATATACATAGGTCTAAAGCATGACCAGTTTAACTTTTCTCTATTACATTATAGATTGTGGGTTTGATTTATCTTACAGGCTCCCTATTTTTCCCCTACTGCTGCGTCGATTAAGTCAAGTCTTGTTTTCTTATACCATTATTGTGTGTCATTTTTACTTGAAGCAGTTCATCTGTTTCTGCTTCAAATTTACTGTTCTCTCTATGTAGCTTATTCATTTTGTTCAGACAATATTTTCTTGCCTTTTCCTAATCTGAAATCTAAAACTTAAACTGTCTTCAAGGATTTGATGAGCTGGCTCTAAAAGCTCAAGTTATTGGGTTAATACAGTCTAGAAGGCAGAGATCAGCCCTGACAATTCTGTTTAAGCTATCTTCTCAGATGTACTCATAAAATATGGTTGACTAGATGAGGTGAAATGAAATGTCTGAGGAGAAAAAAATCAGTGAGTGAACCGTTAACATTCTTTGTGCTTTCCATATTCTTGTTTAAGTCAGGGGTAATTGCTCTTAGCTTTGTAGGATACCACAATACTCCAAGATGCAGAATAATCCTTTTGACACACTCTATCAAGTGCCTTTTAAAATCAGTAAAAACATTATGTAGTTCCCTTGTCTTTATGCTCAAGGAATTTCTCAGTTATCACAGAATAAACACCTGCTTGATTGTGCCTCTTTGGCACACAACCCCACTTGTTATTCTGCCAGTTGTCTCCCGATGTGTGGTCTGAGTCCACATCATATCACTCTTAGGAATCATCTTGCTGGCATAGCTCAACAGATGCACAGTATTTAATGCAACTTTTTTATTAATAGATATTTCACGAAGAAAGAGAATAATAGAGTTCTCCAAGTTTCAGCAGCTGTGTCACAAATTATGTACTGTTGGTGTATTTTATTCTTACAGAGCACTGTCTTCTGGGATCCTTGTATTACCAGACTACCATTTTTAAGAGGGATTACATTGTAGCTCCTATTCTAAAAATATCTTTATAGTTGTCTTCTGGGATTTATGCTATTGCAGTTGAGGAAAAAATTATATTTTATTCCAAAATATTTCTCACCATGCAAGCTTCTGCTCTTCAAATTTTTACTAAAATTTATTACAACAATTTCTACATCAGTAAATTGCTTGCAGCAATTCTCTATTCACTCATAATGTTAAAGCCATAGTGTTTAAAAATTATTAAATTGAAGATTTACATGTTTCCATTAAAGACACAGAAAAAACAATTCCTTTAAGCTGACTTATTTATGGCTTGTAAGAAAATGTCTGCTTAGTTACAAGGAAACACAACACCACTGTGCATGCAAAAAACTATTCTTTAAAATAGGATAAAATATCTCTATTATATTTCAATTCACTATATATATGCAATATATGTGTAGATTTCAGTCTACTGAGAATAATAGGCATATCAATGTCCATGGACAACATTAATGTGCACCTAGAAATGTGCACCTAATGCACAAAATCTTGTTGTCCTCCGTTAAGATGTTTTTAGAAGTCTCATGCTGAAACCCACAATGATATTAAAAAATGCCTTTGTCCCTTCTCATTAGGATCACTCTTACTTCAGATTCATGGCACCTCATGAAAAAAGTCAACAGATTTTGAAAGGTGTACACATTAACACTCCAGTATCAAACTGCTTCACTGTTAGAGAAACAGAACTTTCAACATCAATATGACTGTGATGATTTCCAGAATTATGAAATTAGCATTTAGTGGCAATACCAGTTTCAAAATCTCTAGAATAATGATCTTGATTATTTTAATTGGTAGTTTAGCAAAGCTGATCTTTTTCACTTGAATTTGAACTACGATTCCAGGCATCTCCTTTCCTCATCAGACCAATTAGATTATGTCATTCAAACAATTACAGTCAACAGGTTCGTCAGAGGCAACATGTGTCACTGCACAATGGAGACTACATTTATCTGACTAAAGTTGGATAAATTACTGAAGTACTGGTTTTTATTTATTTTTGTATGCAAATCATTGAACAATAGCTGTGAATAGGCCTGAAATTTATCTTCCTCAGTTTAAAAGCCTTAAAATATTATTCAGACTACTAAATGTCACCTTCTTAGACAGGAAAGATGGTTTGGGGTAACACCACATATATAAGAGAAATAGTCTTGAGGTCACACTTTTATAATAATCATTCCTCTATCAGTTACTCCACTGATAAACACATATGAACTTTCTTCAGTAGCAGAAGTATACTTTTGTTACTTTAAAAACATTCATAGCTATATTTTTAGAATTCCAGGCATTATGATACAGGTATCGTAGGCTTAGATTATATTATGTATTTGAACCCAAGTGTATTTGGGTTGTACACATTCAAAAATTTGAATGTGTGATGTTATATCACTGACTGAGTCAAGAACATTACAGTTTTGTATCATTACAGCTGACACAATGGAAACATTGTTGCATAGCTCAAAAAATGTACACAGGCATAATTATGAATAGGAGAATGTTAAATGAGACCAAAGTCCCCACAGTATTACTAATGATCACTTCTTACAGAAGGGAATTTTTCATCATATGCATATATGCTCTTAGAATTAAGTTTATTCTGATACCATTTTAAACACAGTGTAGGTGGAAAGCTGTAAGCAGTCTTTTTAGCTGATGCTTTGAACTTATTGTGCAGGTTAATGAATGTCTCCTCATTTTTTCCGGATATTTGGTTTCTCATCATGTACAAAAAGGAAGAAAAGTACCTGTAATAATTGCACAGAGTATATTGGTTACCTTGTTACCTGAAAAATCCTCAGGGAGGCTGCATTTCAGAACTGCAATGTCTGATGGCTGATTCAGAACCACTCACTCCAGATGTAATCTTAAAATACCTACAGATTTTCTAAGTACTGTAATTTTTCATATCAGGGTGACAGTGATCCTATCAAAAGGACTATGGACATGCAGATGTATGCACGTACATATTAACATATGCAAAATAAGGACCTAATGGAAAACATGTCTTTATAGCTTAAGAAATTTTATATTAAGTTTGCTTCTGGGAGAAATGCTGACATTTTGTAGCCATTCTAAAAACTATTACTCACTTCTGTAGTGGAAACAACACTTCTCAAAGGATGAGTAATACCAAATATGGGATTGCTACAGAATCTAACAGTCTAGCTTATTAGCTCATTCTGCTTTTAAAATCATCAGGTTTTTTAATTCAGGGATCTGTTCTAAAATCGATGAAATGTGCTCTCATGATTTCAGCTGCAATATCACTTACATATAAAAGTATGTTATCTGGTTTTAAAAAGTCAGTATGCTTAAATGCCAATACCTCACATACCTGAAAGTGCATGTGTTTGTCTCTCAAAGGATCTCCATTTCTCATCATTATGCTCATCAAATGAACACTTGAAAGCAAAATCAAGTAGTTTAGTTTAATTATTTTTTTATTATTTTTTCCTTCTGTGTTATTGATTCATTTTTTTGTATTTTCTAATGGTGGAAACTATTGAAAAAGTACAACTGGGGTA
>NW_008794122.1:2060016-2065575 GCF_000699145.1 Aptenodytes forsteri | reverse complement strand
TTATTTTTTTTTAACTTTCCAGAATAAGAATTTTTAGGTATAGTGCTAACTTGTACTCTCTGTTTTGTCAGTTTGCAATTTGCTTTCTTTTATCTCCAATGGTATACCATAGTAATTTATTATATTGTGCATACACCTTGAAATAATGTGTATGGGTATGGTTGATTTGGTTTTGCAAATCCAAAAGTGATATCAAAGAGTAGCAATGTTTTTAGAAACAGGAAGAAAGTTTGCCAGTCTTTTTACCTTACCTTACACTAAATTAATTCTAACATCAAAATTCCAAACAAGATTTTATGCTCAGCTGCATAATTTAAATTTAATAGTAAATCAAATAGATTATTTATAAATTATAGTTATTAAGCTAAATTATCCATTAACAATCAACTACGAACATAAGGTAAATTTTCATTGATTTTTTTGTTGCTGCTGTGTTTGTTAGGTTAGTAACGTGTGCTGTGTGTTCTTGTGTAAACTATATTTATATTGCTTTTTGATTCTTGTTACTCTTGTAATCTAAAAACATTGAGGTTATTATATGTAAAAGGCTGATCATTTATGTCAAAACAAAAAAAATCTAGAAAGTCAGGAAACAATTCTGACTAGCTGCAGAACTTATTAGAGCAACGTTTTTCATATACAGACTTCTGATGAGATTACATGCATAGTTTTCAGATTTAATGCTTATTGAATGATTCAAATATACACACGATGCCCGACAGACTGTTAAAATGTACACAGTACTGAGTCTGATATTACGGGAAGCTTTATGAATCACATTTTTTAAAACTGATTTTGATGTGTTCTATAACCTGCAGGTACCCTAAGCCAATAGAACTGTACTGACATCTTGGACTGTAATCATGATGTGCTTATTGGATCAGCTGAGGTAGAGCTAAGTTCTTTGGAAACATGAATTATTTCTATATGTAGGAATTATAGTATTTAGGACCTTCCGCTGTTGTTTTTTTCTTCTTAATTCTTCTTTTTTCTTTTTAATGGAAATCATTTCAGACTGTTTTCTAGATGGGAAAAAGGCTGATGTTCTATCCTTCAGACTCAGGTAATACAAACTGAGCATGTCTTGTAAGTGCCACATTATTATTTTCATTTCAACAGCATCAAAAATACTTATATGCAAATAATTTCAAATAAAATAATGTGTTTACTTGTTTAAAAGACAGCATTTTTTACTGATCCATTTAAAAAAAAAAATGAGTTGATTGTAAAGGTGGAGAAAATTACTGTGTTCAAAGACATTATTGGGAAAGGAACAAGCAGAAAATAAATAAATATATAAACTGAAGTGTCATGTCTGCATAAACTACAACACTTCACCACACTGTTAGGTTTTTACTATTTATGTGTTACGATAAAATTTCAAATTGCTCATAAAAATATTTGTGGACCATGAAACATTTGTTGATTTCTGCTTTATTATTTGGCCACTCAAAAATTCATATTGAACAAGGTTAATCCAAAAAATTTGCTGATGAATTTCTTTATTCACTTAGTTTTAAAAGAATTTGTTGATCTATGTGAAAAAAAAAGCTTGTCTTCGGGTCAGTCTATCATAACCTTTCATGATTTTTTATTACTTGTCATACTCCTTTTTTTTTCTGGAAAAAGAATAGTACAGCTATAGTATAGAATGTCTTTTCACCATGCTGCTGCCTTTTCATGGTGTAGGCCATAATAATATATAAGAACTTGAAAAAGAAGTGTCTGTTTACACTCACATTCCTTAAATACGTGCACCCTTCAAGCAGCTAGGTAATGAATTAACAAATAGAATAATCCAAGATTAACAAAAGCTGACACAAAACACCTGTAATATTGCATAACGAGATCATATAAATAGGAAATGCCCAAGTACTGAGTTGAACATAAATCACTGATAGTAACAGGAACTTGGGAACATGTTAAACATATGATGATGTTAATTATTGAATTAAAATTAAAGTTAGGTGCACAACAAAAAATGATAAAGGGGTTTCAAAAAGTAAAAGACAGCTTAAAAATCATGGAAAAGGATCCATGATTTTGGGCTGATTCACTGAACATCTGGAACCCCACTGTATACTATTTGGCCTCTAATATGTTGTATTAAGCTTTCTGAATATCATTGCATTGAACATAAAGAACAAATTATTCATGTTGTGACAGAGTCTGAATCCTTGGAGGTCTGTTGAGGAGGGACTGACTGGAGTGTTAAGCAGGTGACACTGAAGTGCCAATGAAGAAGTCTTAAGGTTTTTATGTGGCCAGTGTGAAAAACAGGTTCTGGAAGAAAAAAATCAACAGTAGCCATTACTATTCTGTAATGTTTAGAATTTCTTGCTTTAAATTCCAAGCATATGTTATTTAACTTTATTCTTTGAGGTACACAGTTTAATCAAAGCATGCTGGCCATAAGAACATACATAAATGAAAGCATTCACAGTGTTCACAATTTGGCAAAATATTTAAATATGACATTTCCATTTGCTGTTTTCTCTGCTACATAAAAACCATTTTCCAATAGTGAATGGTTTGTGAAAAAAAATCTCCATTATGGCTTTGGAAACATTCTTGTTAAATTCTGTTCAGTCAAAAAGCTATGACCAGCAGTTACAACAGAATGTGTTGAAGAAGTGTTTGAACACCTGATCCCTTGCTTGCAGAACAGCGCTTCAGGCAGGATATAGCCTTTCTGTAACTGCAGTGTAGAACATTTTATAGTTGCAACAGATATGCACTCCTGAGATTATGCAGATCTCAAATTAACCTCATAAGGCTATCAGTAATGCAAACTTCTCATAGATTTTTCTGTAAAGCATGCCCATTAACAGAAGCTAAGCACATACATAGTCAATGTATGTTGCTGTTAAAAGGTGTATGGATGAATCTCAGATAAAAGACAGTTAAATATGGCATCATTTAAAGAATTTTTATTTGTAAAGTCCAGGTGTTCAAAGTGGCAGAATTTATTTTATGTGGCTGGAGCCTAACAAGATAGGTACATGAAAAGACTTTTTTTAGCACAGAAGAAACAGTTACTAATCTGTAACTGCTATGACTAGAAAGAGAAAGATGTCTTGCAGAACACTTTCATGCAGTATCATCATGATTATGACCGTTTTGATGAAATGTTAGTCTTTGAAATCTAAATATAGCCAAGATTTCACCCTTGCAACAAATAGTTCTACCTAACTTTGAGGTCAAACAATTTGTGTGTTTGTGTGTGTGAATTTAGTGATATCTATTGATATTATAATGGATATTATTATCCATGAAACAGAAACTAAAAATCATGTATTTGTTCTACAGAATCGGGAAGGTATCATGGACTTTGCAATAGAGAATGCCACAGAGGAAAACAAACTGCTAGGATAACATGTATCTTAAAAAATATCAGCTGTCTATGCTGTTGTTTAATCATTTAACTTCCTTAGAAATTAAAGAAATATTTAAAATGAATAGCTATAAACTTTATTTTAATATTTCTGCGGTTAAAAATCATTCAGTGTGAAAGTGCAAAAAAAAGACTCTAAGTCTCAATATGTCTACAAGCTGTATTATTGCTATGTAGTATGTGATTTATTGTTAGAAGGAATCTTGAAAGACATTTATGATTTTATTTTTGCTTTTGTTGGGAAGAGAAGTACCTGTTCTGCAGTGGGGGTGGGGAGCAAGGGAGAGAGAGATGGTCCAGGGTTCTTCCTGGATCCCATTAAGAAAGGTCGAACAACAAATGGTTTCATAAAATAGCTGTTTTAATAAGATAGAATAAAAAGAGGAATATAGATAGCATCTAAATCTTATAGTGGGAACCCTGCTTTCGTGCGGCATTGGATGCACCCCAGATAGATTTTCCAATGGCACGCTGTGCAGATCCAGTCCATGGACAGAAGTTCCTTCTTTTTGGCCATTCCAGCTATAGTATAATTTTCTTACAAGGAAACAACTCTATTACTAAAGTACGGTCTCATAAGAACTTCTTGCTGCACTTTTAGATCGCCGGTACCAAGTGGGAGCTGCCTACAGGCTCCTCTCTTCCAATGAGCTGGCTGAGGTTATCCCGTGGCCAAGGGCTTTGTGCAGCAAAAGGCCATACTGGATGTGCAACACAGCGCAGCACAGCACAGGCCTGGGACTAATTACTTAGGTTAAATGTTATATGGATCAAGAACTCTTTGATGTACAATGGTCTCCCGGTCAGGATCAATGCGTTACACCCCTTGATCCACATGCAGTTTACCTTTCCCAAAGGTATTATAAGTTATCAATTGTATTAGTAACAAACAGGCTTCTCATGCCCTAAGTACAGCCCTAATAGAGCATACATATCCTGATCAAGATCACTGACTCCTCAAATACAATGTCTTCTGCATGGGTCCCAGTGCAGTACCATTGCAGTGAAACAGCAAATTAATTTACCATTTCTGAAAGACCTTATCATTGACGCAATCTGATCACTGAGCATGCCTCTATGACTAAAGAAATATTCTATATTTTTCTATATTGTTATATTTCAGTTAAGGTGTGTAATAGATACTGACATCGGACAGGAAGTTCATTGGAACAAAATGTAAAATTGTAAACAAATACCATATTATGCTTTTTCCAGCCCAGACCGCAGTTGAGGATCTACTCTATTACATAACTATTGAGTTCTGACAATAAAGTATAATGCTATTATAACCTATACTTCTTTAATGAGACATGCAGATTCAGCCCTATGCTACATACATTAATATTAAACTAACGTATAAAGTTTTCAGAAAGAACATAGTCCATTGGTTATGTATGAATAGAATTAAAAGATACTAATACTGTTTCTGAAAACCTGAAGTTTTAAAGCTCCTACCCAATCTTTTAGACAGATGTTACTAAAGTAATACTGGTCTTTCGTACTAATGTTTCTTGTTCTTTCTGCTCGTTACACTCTTCATTGTTTCCTTATCTCTATTTCTTGCCCCAAATCACTCACCTTTCTTCAGTTTAAGTAGTGCTATAGTTTAAAATTCTTCCTGCTATCACTGTTTCTGAGGCATTGATCTTCACCTGTGCTGAACTGGCCTCAAGGAGGCACAACCTGCTAGCTTTGATCGACAGGAACAGTTACTTTTAGTAATTTCAATTCAATATATTCAAGAATAAACAGACTAACAATACTAATCAAGGCATGTTGTGGCCATTTTGTAAAATGAATCAAGCTTTCAGGAAATTTGGTAACATTTATATTGATACACTTGTCAGGTACAGAATGAGAAAGTAAAACTAGAAAGGTGCCAAAAAAACTTTTTTTTTGCCTTTTTGTGCCATGAAATATAGGACAATACACATGGAAATCAATAATTTTTGATAGGATTAGGAATCGACTGTAACACTTTTATATGGATCTCTTTTTTTTTCTTTTTCTTTTTTTCCCCCTTCCTGAAAGACATGTTTGATTGTCTAGTTTTTGTTTCTCTGGCTGGATGGCCGGGCCCAGAGAGTTGTGGTGAATGGAGTTACATCCAGTTGGCGGCCGGTCACGAGCGGTGTTCCCCAGGGCTCAGTCTTGGGGCCGGTCTT
>NW_008794122.1:2058599-2059233 GCF_000699145.1 Aptenodytes forsteri | reverse complement strand
ATGATCTTAGAGGTCTTTTCCAACCTCAATGATTCTATGATTCTATGATTCTATAGTTCAGATGGAATGGCAACTTAACAATGTAATATTTATAACTTTGACTCATACTTTTCTACTTATTCTGTTGATCTAATCTAAACCACAGAGCAAAAATATAAGTACCATTTTCCTTAATGCACTATTTTATAGACTCTTTGTGCTGGAAGAATTGCTATTCCATCTTCTTGATATAGGGCATACTCTCCGAAGCATGCAGAAGAGCTGGATACATGGGCCATTCCTGTTGTTTTGGAGCCTTTACATGAGGAAGTTACTTCACCTGTTGCTCTTTGAGTTCACTGTTGTGGTTTAACGCGGCAGGCAGCTGAACACCACACAGCCATTCGCTCAATCCCCCCCACCCCACCAGTGGGATGGGGGAGAGAATAGAGAAAAAAAAAGTAAAATTCATTAGTTGAGATAAAGACAGTTTAATAGGACAGAAAAGGAATGGAAAATAACAATAATAATGATAACAATACATAAAATAAAATAACAATAACAATAACAATAATAATGATGATAAAAGAATATACAAAATAAGTGATGCACAATGCAATTGCTCACCACCCACTGACCGATGCCCAGCCAGTTC
>NW_008794122.1:2050163-2058164 GCF_000699145.1 Aptenodytes forsteri | reverse complement strand
AAGTCCTTGACTAGTGTAAGCACTGCTTAGCAACAACTAAAACATCGGTGCGTTATCAACTTTGTTCTCATCCTCAATCCAAAACACAGCACTGTACCAGCTACTAGGAAGAAGATTAACTCTATCCCAGCTGAAACCAGGACACTCACTTAACTTTTAAAAATTTCCCAAGTTTGAACAATAAAAAGTGTCTTTAATATTAATTCTACTAAAACCATCACTAATTCATGACTTAATTCCTTATGTGAAGTATACTTGCATATAAAATATATGTATTATACATTTTTAATTATATATATATATTTATATGCTCAGATACCTGTGCAGCTACTGAAAACTCTATGCAAATAAGCAGCGTGATAGACTGGTGTAAGCTTTTCTTTAATTATTCACATTAAATCTCTATTTGATAGTTTTTAAACTCATAATATTCAAAGGTGTTTAGTGTGGCTTTATTCTTTTTTCACTGATCGCAATGGTAAAACTCCCACTGACTTCAGTGCTAGGTGAATTGTCATTGCCCTTTTAAAAATCTCCCACTTGATGTTAACATCTAATTAAGAAAACTCTTATTTCACTAAAGTATACATTTCAGTCAATTGCTACAGATCATACACCAAAACTATTAGCATGGATTCAAAGTTTTTGAGAATCCCTTTTCTCTAGGTTGTTGTTAAAAATTGTGTAACTTCTCTAGACCATCTGCTGTTCTCCACAATGATTAAACGCACCTCTCCGTAGACATCATTTTTTTTTCTTATAGATTTCCTTTGTGGTGGTTACTCTTTTAGCATTCTGCTATCAAGGGGCACTGTGAGAAAGACCTTGTGCTACTCTTTCACTTAGGTAATGTCATTGCTGCATGTTGCTTATTTATCCTGCAGCTCTCAATTTGTTTTTAATTTTCAGGAGGTTTTGCTCCCCTCCAGCTCTGTGCATAAGTTTGTATGCATTTTGTAGTTTCTATTAATTTTGTTTGTTGGCCATGAATTTTGGCTGTGCAACTGATATTTAAGGATAAAAAACTTGTTATTTTATCCTATATTCAGTTTTTAATTATGCAGTTACACTGATAAAAGATCCTTGAGTGACCAGTCCTTGATGACCACACCAAATGATTCTGACAGGATATCTGCAAATGGATTTAAGAATACCTTCAGGAAAGGATTTTCTGATTTAACTACATCTGTTTAGAAGTTCACTTTTTGTTAAACACGTTTCAGGTTTTACAGCCTCAACATCTCTGAGCTGTCTATGAGTTATATACTCAATTTCCATTGCTGTCTTTCAAAATCCAGAAGTAAGCCATATGACAGCTGTATTCTTTTGAATTGATATTTAAGAGGGTTTTTTTCTTCCCGTCTCTTAACAACTAAATTATTTGGATGCAAAATCTGGAAGAAAGAAGAGTAAGTCACCCATCTTTCCCTCTAATTCCTATTCCCTCTCTAAAAACATGCACAATTCCTATTAAATTAATCTGTTAGTAAACCTTGTTGACAGTAAGTGGACTTTCTCTATGTCTTATTTGTTACTGTAGTTTCCCATCACTAAGTAACCTTCATTAGACTCATTATGAAAATTTGTAGTAATGCAATATTTCCTTTTACAGTCATGGTTATTATTCCTATTGTTTTTAGAAAGAAGAACACACTGTCATATGTACCAAATCTTCCTGTTAACCAGGGTTACTCTTCCCAGTATTCAGAGGATGTTGTGACTCAAATATTCAAATGATGACGTAATCTTTTATTTTATGGTATCTAGTATCCAAACAAACTTAGGAAAAACACATTTTTCAATCCTACAGTTTCAATATCCAAAGAGTCCCAGCAGGAGAAAAGTATACTGCCTTAATGTTTATAAAGGTAAATTCATTTTCTTTAGTTTGTCTGGGGGGGGGAGGGGGGGTGTGCAGGGAAGCAAGCATACTAAAGTATATTTGTTGTAGTTTGTCATTAGAAAACTGAAAGTTAAACTGTGAGAGTTGAAAGTGCCCATGAATCCAGAAATTAAGGTATTGGTTTCTCAAAGACTGCTCAATAAATGTTCCATCCATTACTAGGGACTGAAAGCAACAAAGTATTATAGATAAGAGCTCCAAAAATTCTCTGAATTTCACTTCAATAGCTTTCCTGTTTCCATGTTTGTTTTTCCTTTGGCTTAATGTCTATGGCAATTATATTATTTAAAGAAATTTACTACTACAGATACATAAACTGAATAACAAACTTTATGTGTTAATGCATTCAGCTGTAAGTATTTTCATATTGTGATAGTATCTTTCAGCTTTGAAAATCCTAACAGAGGATTAGGAAAATCCTAAACTGTAGGACAACTTTTTGTAATATGTATGTTTTTTAGGTTTTCACTTCTACATAAACTTGAAAATATAGTGAAGTCCATCCTGCAACAAGATATACAGTATTTCTTGAAGAAAGCTGGTGTTTTTATGTGTCTATGTCACATGTTATTTAAAAAAAAAATATTAGAAATCTAACTCAATGTTTTGGAAAGGACTTAAGTGACAGACAGCCCTCAAATTCTACTGGTGTGAATTTAACCTGGTGATAATTATTACATAACAAACCAAAATTAGTTTTTACATCAGGAAAAAGATATATGTGAATACATGGTTTTTTTATAACACTAAGGACTCTGTAATTACACCACTGGAAAGATCCTGAACCTGTTATATTAAGCCCCCAAAAAGATAATCCTTTTCTCTTTCTTTACAGGAAAAAGGCGGTTCCAGAACTCAATATTAGAAAATGTCCCAATGAAAATATATATAGTCACTAGTCAATTATTGCCTGATAGGTAACTAATTTTTAGAGTGACGACTCTTTGGAAAGATGTTCTAAAAATGGCAGAGGAGTGTGATGTTCAATCATAAAAGCAACAACAACAATTTGGACTTGCAACTCATCTCAAAGCTCTGCATATGCTGTGAGGAGCCTACCCAGGGTCATTTGGTAGGTCTTAGGAGGCTCTAAAAAGGGAGGTGGAATGCATTCCGTGAGACTGAGCACAAAAGTGGCAAAGAAGGATAGCAAAGACATTGAATGTGCCAAACACTGGGTAGAACAATATGCTTGTTCTGGTTTTTTTACTTGTCTAAGCAAGTGGCATGTAGGCATTGTCAGGGGCAGGACACTGCTGATATGTGTGATCTTTGGCCTAGGCCATTATTGCTGTTGTTATAGTCTCATATTTTTATGGCATTTCCAACACAAATGTTTTTTACATTGCCAGTGCTTAAGGTTTTATTCCCACTGCAACAAACTCTGAATCTCAGTGTAAGCCATACAAACTCAAAATCATCTCCTTTTATTATGCCATAAATCCCCAGTGATTTTGGAGAGGAAGAGTAACACATACACATTTAATAATCTACTATGTCTTTCTCTGTTAAATCCTTTAATATAAACCTTCATTAAAATACTAAATTAAGATACTAAATGTGGTAAAGTTAAAAAAAAAAAAAAAGATGAAAAAAGAAGGATACAAAAGTCATTTTGTATAAAGCACATTATGGTCCTGATCCTTCTTTTCATTTTACTCAATGCTAATATTCTACAGACTTCAACAGAAGCAGGATCAAACCTCTCATGAGCAGTGGCATTTTGATATATTACACCAATACATCACCCTATGCAGCTCCTTGATGATGTATTGCACTAGTGCTTTATCAAAGTGTCATTGCTCTGATGAAGGCATAGCACCTTCTGGCAAAGCCCTGTAATGAAAACTGTTATGTTGTAGAAGAGGTTATGTTATGTTATGTTATGTTATGCTATGCTATGCTATGCTATGCTATGCTATGCTATGCTATGTTTTATGCTGTTATACTAAGGAATAATATCAGAAAAAGAGATTAGGTTCCAGGAATGAGTGGCAGAGGTGGATACACCAAGTGATCAGACAGACAAAATTACTGCTAAAGCAATGCTATTTGAAACTTTTTTTTTTCAGTATCTTGATTTTTGGTTTTGATTAAAAAAACTAAAATGTGAAAAGCAGGGATGAATATTTTGCCTCAAAAATGGTGTCTAAGTTAAGGAGAATCTTTACATTTGGCTCAACCTTTCTTCCCAAATCATGTGGCAATTCTTTCTGAAAAAGATTATTTGGTAATATATCACACTTTTGGAAATTCAAGATAGAAATTTGCAACTGTATGCAGAACTGTCTTTGGCAGGCACAAAGCAGATTATATCCTGTTTTCTTTAAGACACTTGTTGACTGGGAAGACAGAAGGGTGAAACTGGCTGCACAAAATAGTTTGATGAAATTGTTAAACTCTCACCTCCTTTCTGAACATAGTAAGACTTTTCTCAAGTTCTCAAGTTTTCTTACTCTTATTGTACATAACAATCAAAAAAAAGAAAAAGATCACATTACGATCAACAGCAAAGGTAGCAAAATCATTCAGCATAGCTCTAAGTGTATTTCCATTGCAATGGAGGTGTCAAATAAACATCTAAATAAACACATAATATAAAAAAAAAGCACTATCAGCTACAATGAAAATAGAATATTTGTTGAGAGACATATTACAAATGTCTAACACTACCTCTATTGATACAATTCAGAATACAAAAGAAGGATGCATAATAATAAACAGTGTTTTCAAAGTTTCAGTCTTTCTGGAAGGTCATGTAAGGCCTGGTTCTGCCATCCTTATGCACACTGATTTCTGCTTTATTTGAGCAGTACACATCTATTTGTCCTGTTTTTTTTATTATTATTTGAAAATAATGTTACTAATGGCATAATTCAGAAAGGATATAGTCAAGACTAAAGATAATTGAAAACTAGGTAATACTTTGCCTCAATTTCGATTAGGTGTTTGTAAGCTCTGTGTGAGCATCATAAAAGTCACCTTTTGGGATAAAGACGGATTTTTGCTGCTCGTTTTCAGGACACCTCAATTATACCGCTTTACATAATATGAATGTTGTTGACTCTCTGTATTCTAGGTGCTTTCCTTCAGGAATGTTTTATAAAGGAAGTAAGATATAAACTGAATAAACTGTTACTGGATAGACCTTGATGAAATCTTTTCTAAGGTTGCAGCTTACTGAGATGCACCCCAGGACCTTGTCCATCTTTCAGCAATGCCAGGGGAAATACAAGTACAAAAATGCATGATTTATTATCTGTATGTTTCTATTTACTTATAAAGATTTTCCTTGAGATTTTCTTGGAAGAAGTTAATGTCTTCCACGAGAAAATGTTTGTTTTGTTTCTCCCAGAAATACTACTAGAATGCTTGGATTTGTTTAATTATTTACACATTACTTTTAAAAAATATTTTTAACATAAGCTCTATAAAATCAAATAAGTAACATTTATTTATTATGTATAGGTTGCAGTTAGCCTACCTTTTCTGCAGTTGTGGGATTATGTTAAGAAGTCCTGTTTTAATGACATCTGTGAGAATGTACTTTGGATATTATCCTGATTTGTGTATGATGATGGACAATGGATTTAACCTAATATTGTTGGATTTCATAGAACAAATTAATTACCTTTTTTTTTCCATATTTATTGTCTTACCTTCTAGCACTTATTGCTAAAGAAGCTCTTGTTACTAGCAAGTGAGGTGAAAAGCCAAGAATGAGACTTGTAACAGTATTTAACATAAAAATACAGGGGAACACAGCAATGGTGCAGAAGATCATTGTTATTTTTACTCTACATTCTCCAGACATTCATGAAAATATGAGGCGTTGAACATCCCCAACTCTCTTTGAAACAGTAGAACTTTAGAGAATTAATAGTTACATTACAATGAAATACAAATAATAATATTATGATCTGCCAAAATAGCAAATTTGGCATGTGTGAGTGAACACATCCCACAGTTCCCATGTATGTTTCATTAGCTCTACACTACATTTATAAATAGTACAAAATGATGAAAAAATATATAAGTAGCATTTATCATGGGCTCAATCAAGTTCAAATGTGTGCTACCACAGTGCACTCTAATTTCTTACTTATGGAAATCAATTCCTCAATTCCCTCTTCCACTAGAAAGTATCCAATAAATACCATTATGGTCCAGCAATTGCAGCATTTATTAATTTTTACTTGACATTAGTAGCAAACAATACTGCAAAACACTGATATATTTTATAGGTATAGTTAATTTTTTCTCCCTTCGCCATATATCCATTATTTTATGTTAGTCATTATTTGTTAGCAAGGGTTCAGTAACAGTCTGAAAGACCTTCCTTTATTAGCATAGCTACAATAGCTAGTTCACCCAGTATTGTACAATAATGGGTTAGATTTTAGTCTATGTAAACTGTATTGTATACGATAATAAAAACTGATCTCAGTTTTTAAATTGCTTTATTCTAGTACTAGATAACAGTAAAAGTGACTCAACTGTTTTTCTTGTCCTTTCCTCAAACTTCTCTCTTTCTGTTTCATTCTCTGGCTGGTAAGAAGCTTCCCACTTCTGCATAATGTTATATATTCTTTTCTACCATAGGTTTTTCATTGCCACCACACAGAAATTAAGAACACATCTTGCCCATTTTACACTCTTCCTCTCCTTGCCTGTACCATTTTTCTTCTGATTATAAACCTGAGGAGAAAATATTCCTCAAACTTCTCTCTTTCTGTTTCATTCTCTGGCTGGTAAGAAGCTTCCCACTTCTGCATAATGTTATATATTCTTTTCTACCATAGGTTTTTCATTGCCACCACACAGAAATTAAGAACACATCTTGCCCATTTTACACTCTTCCTCTCCTTGCCTGTACCATTTTTCTTCTGATTATAAACCTGAGGAGAAAATAACACAAGACATAATGAATTTCCTCTGATAAATGTCTTTCAACTTGCTATGTATTTTGCAGTTTAAATGTCACTTTTACAGTAAATGTTTTTTCTTGGTGGAAAAATATTTTAAATTTAAAAATATAATAAAATAAAATAAAAATCATATTGAACTTACATAATGATATGGAAACAACCATTTATCTCTGAAAACCTATGGGTTATATGTGGCAAGTTTATTTTCATGTTTTTGCAAAGATTGTATTGGGTTGGGCTGTTGAGACGTAATTATAAATCAAATAGAAGAAGATTGTTTTGATACTGAAACCAACATAAATGTGTAAATGGGATTCTTCAATAACTGTATAGTATATTCTTCATTTCATGGGCTTAAATTCCTGCTTGGATCAGGAAGTCCATGTCCAGGCTGCGACGTGGCTGGACACAGGCAGGGCAATGGGCAAATTACAGGCAGGGACTGGGACTCTGGGCAGGGCTGAGGGGCAGCCCAGGGTAAGGCTGGTCATGGCCATCAAAGCATTGGTGAACTCAGACCTGACATTTCCCAAGTGTGATCCATAAGAAGTAATGCTTTAAAAGTTTGCTTTTATGACAATCTCCTGCTAATGTTCAGACGTCTGCAAAAAGACACCCCACTGCTTTCAGCTATCCAAGACTGAGAACTGATTTACACAGATGTTCTTGGTAAAGACAAAACTACTTCCTGTAAATATTTTCTCTGCATGTATAAACTGTAATGGATTGACAGTGACCTCCCCTTCCCCACTGAGCTGGTAGGTATTTGCATATTTTCACTCAGCGTACTTGTCACTTGAAAAAAATAGTTGACAGAGAAAGCATTTTGGGTTGTCTCTGTCAGAGTGTGAAATGTGACAGTTGTCTAATATTCCTGTAGGAAAAGAGCAAATAGGTATTTTTGATATATAAAATCACCTAATCGCTTGGATTTTGTGTACCCAAGCTGACAGACAACAGTGGTTATAGATATCTGTGTTTGTGTGTGCGCATAGATCTCCTTTCTAATTAGGGTCATGTAAGGTTAATATCAGAAGAACAATCATCACTGCAAGTTATTCTAAAATGTCTTTTTATTTATTGTAGATTCAGTGACTATAAAACCATAAGCATTCATACTGATAACTTGAATAATCATAGAATCATAGAATCATAGAATCATAGAATCAT
>NW_008794122.1:2034843-2049513 GCF_000699145.1 Aptenodytes forsteri | reverse complement strand
AAGAACGTCCAGCCTTCCTGGACCCCTTTGCCCTTCAGGACCGTGCAGATGATAATGTTTCCCTGAATTAATTTCTGTGTGAACTAGAACTGGATCTTTTGGAAAAGTCCACAATCTGTATTCTCATTTCACCCTCTCAAAATATTTTAATTATTTAGGGTAACTTTTCAATTCACTAGAAGTTGCTACTGTTAACAAAGTTATTCATATCAAAAGATTTTTTTTTTTTTAGTGTTTGAAACCCTGTTTTCTTTGCATTAATTTTATATTGTGCTCATTTCTTGCTACTTAATAGGACTGGCAAAACTTCAGATACAAATTTATTCTATTTTGCATATAGTTCTACATAATATGAAATCTTGCAACACTAATGTTTTACATAAGATGATGCACTTATCAATATATGTTATTTAACAGTTAAAACTGTCATTTAAAAATGTCAGACATCACTCCTTGGGCACAGAAGTATTTTGAAATATGTTTGTATCTACACATATTTGGAGGGCATACGAATTTTGAATTAAATTAGAAAATATCTTCTGAGATTATTAAAAATAATAATATTAGTAGAGATTTATTCAACCCAATCTGATACATCCTCTTTTTTCCCCCTAACTGACTGTCTATATTCAGCCTTTATCACTATTGAATTGCTATAGAATTATATTTTTCGGTTACTCGGAACCCAGTGTCAAAAAAAGTGCTGAGAGTGCATGTTTGCAATGGGATATACAATTATTATTCCTTGAACCTTTTGATGATAATTTCGACCTCTGTTTTCTGGAGATTTCTTGAGGTCATCTATGTAATCCTTCAGAATCCAGTTGCACCCAGTCAGGCTGCTAAAGGACACAAGGCTCACTGCAGGCACAAAGTCTCCATGGTTATCCTCACAGATTCATACCACACTCAATACTACAAGAGAGAATCCATCACTGCTTCTCAAGAAATGAAGATTCTAATGATACCAATGCAAACTTTGGAGGAAATGAGAAGGGGAAAATTTCTTATTGCATTTCTTGTGTGAAATGCTTTGAATCAATGCTTTACTATCTTCCATAGATGAGTTATTTATTTATTTATTTCCTTAATTAGAAATTAAGATGATCAGTACCATATAGGAGGTACTTCAGACAGAATCATACTAAATGTTTGTGAAAATATGGGTTGGTATGAAATATGCTATGCTACTTAGATATTTTAAGTGGCAATACTGTGGTACTACTTTAAATAAACTTGTATGGTGCCATGTTTTGGATTAATGACTAAAACAGTGTTGATAATACACCAATGGTTTAGCTATTGCTGAAGGGTGCTGTCCTGGTTTCAGCTGGGATAGAGTTAATTTTCTTCCCAGTAGCTGGTACAGTGCTGTGTTTTGGATTTAGGATGAGTGTGTGGTGTTTAGCTGCCTGCTGGGTTAAACAACAACAGGTGTTTGCACAGTGTCAATGCTTTTTTCTGTTTCTCACACTGCCCTGCTAGCGAGTAGGCTGGGGGTTCATTAGGAGTTGGGAGGGGGACAGAGCTGGGCAGCTGATCCCAGCTGACCAAAGTGATATCCCATAGCATATGACGTTGTGCTCAGCAATAAAAGCTGGAGGAAGAAGAAAGGGGAGGATGTTCAGAGTTATGGTGTCTGTCTTCTCAAGTAACCATTACACATGATGGAGCTCTGCTTTCCTGGAAATGGCTGAATATCTTCCTGCCGATGGGAAGTAGTGAATGAATTCCTTATTTTGCTTTGCTTGTGTGCACAACTTCTGCTTTATCTGTTAAACTGTCTTTATCTCAGCCCATGATTTTTCTCGCTTTTGCTCTTCTGATTCTCTCCCCCATCCCACTGTGGGGGAGTGAGTGAGCAGCTGTATGGGGCTGAGCTGCCTACTGGGTTTAACCCACAAATATGAGATCCATTTTCCTGTTCTAAACTGTTTTTCACTAAAACTGCTCTGTTGCTACTTAAGCACATTGATTTCTGGAGTACTGTCTTCCACATTTATCTTTATTAGAAATGTGAAGAAAAAGAGCTACCCCAAAGTAAAATGTACATAACATTGCCCTTCATTTCCAATAAAATTAATATGAAATTATAGATAGCTTCCAGTCTGAAATCTTATATGTCATATATTGTGTCAAAGTTTTATGACTATACACTAAACTTGATGAAAAGGCTGCAATCATACTGCTGGCATAGTTAAAGAATAAAATGCACCAAAGCAGCATGATTATTTTATATATTATTCACAAAAGATAACATCCTTCCCATTGAGACATCCTCACTACTATTTTCACAGAATGCAAATCCAAGTACTCTAAAGAGTAAAAGAAAATAAATCTGATGCTGAAAATATTTTTTCTCTAGTCAAAAAGATTTATCAATAATGTGTTGAGGAATTAATTACTGCTGAAAAGATATGGGGATTGTCAGCCAACCCTTTTGTTAACGACATGTATAGATTATATGCCATTTGACTTACCCTCCAGAAAATATAAAACTACTATAATATAATGTTATATCCCTTCCAGGAGAAAAAAGAAAAAGTAAATTTGTAAGTTAACTTATAAATAATTCTCAGACCAGCATTAACAAGGTCATTTAAGTAAATATTTGCAAAATCTAACTCAAATTTTAGAAGGTAAAATGTTAATTTGTCTCTGTTAAATCATACAAATCAAGGCAGAATTGTCTAAAGCGTCTGCAATGCCTAATTTGATGAGCTATCTTATCAGAAATATGTACACTAAAAAAAAGTATTACCAATGTAATCTAAATCTGAGACTGCTGTGTTTAAAGTAATGAAGAATAATATTCAATATAGAACTTTTCTGAATCTTGATGCAATATAAAAATAGCTCTTAAGTCTCATAGGGACACTTGGAATTGTTAGAGTACAAATACTGTATTCTTGCCATTTTTCTGAGTGTCACCTGATTCAGTATTTCTGAAGTAATTCATAGAAGTGGAGTATTTTCATTTTTTATTACATTTGTACCTTAAGTTTAGGAATAAACTGTTCAGTTACCTGGCATGAGAGTTCTTTCCTCAGCAGCATTGCTTTGTGCAAAACAGAATATTTTGATGGATAATAGAAAATCTCTCATTACTTTACAATGTAATAGCTCATTACTAAACTGAGAAAGGATCTAATTAAAACCAGTGGGATTCATGACATGTTTGTTACTGGTATAACATGGTGTGTCAACTGAAAACAAATTTTGAGCCTTAAAAACTCCAGTGACCTATAATTTATATTTTTTTTCTCATTTCTTGTTCTGATATATTCTGCTCCTCCTTCTGTCTTTTGGTGTTCCCCCCCCCCCTGAAATCTATAGGTATAATTCTACCAATTATATTTCCATAGCTGATCAGAATACTAACTACTTAATCAATTTCTGTAGCAACTCACAATGAGCAGATGACTGCAGTGTGATGAATTACCTACCAGAGTTTGGATAGTTCTTAGTTCATAAACAAATAGTACATAAAAAGTGATCAGTAATTAATCTCATTATGTGGATAGAAATTTGATAAACATGCAACTAAGTAATGAAATACCTGTTACTTTTTGAAAATGTAAGTAACAGTCATCTTTCAGGAAGTAGATTTCTGTGATGGCTGTTATTGGAATAACAAAAAAACCCCCCACAAATCCAAACATGGAATAAAGCTTTAAAACTCAATGTCTAACTCATATAATGGTAAAGTGAATGAGACAACAAAATGGCTAATTAGTATAAAGTACTCAGAATGGTTGTTTTCATCCTCCAGGTAGGGATTTGGTTCCAGCATAGAGAAGATTAAGTGAGATGGAGACTTAGACTCCCTTTCCTAAACTTTCTGTACCAAAGCAAAATAATAGCTTTAATCGAAGAGGAAAGCATGCTACACATTTCACAACTACAGTTGTGAATGCTGGACTATAGCATTCAGCTATAGCTTTCAACTCTCAAAACTTCACGTTCTTTTCAGTGTTTGTCACTTTCTCCTTACTTCCTTCATTAGATCTTTCCAAAGCCTTCATCTCTTTATTTGCCAGTAGAGTTTGTGCCTTGTGCAATGGGATGAATTTTCTGATACAGACGTTGATCAGAAAGATGCACTCTTTTTACATTTTTTTTTCACAAAATATCCATTTTTTCTGGATTTACTGTTTTTTTAGAACTGATTTCTAAATTACCATAGCAAGAGAAGGACAACTACCTTTATCCTCTGACCATGTACATATCCTGGCCTTTTATTTTAGGATGTTTAGCTAAACTGTTGTCTAAAATTAACTTGCAAGTTCAGTGTCTAAGGTAGGTGGTCTAAAACTCATCAGAATTCCTTAAGACAAAACACACAAGAAAATAGTAGGAAAAGCAGAAAAAAAAATACATTAATACATGTAAAATAGATAAATAACTATCAAGTGAATGAAGTAATATAGAATCTAAGAGATTGTGTTGCCTCATCATTCTTTACTCAATCTTTTGTGACTATACAAACATTCCCATAGTAACCATTTGTGATATCACAAATAAAGGTTTATAACTTAAAGGGGAAATAAGCTGTGCGGGAAGATCAACTTGAGAAACAGAAATCATACTTTCACACAAATATGCTTAACATGCCAACAAAAATAGGAAAGAGAAATTAAAAATATGTAGAGCATTGTTCTGAATTTTGTGTTTTCCAAGGCTTTCTTTTTGTTTGACTCATAAATTCCTGCTTTTTAGCCTTTACAGAGCAACTTTAATTACAAAGATGTAACTGTCTGTTGTAATGGTGAGTATGTAATGGTGGTCTATATATGGAAAATCTAAGCTTCAACATTTGTTACTAACCAAAATGGCTAATTCCATGGAGTCTGCTGCTTTGGCATCTCTAATTGAGAAACATATACAAGTCTGGCAATGTAATATAATTTGCTGAAAGTTCTAGACAGAGCAAAAGTGTATGACCTTTTCTTATAGCGACCTGCTGATGTCTGGTACCCTGAAGTTTTATTTTCTGTTGTAATCTCTCAAACTTTATCTCTTCATTGAAAAGACTGATTAGAAAGTACTGTGACTCTTTACCACATTTCAATGCATGCACTGGGGACGGAAATGTTTGAATATGAGAATCTTCAGAGGAATATTATTGTAATGGAAATAAAATAATTCAAAGAATGAATTTCTGTATGAAATTCTATTTAAAACATGAAGATGATTGGATTATATTACCTTGGTTTGGGGCTGTTTGTCTAGAAATGTATAACTTAAAACCCCCTAGGCACTACTAGCTACATGCATATGACAAGCTCCCCAGACTTACTATTTTATGGACTAGAAAATTAAAATTTGGTTTTTTAAACAAACTTTATCATTTCACATTTGTAATGACATTGCTTTTAGTATTTCCTATCCAATAATATTACTAGTGGAAAAAGTGGAAATGAAGACTGTGTTTGGATTGTTCTTTAATATGAATATTAGTAATTGCTAAGTTGATTAGAAACATGCTCTTTTCCTGAATGTATCAGTAATTGTAAACAAGATAACTTCTCCTTTCCTAGATTCAGTGTTTGTGGGACAGGGTCCTGATGTATTTTATATCTATTGGTACTGTGGTTTGCTTTTTTTAATTTTCCTTTCTATACTGCTCTAATTCAGATAAGCAGGGGATATTTAGAAGAATATTTACAATATGAAATGTATCACTGTCCTTCCATGAAAATACAATTTCCATGACAACATTAGTGAGGTAAGAAGAAGTTAAATCCTTCTAAAATGTAGTGGGATATAAGGTCCAAAATCACTAATAAATTATTACTTGGGTTTTGCCCCCTACTCTCTCCACTCAATCAGGTCAGAGATGAGCAATAGCTATTCAAAATTTTCAGAGAGTCTTGAAAAGTCCTGTGAAAGTATTTTAAAGAAATCTTACCTAAAAAGAGAAAAAAAATATAATAGTAATTTCATATCATACATTAATTTCACATTGGAATGCCTATGAAGTGAACTTAACTCTCATGTTAAGCTCTTACATTTAAAATAGATCTAGACAGCATTTAGGATTTTTGTGAACTGATTTTCTTTAGAATAGAAGAGTTCTAATAACTCTTTAAGTAAACTAAAAGTAATTTAATGCAATTTTAGCTGTATTCAGCTGTGCAGCTACATCTTTATTAAACTTATTGTTGGCCTAAGTATAATCACATGTCAATTTTTTCCCTTCTGTATTTCTTTAGATTTAAGGATCAGTTGCATTATTTTGATCAGCTTACACTTTAGATACACATCACCAGTTAGTGTCCTACTTCCCTAGATTTTATTTACAAGTCTAATTTTCAAAGGGGAAAAACACAAAGGAATTCTGCTAATTCTATGAAACATCAGTACATTACAATATAGTAAATGAAAGGCTATTATGTTTCAGATTGGTCTGTACACTCAAGCTCCCAAAAGAAATGGGTTGCTGAATTGATTATAATTGGTGTGGAATTGACTGTACATGCATGTTAAGCAATTTTCTAGAAAATTACACAAAATTGGAACATCACCATAGCAATATTCTATTGTACACAATTGTAACTAAATATTATAACTTTAAATAGAAACTTGTTTGATATGTATCATGTTTTGTAAAATCCAGTCTTACTGAAATGAATTTTTAGAAACAGTGCAAATATTTATGCTAAATACATTTTGTAGAATTTGCTAGGAATGCAAAAAATGTCCAAGGAAGTTCAAGTGATAACACTTAAAGATGACATGTTTGAGGGCAGTAGCAGAGAAGATGAAGTGACTTATTGTTCTCTTCCAGAAGCATGATACCTTTTCTCCATATCTCTGAAGAACCTAGCAATGCTGCATGCAGATGCACCCAGCCTTTCATGGCCAGCTGCAGGATTTTCAAGTAAGACTTATGAAAAAGCTCCCACGATCTAGCATACTGAAGACTTTTTAAAGTTAGTATTTTGCTTCTTTCCATTAAAAAAATTCTTAAATAGGAGCTCTTCCATTATCCTAAAATAGAAATTCAACAATACTTCAGCTCACTCCAAACCATCTGTTTACACTCATTTCTATCACAAAATTCTCAGTGATTTGCATTTTGCCCAAGCTGTCAGTTCTGCCTTTGCCAACGTTAAATAACAGCCCACAATTGTGGTAGTTCTTTTCAGTCATAGTGCTAGAATAAATTTTCAACAACAGAAGGAAAGGCTCAAGATAGCTGTATGTATATCTGAAAGTAAGCTAAAATTATGTAAAAAACAAACAGTGCAGACAGAGTATATTGTTCAATACACTGTTTTTAAAATTTGTGCCATTAACAATATACATTATACAATGCAAATACAGACATTTCTTTAATACAAGTTTGCCATGTAAATAATGCTAGCTGTAATCTCTACACAACGTGAATTTATAATTTTTCCCCACTTGTTAAAAAAAGAGCTCCATTACAGGTATGAGATAGATATGACCCTGAGATCATTACCATCTAAAAGTAAATAAAAATGTCTTATCTTTTCTGTCCTTATTTCTCAGGGGGATATACGACCTAAAAAGAAGAAAAAAAAAAAAATCAAGCAATAAAAGCCTTCTTATCAGAAGATCTCATATTCTCTTTTCCATGTGTTTTCAAAAACATCCTCCCTTTTGACTTCAGGAATACTGAAGTATGTTGTACTAATTTTCAGTGTCATTAATGTACCCTTATGAAAAATGTGGAGCGAAAATGGGACTTAAAAGAAAGAAGAAACAGAAAGAAAGATAAATGACCCAATATTAATGAAAAATACTTTGCTGGTCACTTAACAGGAATAGGTCTCTTACTGATTGTTTAAAAAGAGCTGGTCATTGACCAGGTTTTATGCTGTAGATCTTGCAAACCTGGGGGTGATAATATCAGGGCTTGAATCTGATAAATATAGGAAGTTGTGCACAGAAATATCTGGCTTTATAACGAAACTTAAAAATTGACAAACTTGAATGGATTTATAATGTAATCAAATATGTTCTCCCATTCATGTTCCATCTACCATCTGTTGTCTACAGTAGTTTAAGGATTACAGAATTAGGTTGACACATTTGGCTGTATTCATTTAAATATCCAAATCATTAAGAAATGAGAGGATTCTTTATTCTTTCCTTTTTCAAATTACAATTAATTTAAAAAAAACCCCAAAACCTTCTTCATAAGAAGTTCTGAATTGTCAGCTGAAGTAAGTTATTTCTTATGTAGATAACATTGGCAGAGGCAGCCACAATGCACAGTTTCTTAACACTGCCTTGCTAGCGTGTGTTTGATCTCAAAAGTACCTCTTTTGGGGAAAGAGCTCACTCCATTTCTATTGATGATAAATTTTGTCCGTTCTACAGGTTTTGCTAAAATAGATGGTTCTTACTGTGGTGGTCGTTCAAGGAAAACAGGACTGGTAACAGATATATCAGCCCACATCTAGAATAACTTAATTGGTTTCAGTGCTGTTATTTCATGCTTTAACAACAGAACAAAGATATGGTTTAAAGACATACTTTGTGGAAAAACTGTAGAAGAATTTGAGCCAGACATGTATGATGATTTTAAAAGGTTTTAGCAAAGGGATAAAAAAGTGAGAAAATAGAGTATTAAAAGATAGTAAATACTCAAAAACAATGGGGGGGAGGGAAAAAAAAAACAGCAGTCATACTCTGCTCTTGACTCAGTGAGAAATCAGTAAAGAATTCCACTGTACATCTAGTCATGAGTTGTAAACTGTAGTCAGAAACAGTCTGATGGACTAAGGAGGCGATGTGAAGTTTCTTGGCTATTGGCCTGTGTGGCATATATTAGCAGGCTGCTTGCATCTCCTCAGGCCTAGATAACTAAAATGTTTTAAGATTTATATGTTTAGGTCTCAAACAACTTCAGCATTTTTTAGCTTCATTTCGGACTTTTATATACTGAAACCACAGAGCCAACAAACCAGGCAAATTATCTTTCCATTTACATGCAATCATAATTAACATAATTTGAGCAGCAGTAGGAACGTACTTGGAAGATCTTAGAGATTTCATTTTTTCCAAGTTACGGTAAATGATAGCCTGGGTAAACACAATTTAAGTTTGATTCCAGTAGTGATCTCTTTGTGATTTATAAAAACCTAAACTCAATTTCTACTTGCTTTAAAACCAAAAATGAGAAAATTATTTTTACAGGTAGGATTCTGGTTTGTAGCTGTACAAAACTATTGTCTTCTACAAATACTGTTCTATAGTCTCTTAGATAGACATGGTATTTTTTAATGAAAGAAACAAGATATAGCGTTTTTTTGTAGTTACAAATATCTTTCTCTCTTTAAATCTTAGAAACTAGAAATCACTCATGGGTTTCAAGGTAAAAAATGACATCTAGTTTCAGTGAAAAGAAAGAAATACAGAAGTGCATGGTTAGTGCATTCACAATGTTCTGACAACATGTGCACGATAGATTTGTAGATTGAGATAATATATTTTATTAAATCAGCTGTCATGATGGAAAAATCAGACAAGTTTTCAGACTCACAAGCCCTTCTGCAGTTCTGAAAGAAAAGCTCTCTGAAGGAAAGCAGCAGCTTGAAAAGCATTGATTACAGTTTGGTTAGATATGCATCTATTAAACTAGCTACCAAATGTTCTTCAGTCCTTAGAAAAGTCTTTGACCAAAGGTCTTTGACAGAAAGATTATTTTTCTGAATTAATCTCTGTTGCTTACACCACCCCACCAGCGAGTAGGCTGGGGGTGCACAAGAAGTTGGGACGGGACAGAGCTGGGACAGCTGACCCCAACTGACCAAAGGGATATTCCATACCATATGACATCATGCTCAGCAATAAAAGCTGGAGAAAGAAGGAGAAAGTGGGGGACATTTGGAGTGATGGTGTTTGTCTTCCCAAGTACCCTTTTACACATAATGAAGCTCTGCTTTCCTGGAAATGGCTGAGCATCTTCCTGCCGATGGGAAGTAGTGAATTAATTCCTTATTTTGCTTTGCTTGTGTGCACAACTTCTGCTTTATCTGTTAAACTGTCTTTATCTCAGCCCATGATTTTTCTCATGTTTGCTCTTCTGATTCTCTCCCCTATCCCGCTGCGGGGGGAATGAGCAAGTGGCTGTGTGGGGCTGAGCTGCCTACTAGCGTTAAACCACCAACAGAAATTTTTCTCATCTCTAGCAGCTGATATAATAAAATACATTTCTTCTATCTAGAAAACTTGTTTTGGGAAGCAAATTACATTACAGAAATATACTGAAAATCCTCCAGATGCCATCAGAGTTTAAAGTGAGGATTGTTAAGCTCCAGTAATGTCCAGTTTTATTGATTCTTTCACATGAAAAAACGTAGTGAGGTAAAACTATATAGAGGTGCTGGAAGATCCATCCATACCAGCACACTTGGGAGAGGTAAGTTAACTCTGGGGAAATGCCAAAACTTTGTGCCTTTTAGTTGTTTTCTACAGGTATTGCAATGGTGTCTTTTTTCTCCACTGTTCATTATCAGAATTTCATGAAATGATCAACAAATTACAAATGAAGTGAGAAATAACACCATATAAAATAAGCAAAATGAACTCTAAAAGTGAACACTAATTAGAAGGGGGGGGAGAATGAAAACAAGCCAAAGAAATGAACAGTAAGTATCAGCAGAATGAGGAGTTGACGGTCATTATGAACAAGATTTTAAAGAAAAATAAATAAATTAACAGTCATCTTCCAGAAAGCTAGGGTCATATCACATCATTTACAGGGTAAATTACAATCCTAATATCTCCTCATAACATATAAATTTAACTTAGATCTGGGCAGTGAAAATGAAATAAGAAGTACTTGAAAATGAAAGTGAATACTTTTTCTTCATTTTTTTGTTAAATAACTTTTTATCCAAATGTCATTTGCATAAGCCTGTTTTTCTGGCACCCAGATCTGAAACAAAACTCTTCAAGAAAGGGACTCAGAGTCTGGCCATTAAACTCAGGTGCTGACCAGATTTTCCAAGCACTGCCGGGGCCATTTTGAATGGTTATTTTTGTCATATGTATTAGTCATTTTTTTCCTAGGTTTCAGTAAATATAAAAAAGAAAGAAAAAATCATTTTCTTTAATGTCAAAACTTGTTTGTGAAAGAGAGAAACAATTCAAAACTTTCAGTTTCATCTGAAGATTTTTAAAGAGTTGGTAATGTGTCAAAATAATTAGATGTCATCAAGTTAAAGTCTTCATCAAGCTTCATTCTTGGCCAATGTAAACATTTCCTCATTTTACAATGACCTTTCTAGATTAAGAATTTTTTCATTTCAGTGAGTTTGTTTAGCCAGACTTGATTCTAATCTTATGCACAGTGAAACATTGTGAAAATAGCCTCAGGAATGTCCATTGATGATGAAAGCAACAAAGAGTTGTTTCAAAGCAAGATGTTTAACAGGAACTCTTAAGCTTATTATGTCTGTCAGAACTTTTCCACTATCATTTTGCATTGATAAAGCTGGACCCTTTACCTTTTAATTTTATTGCTTAATTAAAACAGTCCACTAACGTTGCTTTAGGGGTGAATCCTTATTTTTCTCTAAGTGGACTTTAGATTTTTGACTTTACTTTAATAGTGAAGACAGAAAGCAGTTGGAATTTTTTGTCTAATCTTATAAAGAGTTTATATTCATTTGAAGTGTTTAGGGCATGAGATTTTTCAAACTGCCAAGACCAGTTACTATAAAATGTTAAAGGAAAAGACTGACAGTATAACCAGGTATTATATGCCATTCCCGTAATACACTGAGTTTATTAAAAAACAAACAAACAAAAAAAAAAGCATTATGGACTTTCAAAATGTAAATTATTATTTTCTAGTTTGTATCCCCCTTGATGTATAAGTAAGCAACTACATAGAGCAACATCGTAATGTCATGCCTCTTGCCAAAATTTAGATATCTTTTCACTTCAGAAAAATGTGGGCTTCTAGTCTAACATCGTTACTTTTTATGAAGTATTTGAAACAGATTTATAACATACTGTTAAGTTCATGACATATAATAACTGAAACCCTCAACAATCAGGAAAATACTGATTAATTATTCTGATTATACAATTTCAGCACTGCTCCCTCTTTAAAGTCCTATCTGAAGGGAGAATAATACACTATGGATGGTCACCGTGAATGGTGACTGCAATATATACAGACAATATAAAATATATACTATGTTATATTTTTAGGATAGTGTTTTAAACATGACTCACACAAAATTCAGATTTAAGAACTTAAATAAGAGTGGTTTTACTGGCTGTGAAATTTCCTCTGAAGACAACTGTTACTGGCCTTTATCAGAAACTCATTTCGGAACTTCTTATGATCTTGAATAGAGTATAAGCAAAATATAAATATGTTTAAATAACCATTATACTAAAAATTGTCACTTTGGAACAAATTATTAGAATCTATGGGCTTCCTTCTTTAGGCATAATTCCTCAATTCATACAAATTACAATGTTCTTCCCAAGTTTTTAAAATTAAATACTGGAAAATATATTTAATTCCTTTTTTCATTTTCTTTATTTAATTTTATATTTATAAAATGTATCCTGGCTTTATCACAGAGTTTCAAATTACTATTTTTTTTTTAACTGTCTCTAGGTTCTTGTAACTCAATACAGTATTTAAGTTTGTCATAATGATCATAATATATCATCATCAATAAGGAGATATTAGATCTCATCTTTATGCTAAAATTGTTCTTGTCTCTGAGGGTTACTTGCTGGAGAAATTTTGCTACTTTTCAGCCTTCTATTTGTAGCAGCCACACTCAGAGCTAGTACTAGCTTATGATTTGTGCTAGCACAGTCATGTATAGTATGTATGACTATGGACAGGGTTAAAGCCATGCCTCAGGTTTTTCATCTGAAAGTAATTTCAAATAGAGGTGAAATCACATCAAAATACTTAGATGAAAACGGTAGGATATTGCTAAGTTTTCTTAATAATTTTAATAATAATTTAAAAATAACAATAATCATTCATTAACATAATCAATTGTCTTTATCATTATTCTGTGAAACGATGGACTCAACTGAGAGAAAATAACAGTCACTTGAGGAATGTGATAGAACATAAAATGTATGATAGATAAAAGAAAGCAGTTACATATGAGCAGAAGTGTAAGCAAGAAGGATGGGCACTGTGTTTGATTAATGGAAAGGTAGAGAGAGAATGAAAATTAATGGAGGAAAAAAAGCAGAGGAAACACGGTAGAGAGTAAAATAACATATTAATTTTCCTTTATTAAGCCTAAAAGTATTAGGCTACTTTCTTTAATAAGAAAGACAATAGTTCCTCACTACATGGTTTAAAAGACGCCTTTTACTCAGGCTGAAGAAAACTTATAACAGACTCGGTAGCAGTATTAGATGGAGATATTATTAAAATTTTGGCAACATATCTTAAGTTAAAAACTTGTTTTACAGAGTCAATAGAAGTTAGTGCTATTCAGATAGTATTGGAGCCCCAAAAGCCACTTGGCCAAATAGTCTGGCAAACCAGGAACTGGTGGAAAGCTGGCCGTGCAATGAAGAATGTGTTACTGGCCTTGAACCTAATTCAGTGATAACATAAACTTGATTGCTGCTGTTCTGAAGACCACAAGTGAAAGGGAATACAATACAAATGTTGACTCTGTTTGTGGCAGAGGTAAATAATGCCTTTGTTTGGACAGAAGAAATTAATTCTACAAAGCGCTGAAAAGTTTATTAAGACTGATGAGTTAAGGGCAGCAAAGAGGAAAACAATGCAAAGAAAGTTATGGCCTAACATTACCAAGGAAAAGCACAAGGACCTGAGAAACAGCACAAGCACCCAGCCTTACCTGTGGTGTCTCAAAGCTGATGAATTCTCACTTAACTGTAGTTTTGCTTATTTGTGCTAATTAATTTGTAGCAGTTTATCTGACATATCCTGATATCTCACCTGATATCTGAGGTGACATTGTGTGAGTTACTCTATTTGTGCTTTGAAGTGGTATGGAAATCCTGAGTAGTTCTTCTCTCCTACTGCAAGGACTGCCTTTATGAAGCAAATAAACAGTGGAAATAGCTGAACATCACCTGCTGATGGGAAGTAGAGAATAAATCTTTGGGTTTTGTTTCTGGGGTTTTTTTGCTTTCTTTTGTGTATGGCCTTTGCTTCTTTTTTTCATTAAGCTGCCTTCATCTCAACCCACAAGTTTTGCATCTTATTTTCTTTCCCTGTCCTGCTGAGGAGGGGGAGTGAGAGAGCAGCTTAGTGGGTACCATACAATGACATATCAAGAAACAAAGTAGTCAAGGATTTTAAATATTTTAACTTATTTTTACTGTAACCTTGCTTTGTATCAGTGAACTATAAATAAGAAATTCAATCCTGTAATACCCTTCGGCTGCCTATGTGTGGTGGGTTGACCCTGGCTGGACGTCAGGTGCCCACCAACGCTGCTCTATCACTCCCCCTCTTCAGCTGGACAGGGGAGAGAAAATATAATGAAAGGCTCGTGGGTTGAGATAAGGACAGGGAGAGATCATTCACCAATTACCTTCATGGGCAAAACAGTCTCAACTCAGGGAAATTAATTTAATTTATTGCCAATCAAATCAGAGTAGGGTAATGAGAAATAAAACCAAATCTTAAAACACCTTCCCCCCACCCCTTCCTTCTTCCCG
>NW_008794122.1:2014150-2034771 GCF_000699145.1 Aptenodytes forsteri | reverse complement strand
GAGAGGGGGAATGGCGGTTGCTGTCAGTTCATCACACGTTGTCTCTGCCACTTCTTCCTACTGACACTCTTCCCCTGCTCCAGCGTGGGATCCCTCCCATGGGACACAGTCTTCCATGAACTTCTCCAACATGAGTCCTTCCAATGGTTTATATATTATATTATATAAAATATATACATTAATATATAAATATATTTTTCTCCTCAAAATGCTAATATTACCAAAAATATCACCTGAGTTTAGATCATATTATTAATATGCAACCTTCCTACCTGAAATGCTTTATACAGGCGATACACAGCATCTGGACCTTGTAATTGAATTTTTTGAAGTTCATCATTTTTTGGAGTCATGTGTGGGTCGGTGATCTGAACACGATAATTTACAGTGCGCACAAAATATCAGCTCATTAAATATAGAAAAGTCACTGTGAAAGCTAAAATACAGGTCACCTATTTATAAAAATAAATCAAAATGCTAATATTACCAAAAATATCACCTGAGTTTAGATCATATTATTAATATGCAACCTTCCTACCTGAAATGCTTTATACAGGCGATACACAGCATCTGGACCTTGTAATTGAATTTTTTGAAGTTCATCATTTTTTGGAGTCATGTGTGGGTCGGTGATCTGAACACGATAATTTACAGTGCGCACAATTAATCAGCTCATTAAATATAGAAAAGTCACTGTGAAAGCTAAAATACAGGTCACCTATTTATGAAAAAATAAATTTTGCACTTGAGTTGCTGATGTAGCAGCTCTTCCTACATTTTGTGTCTACCATTCATGTACAGAAAGTTTAGTATCAGGGCCTAAAATGGCAGTTAATATATGTGTGTGTATATATATAAAAAATAATTGCATTACAAAAAAACATTGTATTTATTTTTAAATGACTCTAGCTCATGGTTGAAAGAATAAATTGATAATTTTGAAGAGAAATCAACATAGTTCAACAGAGTTCAAAGCAAATATTAGTAGTACTTTGGTTTGCATTTTATCAGTTTGATAAAGTGTGAGGGCTTATGATACACTCTGCCTTACTGTTCATTTGTTATTTTTTGAGGAAGCCAGTAATGGTCACAAAAATAGGACCTTACTCCTTTTCTTTATGAAGACTCTACTTCAGAGTAAAAGCCAAAGAAAAAAGAAAAAACACTTGTCTTTAATGTGGCCTCGGTACATGGACAACAGAGAGGAGAGAGAGCAAAGGAGACCTGTTGAACAACAGTCAAGGTGGGTAAGCCACAATCAGTAATCACAGAACAATATTTTTCATTTTTTCATACAATTCAATGAAGTAAAAACAGCAAGGAAAATCTACTGTATATACTCAAATTCACATGGTATTTCTAATCTGTCAAGCCAAAGTACAAGGAAGCCTTAGCATAAAGCTTACATTTATCTGTCTTAGAATGCCTTATATGTATTTATGTAAGCATGCATTTTAAATATATCTCTAGAAGTCTTATGTCTAATCTATATATAAGAAGCTATTGTTAGTAATATTTATTCTAAAGATACTTCCTGTATCACAGAATATTCAGACTGATTTGCATATGGATATCAGGAGCTAACCCCACATAAGCTTAGAAGCGAGTAAATAAACCAATAATTGCTAATAATACTAGTAGAAAACATAATCCAAAGCTATGAATCATACTATGAAGGCTCCAGAAGATTTATGGCATTTTAAAAGTTGAAGATACTGAGTACTTACAAAACTGGGTCTGTATTTGTTTTCTGCTGCTGCAGTAAGAAGCTACACCATCTAACCTTACTCAGTGAAAAATATCTGGCACGTTTTCAGAACTGTTGCATCTTTTATCTCAACTTTATATTTTGTATATCTAAGCACGCATTTTTGAGAGGAAGTGCTGTTAACACTACTTTGTAGTCAGACTGTATTGCATCTGCCATCTAATCATCAGAATGGTCTTCAAACAGACTAAAGACAGTTCATCAAGTAAGAAAAGAAAATACTCATTTCTATTAGAGGCAGTTGAAGGAGGAGGGAAAGGATATCATTACTGCAAACATTTTAGTGAGTTTTTCTTTGTTTCTTTTTCTATCAGCTGTGATGTCAATGAACATCTAGTTCTGCAAAATTTCACACATAAGAATAGCCTTCATTGTTTTTAAATTAATTACTCACATGATAAAACTATCAACAAGAGAAAGGCTTTTTGGGATCAAATCTATACCTGTTGTTTCATTTCTTTTTCATAGTCTGCCAGGAAATGTAACCTCCAACTGGTTATGTGAAATGGAGCTTAAACCCCTTTTTGACTCTAAAAGTGAGCAGACTATTTTGTGTTCATTTGGAATTTCTTAAATATTATGATTATGTTCTTGTTTGTTTCTGTTTCCTTGTTATTCCTAAATGAATTTTACATCAGTGATATTTCAAATTTTACTCCCAAGAGAGGAGAAAAAATACATAAAACGGTAAGGAAAAAGACTAATAGATGAAAAATATTCTTTAGCAATGTTACCAAATTGCTAAATGGATAGAAGTAGACTTGAATGTCAAATATTTAGGAATTGGACTTCTCTTATCCTATGCTGTCCTCATACATATGAAGATAGTTTATCTTAGTAATGAAGAAACAATTTTCCACAGGTTTTCCATATAAACTGAGGCTGTCTGCATACCTAAAACCCCTACTGTTTTTTTCTGAAGATTACTTCTGACACTGTCTATGCAGTTATGAGGTAGAAAGCAATTTAGAAAACAGGCTTTTGAGGATTTTTTTTTTTTCCAAAACTCACATCATCCAAATTATGTAGCTATATAAGATGATGATTTCTAGTGTGCTTGACTTCAGTAGAGCTATGCTGATTTACAGCAGATAAAAACTTTAAGAGTTTGGCACTCCTATATTCTTCTTGCTTAGGAAATAACATCTAAACTTTTCTTCTTTCTCTGCAGTAGTATGAATAACATGCTGTACTTTCATGAACACATGGACGTATTTTTGATTTGTAAATTTAATTTCTTTACAAATCCCTCAAAATTAAAAATATGTGCAGTCATGCAAGTACTTATATCTTTGAAAAGGATTTATTTTCTTCCTACTTTAAATGAAGGAGATGAAACTCAAGAAAGAGAATAACAGGCTCTGATCTGATCTCATTCCTCTCAGCATAATTCCAGGTCGGTTATGCTCAGCAGGAAAAAAAGTGCAAGTGAACAGGTTTTTTTTACTCTGAATTGTAAAAAAGATTTATGATTGCAAAACTGAATGTTCTGCCACTGATAAAAAGATTTCTAAAACAGATTAAGGGAAATATAAGTAATTTCAGATGAGTGTGCTTTTGATATTGTGAGTTCAATGAGATTTTTGATAATTTTATGTACACAGTTACTTATAATGACATTTATTCTTTCTCAGACTGCTTCATAACTTTGGGCATAGTTAATCTCATTTCTAAGGTTAGGTTTGAACCAAAGTATCTTGCAAAATCATTATTAGTTTCTGAGAGAAGTAAACTAGTACTGCCCTTCTTTTTCTATATATAATCAAGACCATTAATCCAGCTGATTAGATCACACTTCCAACAATTTAATTCTTAATCTCCTCCCATTCTCATTTTCTGCTTCCAGGACTTTTTTTGGGCAATCAATCTCTGCAGCTTGGCCAGAATCAGTCTGAGGACTGAGGGTAGGATAAGCCCCATTCATTTAGGACTGGCTTGTGATCAACTTGTTTTTCCATCCTAGAGGAACACAGAGGATCTTACAGTTGTTTGTGGCTGTCTGGCTTTATAGGACTACTAGGACTAGTTCCTGGTTTTCTCCCCAGTTACACCATCTTCAGTTCCCACTACACATAGCTTTCCTGATTTTTTCTTTTTTTTTTTTTTTTTGCCTGGCCCAACCTAATCTTTGTTCCTGACTTGGTCTAAAAGTGTTGAGCCACTCACTTCTCCCCAGCTTTGACCAGACCTCAGAAGATGCTTTTCCTATAGTCTTCTTTTAAAATTCTTTGGGTTTATCATACTTCCTACCCAGATCACCATTTTGGAACATATCTTGATTATCTGGATTGTAGTTTCGGCCTGTCCTAATTGAAGTATCCAGATCCAGTCTGTGTACTAGTCTGATCCTCACCGCTGAGTTTCATCTTCCAGTTGTGATTTGCTTACAGATAGGAGGTTGTTTTTCTGGTAATATTTTTATTTTTGTGCAGAACATAAAAATAAAGGGTTAAATGCTCCCTGAAACATATTTGGGTTCTTTGTCACTAGTGAGAACCATAGCCAAAGAATAAAATGGTCATTTTTCTGACCATTGCAATGCACAGGTTTTGGGGATGGGAAGAAGAAAAGTCATAAAATGAGGGCTAGTTGAAACTGGGCAAACAGGTTAAGAATAACTCCAAATGTGTTGCCCAAGAATTCTGCATACGTAGGATATTAATATGCTACTAGTCAGTAAGTGGGAAGAATTTTGATGTTACCGATAGACATAGTAATAATTGCAAATCTAATAACACATGCTGGTCTTGATTACACTTCATAAAAAAGGCAAAGCAGAAAATAAAATATTTTTATAACTGAGGGCAAGGACTATTGTTGATTTCAGATGACTAAGACATAATCCAAAAAGTTTCTGAATTCTGGAAATTGTATAGAGGAACCTGGGATGAAGGCCAGGAAACCCTTTGTTTCAAGAAAGGTTTTTGTTGTTTGGTAAGTGAAACTAATAGGATTATCCAAACTTCATTGTGAATAGGTATCAGCAGACAGTGAAAAATAATATGAAATTGATTGTGGTATCACCAAACCACATTCTCTCTTTGAGTAAAAAAGAATAATTTTCTAATAATAGTCAATGATTCAGTAATATATATTGGGGAAAGCAATTAAAAATCCCTTCAGCAGAGAATTTAAGGATCAGGGAGTTTTACTGTGCCACTTTTAAAAACTCCTTTCCTGGTAGTGAGAAAAAAGAAAGGACTGCTGTGGAGTTATCACACCCTTCGACTAGAAAAAGCTATGGAAAATTCTTAAGGATTCACTTACGGTGCACCCGGCAGCTCAGAGAACAGTATTCCTTGTGTACATGGGCAATCATTACATACATTACTGGGGTGGGTGGGGAAGGGGAAAACTGAATTACTAGTCCTGTTTAGAAGAATAGTGGTGATTTAAAGCTGGATCCCCTGTTTATAGAGATTTTCTCACTGCAGAGGAATTTAAATGGAAAATCAGTAGTCTGTTTTTTAAAAGGTTTCTCTGTCACATTTAATAATTGCATATGTTCTTTCAGTCCATGATTATTTTAATCATCCCATAGATTCCAAGAATATACAGGTCTGTGAGTGTCCAGAAATCATATGACTACCTGTTTCCTTCAGACATCCACCAGTAAGCAAAACAACGATATGACATGTGTAGTAGATGCTACACTGGAATGTAAGAATATATATATCAGCACAGTGTTGACAATGTGAAGATTTTTTATGTGTTTGGAAATTTACTGCAAGATTAGGGTCAAAGAGAGGTAACTTGACCTGCTCCTCTGCTTGTATATCTGAAGTAGATATTTCTGGGTTCCTTTTGACATGACAACCTAAAAAAGAAAGGTGTGTTTAAAGAATAAAAAACATACAAATGAAAAAGGAATTGGACGCTGTTTATAAAGGGTATCTTAATATGGACAGTGGCTACCTATGCTCTGTGTTCCAGTTTGCCTTATGAAAATGATAGAATGTTATTATATTCCATAAAAAATATTTTTAAAAGTGAGCTCAAAAATGTAATTCAATATATGGATTCGAGGAAAACAAAATAAATGACAAAGAACTGATAAAAGCCTTGTCTGTTGAGCTGACAAGCTCTATGCATTTTGAAAGGGCTAGAGAGGATCCATTTGTGATTTTCTTTTCTGAGATGTAACAGCATAGAAACCTTAGAAGATGATGTCAAACATTTCTTCTGTGACGCTGCCCTTTCCCCTTCATCTCATACTCTTGGTAACCTTGCATAACTTAAGTTATGGGAGTCCCCATCCCTGGAAGTATTTAAAAGATGTGTAGATGTGGCACTTAGGGACATGGTTTAGTGGGCATGGTGGTGTTGGGTCAACGGTTGGACTCAATGATCTTAGAGGTCTTTTCCAACCTTAATGATTCTATGATTCTAAGTTATGTAAATCTTAAGAGTTTTCCAAACTGTAGCGATTTGCTTTGCTAACAATGGCACAATAAGAAACAAGGCAGTTTCTGTTTGCCAGATCTCTATATAGAAGAGAGTAACAAGTATCTACTGGATATACTTTACATCTTCATAAGAATTTTCACCTTAAGAACATTATTTGAAAATTAGAGAGTTTCAAACTTCATTTAATCTCTGGACATTCCTAAATCTTATACAAAATATTACTTATTTTATGAAACAAAAATACTATGACAAAAATACTCTTTTGTAAAACAAAAAGAAAAAAAAATTGTGAAAATATAACTTTATAAATGAGAAACACAAAAGAGTTCAGTCCAGGTGAGGTCTGTCTCTTAGAAATTACACAGAGTAATTAAAGTGATTTTTAAAACTATATAACTGTAAAGAACTATTCTTAGTTTCCCTTATACCTACAACTTACAATGTAAAGTTCTTCCTCCACTCATACTATTTTTTGGGTTTTTTTGTGCTTTGTCTCAGATGTGCAATGCCATAATAATTATAGTATTCCTCTTTTTCTCAAGGAGACTTTATATGTTTTCTTGTACACATCTGTTCCATTACAGACTTTGGAAGACTGGTATTTGCAGGGCGCCATTTTTTCTACATGATTATTGTAGAAGTATGATTCCTGTTATCAAAACTCTTTAATAACAGGAATTTGTAAGAGGTTTTTTTTTTTTTTTTTTAAGAATAGAAAGGACGGAAGAAAAGGGCCCAACTTCAACCCAAATTTTGTAGCTATCTATATCCCATTCAGCAGGACTTGTGTAGAAAAATAAAGAGTCTAGCTGAAAGGAACACTGATGAAAACGGTAAAGATAAATTTAAGATAAGGATGTTTGAGAACCACATGTTCATTGATTATCACTGTTATACAAATATTTTTAAATCTAGTAACAAAAAGGGAGGGGAGGATCTTTCCTTCCTTCCTTCCTTCCTTCCTCCCTCCCTCCCTTCCTTCCTTCCTCCCTCCCTCCCTTCCCAGCCTTTGGAAGAGCGATACTTGCAGGGCGCCATTTTTTCTACATGATTATTGTAAGTACAATTCAAGTAGAAACAAAGATGACCTCTTTTATCTTTAATATCTGACAGAAAGGGAATTTACACTTGCACTTCTTGCATGTCTAGAAATTCTTCATCATTTTTTAACCTACCTGTGAGTACCTGAGACAATCTGTTGCTGATATGAAGGAGAAACACATGCAGAAATATTTTCAAGATTAACATCCCAAGATTACTTCTCTAAAGTAAAAATATTTTGAATTGAAAAAGTACTGAGAGAAAGACTGATAATTTCCAGTTAAATAGAGAAGCAATGAGGTTGTCAGAGGGCAGAAGTGTTATGGTCCCACTTCTTATACATGCAAAAATAGCACTGCATTTTTTCACAGGCTGATGTCTGCAGAGTTGGAAGTTGGAAAGGTCACAGAGAAATACTTTTCTAAAAAACTCCATCTCCTTTCTGAACAGGACATCAGGCTGTCAGTTTGGCACCTTACTTCTAATATCTACTCTACAGTTTCCCTGTCTTTTCAGTAGCTTGTTTTTACTAGGGAAGGTAAAAATCTCAGTGTAGATGCTGTACCTGTTTCTAATGCATTTGGCAACTTTCAGAATATTTCCTTCAAGGATTGGAATTACATCAATGGTATTTGTGATTTCAAACTCATTTCCCTGTGGACTCCTGAACTCTTCATGTTCACAAACATGTTTCTTCCACCTCTCAGTTCCTTCTTCTGTGAAAGCTCTCTTTGCTCTCTTGTTGAAAATAATTTGATTTCTTGTGACTGCTAAACATCTGCAGAGGCAAATCAGCTGCCACAGTGCTTCTACAATCAGAAAGCTAAAAATCCTCTAAACCCCAGAAACTGTCTTGCTTGGATGCACCTACTACCTATATCTTGATTCTCTTTCTTTCTCTCCCTCCTTGAATTCTCCTTGAAAAAACTGCCTGAGAACTTATCTTGACTTAGATGAAGAAGTCTGCAACAAGGGATTTACTAATCTGTTCTTTTACAGTTTTCTCACTCTTGTCATTTGTTAATATAGCCCTGCCAGGTCTAGAGCAAATTTCTGTAGTTTTGTTCTGAATAACTTACAACTGTTCTCACATTCAGTTCCTCTCTTTCATTTTCTTTAAAAGAGGCAGAATATTAAACCAAGGTGAGCACTGTGCCATAATTAGTATGCAGGTGGCATTCACAGGAAGCTGCCAAACAGGAACATATGACTTGATACAGTACATTTTTCCCATTAAGTCATATCATTGTAATAACTATCAATTAAGTAGCAGAAGTAACTTCCTTTAAAGATACTATCCCTTATTTCCTTTCCTAGAAGTAGAATGTGTTATCAAAGCCCAACAGCTTCTGCTCAAGAAAAGATCAAGCAGGTTTGAAAGCCAGGAAGTGCCATTGCAGTCAAAACTGGGAAGATGTAAATGAGTTCTCTAGTACTGGTACTTTCACAACATTAACACCCAGGGAGAGCAAACAAACAGCAGATACCATGTAGCCACTGTGTGAGTAAAAGTTGACCTTGTCTTGGGAGCATTTTTGGCATCTGTTTTCCATAGGTTTAAATGCATGACACATTTGTGCAAGATGATGAGAAAAGATCCTTTGAGTTGGCTATAGTAGTAACACAGTCCAGAAAACTATATGCCCTGAACAGCTAATTTAAAAAATCAGGGTTTTCATTCTACAGGAAACTCATTATTTGTTTGTTTGTTTGTTTGTTTGTTTGTTTGGGTTTTTTCTTTTTTTTTTTTTCCATTCAGTTGCAAAGCAGAAAGATTTGAAAGTCCTTATGACAATATTAGTTAGCATTTTTTAACATTTTGTCAGAACCATTCTGGTGCCTCAAAAGAATAAACTTGGACAGTCACACTCCTAACTGCCTAATCCCCTGTTCATTCATTGAAATTTACTGTATATAAATTAAATTACTAATTTTAATACCTATATATTTCCTGTATAGTTGTATTTCATCTAATCAGCTAAACTACTGCCATAGTAAGGGAGAGAAAAATGGCACTATGCATGAGTCCATTCATCATAGGGTAGATGTTTGAAGTAGATCATATGGATCACTATCTAAAAATGCAGGTCCACACTTACTGCCTCACTCACAGACCTACCTGCACAGAATTATGTCCTTGGATTGAGATGATTCAAATTTCAAATATTTGTGGAGAAAAAATATTAATCCGCAGGAAAATTTGTTGGACTTACGAAAATGTTCAGTATTTTTGTATGCTTTTTCTCATTTAGATTAATCCAATTTTAATAAACATTTCAGACATTAAAAATGTATATTGTTAACATTAGTATGAACACATATTTATTAGCCAAAGTGATCACAGTTTTTTCTGTTCTTTTTAATGATAAGATTAACATGAAAAGAAGTGTCTCTTAAAAATTGGTATTTTTGTGTCATAATATAGATATCATATGAAGTAGAATTTTTTTATACAATTGCTGGATCTTATTAGGTTCCAGTTTGGTAATGGAAAAATTCCCTAAAAACATATTTTCATGTAATTAGAAGTTTAAGCAACTATATACTGTTGAAGGAAATCTGGGTTACAAATATATTAAAAAATGCAATTATATTCTGATCTCTAATACATTGGAGTGGAATTATTTCTTAACATATTATGAATTCTAGTGGGAAACCTTCTTAAAGATAGAAATACCAGCTAATTTATTTTTCATACTATGAATGCAAGAGCCCTAAATTAACCCTTTTATTTGTAGTTAATATCTTTAAATGTAGTACCCAGAGAGAAAATAAAGGTTGTCAAGAGGTAAGAAGGAGAACTTTCGTTTACACAGCATTTGAAATTAGATTATTATTCATTTAATGTGTATGAGTACAAACTGTCCATGTGTAAAAGTTCAAAAGCCTGAGGACATATTTAGTACGCCTCCTTTTTAAGAAGTATACTAATGACTGCTTTATTTTTTCCCCTCTTTGTCTAGGATAAAAGGAAAAAAAAACAACCATAGCCTCTAGTCTGCATTTGTAGAGGCTTGTACTTACATCCAAGTTGACAGAACATTGCAAGAAGAATTATGTTGAACAGCTGTAGTTTATTGTCACTTTTATTGTCTATCACCACAGCAGAATTTGGCAGTTTGCCTGAGAGAGTAAGGACCACGCTTCCAGTACAACATGTGATAACAAAACTGAGCTGTTGGTCTGTACAGCAAGAGGTTTGCTTTAGAGAAGTATCTGAATATGTGGGGATTTTGTTTGTTTATTTTATTGTTTGTTGTTGGGTTTTGTTGTGTTTTTTTTTAAAGAAAATCCTGCAGTCACTGTTCCTTGAGCATTGAATCAATCACTCAGGGAAGAAAAACACAGAGGACAAGAGAGAGGGAGAGGGGGAAAAAAGATGACACGTCTGTCATTCATAAGGATCCAACTGATTGCTATAACAAGTTACAGTGATGAGAGAAAAGACGCAATGATTCTGGGACCTTAAATATCACTGAGATAAAATAGCTAGAAAGTTTGACCTGCTAGTACCAATAGGATCATAGGATAATTTGGGTTGGAAGGGACCTCAGCAGGTCTCTAGTCCAACCTCCTGCTTAAAGAAGGGTCAGGTATGAAGTTAGACCATGTTATTCAGGGTTTGATCTAGATAGGTCTTGAAAACCCTTAAGAAAATTATAGTATATGCTAGACAATCCAGAAAGAAAAGGTTATTCAGCAGTTACTAATCTAATTCCTGTCTTTGTAATAGAATACTTTAAAATAAAACACTAGTAAAAAAGAACATGTAATACTATATTAATTTTCTGCCATTTGCAAATTGTTTAAATCCTCTATTGTTAAAAAGGACAGGCAAGCTATTTGCCTGACCGTTTTTCACATAAACAAGAGTGACCAGAAGATCTAGAATAAGGGTACTAGTTATTCATACAGACATAGCATAGTGAGGAATACCACAAGTCAAATACTCCAGGAGGAGCAGAGCTCAGGGCATGCATGCAAATTTTAGCAATAGTTGCACTGTCTGTTTAGATGCTGAAACTGGGAGAGCTTATGTATTCTTTTAAAAGTTTTTTACAAGTGCATATTTTGGCAAGGATTTTAGTGTCTTCAGTATTTTATGTTACTACAACACTATTAGACAGTATTGTTCTTTGTTCATTTTTACCCTACAGGATCTCAGTCATATCTTACGATCAGGGAACATGATTTTTTTTGACACATTATTATTTTCCACAATAGGAGTTTTGGTTCAAAATTTAAATATATTATCAGACGGATCTGTGCCTAATTTAGATCTGGGTTCTCTATTAGCTTTTTTTTTTTTGCTACCAGATGTCTCCGAGATTCAGAGACAGGATAAAGTGTATTTTCAGGGAAGGTTGCCAGTCTACTTTTAGTAATGGCATAAGTGTGATTCCTTTCCATTAATCAGAAGTAAAGACATGCAAAAATACATAAACCAGTGGACATGTTCTGAGTGTATTGAATTTTGTCATTATAGTGATCATGATTAGGATGATGCCTTTCTTCAACAGGAAAAAGATGCATAGATTTAGATATGAAAGAATTAAAGATCACATTAAAGAATAATAAAAAAAAATGTTTAATTAAGGAGAAGTTTTAAGGAAATAATTTCCTACACTTATTTTTAAAAGTACATCTTTTTTCCCCTCAAATCTGTACTTTTTAACATTAACAACAATTTATTATTGGGAAATACTATTTAAGATAATTTTTAATATGTGTGGAATAGAAGTTCAATAGGAAGCAGATTCTTAATAAGGTCAATATTTTAGCAGGTTACACAGTCTTTGTAAGTCTGTTTGCACCAGGAAAATGTTCTTTCCAACATGTACATTCAAGGTAGGAATGAACATTACAGTTTTCATAAGTGTTTAAGAACAAGAAAGTCCTGTGTGGTTCTCACTAATTCCAATACGAAATTAAAACCCGGAAAATCATGTATAATAGTTTCTTAGGGTTTTGTTGTTGTCCAGAATTTGTATTTTCATATTTTACTTACCTCCCCTTGATCATCTTGATCTTCTGTTCATTTTCTGCACTGTACAGAGTATACAAGGAATATTATTATTGCACATCAAAATTATGACACTATTTTTAGAACTCTGATTTTTAAATTATACCAGTTCTACTAGGGGTGGACTTTTGCAAAAATAATTAAAAAAAAAAAAAAGTAAAACTTTCTGGGTTTTTTGTTTGTTTGTTCATTTTTTTTGACTTTTTTTTTAATAAGGAAAAGAAAAGCTTATTATGGGATACTGAAGTAAAATAAAACAATGGAAATAGGATAAATTATTCAAGAGGTATGCTCATTACATAGTATTCCCAAAAGAAATCCTTTATGGCTCATAGTACATTTAAAAAAAAATTATGTGTTTCACCTTGAGAAAATAATCAAGATCAAGTCAATGCTGCAAACCTGGGTAGGTTATGGTGTTCATTATAACTACAATTAAATTTACATCAAAATGTCAAGGGAGCTCTCTCAACTGAGTTCAATATATATTCACATAGACAGCATGGATAGATACCACAATGAAGTGAATGATCGCAAAATGCTTATTACTGATTGAGGCTGTAAATCACTCTAGGGTCGAAGGATTTTGTTATGCACTTTGTTTTCCTATTCCCTTTCCTATAGAGAGTGGGATGAAAGGAAACACAGAGCTGGTGTCTTACCTATAGCTCCTAGGTGTAAAAGCATCTGGACCACTAGAGTTTGATGGACTAATTAGCCTTTGAGGTCTGGCAGGCCTTTAAGTATGAAACTTTTGCCACAAAACACTGGCATAAGATGCTTGGAGTGTTTGGGCTTGTTATTCTGGTAAAAGCATTGAGTTAGTGAAGGACTGCAAAGTCTTGCTTGTCATCTGGATGCAGTGGCAGATTTCTGCTCCACTAAATCAAGCTACTTCAGGAGAAATAGGAGAATATCCTAGCCCATTTGCCATGCTTCCTTGAGAACAGAACTGCAACAGTATTATACACAGAATAGCTAAAGATCAGAAGTCATACTGACAACATGTTCCTATCTCTATATTTCAAATGAAAATTCAGGCCTGACAGAGTTGCCGTCCTTCAACCCACCACAAGATTTCATACAAATTGGGAAGAGACACACACAAGGGAAAAAACAAATAAACAAACAAAATGTATGAACTTGAAGCTGAAATGATTTTAAGAGAAGGAAGGCACAAAAAAGTTTAATTTTGTTTTAGGCAGAAGTTAATTATTTGAAAAGTACCTTCAGAATTGTAGTGAAAAATTGTATATATTTTAACATAATGTATATCCTTTACAGCTCCCTCATACCTTTTTGATTTTCTTTCTTTCATTATACCTTACACTTTCTGTTGAATTTGTATATATTTTTTTTTTTCTTTTCTTTTTCAAGCCCATTAAACTTATGTAGTGCTACATTGGAGAGTGGGAGGATGACAGAATAGAGGAAAGGGATGGATTTTGGTAACGTATCAGTCAGAATATGTCAAAACTTCATTTTCTCCTACATATTTTAGATGAAGAAATGCAAACTAGCATTTAATTTTGCTCTCCATCACAATAGACTCATTCTACATAGAAGCTGTTTTCTTGTTTTGTCCAATTTCCAATTAATCTAGCTCTTGTCTTTTCTTAATATCACTTATACACAAAGTCATAGGTTCCCTAAGTCTTCAGAAAAATAATAGATTTTACTAAAAGATATTTTCCTTAATATTCCTTCTTTAGTCTTATTTCACTCATTGGTTTTATTTATAGAACAATAAACTTATGTTGTTTTTCACATTAACTCATTTCTTGATATATAATTTACCTTTCCAAAACCAAATCTATTTGCTATTAGCTCTGTCTTTCTATCCCATTGAAAAAATTACATAATCATTCTTGTTTCTTTTGTGTGAACTTCATTGAATTTTCATTGTATTTTTATTAATAACAAACATGAGCCATGATTTTTAATAGTTTCATTGACACTATGAGATCGTCATGTAATTCCAAACCTTCAAGACTGTTCTTTTCTTGGATCTTGCCAGAGAATTCCCACCAGAGTTTGTCAGGGTATGGCCAACATAACCAAAATTTGAATTAATTTTATCATACACGACAGGTTTTTATTCAATGAAGCTCTTATTACTTGATCTGTCTTATTACTTGAAATTATGACATTCATCCTTTGCTAAAAATGTGTACTCTGATAGATAGGTGAGACCTTCAATAGTTCTGTAGGCATTGCAAGATCCTTTAAGAAGCATCTATCAGTTACATAAAGTCACAGAGCAGAGCACAGTTGAGACACTGGTCCCCTGTGTGCTCACTCCATGCTCTTTAATAGTGCCAATTACAATTTAAAAAGATCATGCATTACTGAAATATTCAATCTTATAATTATTCTTATAACAAATGATATTTCATACATACTGTATCAAGAAATCATCTGAAAATATTTTTTTTATATTTGACACAAAACCAGCCATTTCAGTCTTGATTGCACTTAATTGGACTTACTATTCATTTATGGTCTTTAATTGCATATAATTTGTTAGATGTAAACATCCCAATAATAACTGGAATAAACCTCATTCACCAGATAATATTTAAAACCTTCATACTCTTATTGAATCATAGAATCATAGAATCATTGAGGTTGGAAAAGACCTCTAAGATCATCGAGTCCAACCGTCAACCCAACACCACCATGCCCACTAAACCATGTCCCTAAGTGCCTCATCTACTCATCTTTTAAATACCTCCAGGGATGGGGACTCCACCACTTCCCGGGGCAGCCTGTTCCAATGTTTCACCACTCTTTCAGTAAAGAAATTTTTCCTCACGTCCAATCTAAACCTCCCCTGGCACAACTTGAGGCCATTTCCTCTCGTCCTATCACTTGTTACTTGGGAGAAGAGACCAACACCCACCTCGCTACAACCTCCTTTCAGGGAGTTGTAGAACTATATTGAAAACACAAGTAAAAACATAAACTTCCATACAGTTCTTGCTTTTCAGTCAGTGTCTCTATTTCCATAATTTTGAGCCTACTGAAGTAGTATTTTAAACTAAATGACGCAATCAGGAAGCTGAACTAAAAATCTTAAAATAATTTATTTAAAAATGAGTTAAGCTAAGAAGTTCTGAACTTAATTTTAAATATGCTTTACCAATTTTTTTTAAAAATATAACCTATTTTGTCTAAAAATGTTTTACTTCTGTTTTACAAAGCTTTCCAAACCTAGGAATCCTTCTGAATCCTTGTAAGTCTTAGAAAAGTTAGAATAAACCTTACAGTCCACTGAAAATCCAAACAGTTATGTGGTATACATTGCAGAAAAATTATTTACAAAAGATGCATTCTACCCTCCTCATCTACAGCAGAATGGGCCTAACATTAAAAAACAAATTCAAGACAAAAAGCCCTAAAATCATAAGAGTCATCAAAGCATAAGACTCATCAATGTTGTCACGCCCCACCTGCGGGAAGGGGAGAGTGACTAAGATCCGCAAATCCCCTCAGTGTGGATTAAGGTGAAATAACACCCAAGGTCCAAAAACAAACTCCAACTTTAATGGCACAAACACTTCTATAAGCATCAACCCTCTATGTCTTGATATATAACACAAGCTAAGCGGAGGTAGGCCTTGTATCACTTAACAACATCAAAAACAGAGAGCAAGAAGGAGAAGGAGAAAGAGAAAGTGAGAGCTGAGCAGCAGGAGAGAGGTAGAGGGAGAGACAAAGAAATCGCCGGTCCTGGATCCAGCGTCAGATCTGCCAATGGGGGGGGTCGGTGCGGAGAGAGAGTGCCCCCGGGAGCTCACGTGCGCCCCTATTTATTGGCTCCAGCCCAAGGTTTCTAGAGTCTTCTCTCACCCCAGCTCCAGGAGTGGTTGAGACATTACTCAGTCAAGGAGAGTGACACCGGGCCCCTCCCCATGGCTGGCTTCTGGAGCTTTCTCTGGGGCATTGTCTGTACTTACAGCACAGCCACGTGGGCCTCGTCCCTTACAAATGTCCATGATGCTTTAACATGGGGGGACTGTTTTCAAGCTGAAAAGGTCCAGATAGCCATAAGAAGTGGAGGAATCCTCATAAGGAAGACCTGTGCCCAAATTTTGTTTACAAGCATGTGTTTTGGCCTTTGAAACGTCAATGTTGAAAAAGCTTTGTAAAAAAATACAAACACAAAAATGACCCAACAAAAAAACACAACAAAAAAAACCCAAACCAAAAAAACCCAAACCAAAACAACAACAAAAAAACCCATATTAAAAAACAAAACAAAACAAAACAAAACCCTTATAAATATATACTTTTAAAATGGGTAAGTACTAAAGATGTAAATCTTCACCATAAATTTCAGAAAGCCCCAAGGAGAGAGCTGCTCCAACATGGGAAGGTGAGTTGAGGGCAGCAACAAGACTGGCAGGGACAGCCCCAGGCTCACTGGCAAGGAATGTAGTCACATAGAAGCCAAGCAAGAAGAGCAGAGCACGTCTGGTGGTGGAAATCTGGTTTAGCAAAGAGTTCACAACACCAGACAAGTCCATGATAATGAGGCAGGTCTGAGGTCAAGACAACAAGGTCCAGATCAGAAGGTACATGGCCAGGTATAGACATGACTGCAACATAGCTCAAGCAAGGGCCCAGAGCAAGGGCTTGAGCTTAAATGTAGCTCCTGAGGGAAGGTGGGGAAGCTCCTGGGGTGGCTTCTCATAACATTTTTTTGCACGGTTCATTTTACACCTGTCAGATCCAAGGTTACACAAACAATGAGTCAATAAATGAGTTAAGGTACTCAACAATACCGTTTATGTCACTTGTGTTTTGCAAATGTTTGATACAGCAAAGACCAAGACACATATTTAATAAAATCTAACAAAGATATTGTCCCAAATTAACTTTCCTCTGTGTGTGTGTGATTGAAGATGTTAAACAAATCCAGTTCACGTATAGACTTTTTTGGTACATGAAAGATTGACTAAACCAAAAAATGTCATATATTTAAAGAGATGTGCTTAAATAACTTTATACGGTAGCAAAAAGGAATCGATGTATGTTTTTCCAATATGCAATGAGAAATCTATGTATGGAAGCAAAAGTGGAAGTCTTTTAGTCTAAACTTCAACAAAAAGAAGAAAGAAAGCTTATTCCCCCCAAATGGACCAGATAATTGTTTTAAGTAATGAAGTTTTTCCAACAATTGTTTGGATAAATATGTTAAAGATTGACCAGATCTCATGAGTGTTTTGTTGAATGGGCCTCTGCCTTGGCAGATGTGTTGTCCTGAAGTTGAAAGGGTTAAACTTCTGCTGGGGTTAACAGTACAAGAAAAACTCGCAAGGTCCTCTATCAGTTCCACCTTCTTTAATGGTCATCTGGCAATCCAGCAGCACTGGGAATCATATACAAGTCTTCTGGAGTCTTGTTGCAATATTGTCTTTGAGAGAAATTGTTGCATTCCCTTATGCATCTGTTTCAAAAGCATTGCATGAGATCTTTCCTTAACTGAAGTTAATGGACATTTGGATATTATATGCAGGACTTGGGGCTTAATGTAGAAAACAAATCAAAAGGAAGAATCCTTGTCATCAAGCTAATAACAAAGTCCCCAGATACATCCTTCTTAACATGAGAGATCAGCCTGTACTAATATAATTTAAATTACTTTTTTTTTTTGGACACAGGTATTTCAGTATATAGTCTCCTGTGAATTAAAATAAGATTCTTCAGTATGGTATTGAAATGGCTATATTTTTTTCCCAAGTTGGACCAACCTAATTCATAAGTGTTGTAGAGTGATTCTTGTCAATCACTTGCTTTGACTCGTAATTAAATTTTCATTGTTGCTTATTAGAATAGCATTTAACATAGCAATTTTTTATCAATCAATATTTGTGGACTATAGATGGATGGGATTTGTTTTGTACTTGTGGAAAAAAGTATCAGTTTGTGCCCATGCTCTTTGTAGGGGTCAAAAATCCTCTTTATTGCCATCTGATTGGGGTCCAGATACGCTGTATGTGGGGAAGTCTTAAACACATCAGATGTTGGAAATATGCAGCAGTAAGTAATATTGATTACTTCAGATGCTTAACTTATCCAGTCAGGAGGACAAGCGAAATGGATTGTGACCCATGTTATCTGTCACACCAAATAGAAGGCAAATAATCAACAGGTAAGCAAATCTTTCCTCAAAAAGTTTGGGGCTGAGATATAATTTGCTAAAAATATTTGTATAGACTTAAAATTGTGTATAAATAAAAATAAAAATATGATTAGTTTATGAATTATTTAACAAAAAAGGGTAATACTGCTAACCAAATTATTTATAAGGAATTCTTCACCTAGATTTTACAAAACACTTCAGAAGAAAACACATTTTTTTTCTCACAGGTTATGATCTACAGATCTCAGTTCCTAACAAAACTTTCCAATTTCTTGATGCCTTAAGCAATACTTTGCAGACACATATTAGTGGCAGAACAATAAGAGATTTTCCCTGCACATATGCATTGGTTAGAGCAAGTGTTGTCTACGTATAATTATAAATGTCTGCTTTTCAAGAGGTGAGAAGGGACAATGTTTAAACAATTAAACATTTGATTTCTAGTTTCCAAAGTAAGATTAGAACTGTTTGAATAATATTTTAATCAGTGATGAAATTTAGTAATATGTACTTTAAAAAAAAACAACAACAACTTTATTTGCTAGAAGCTTATCCATTGACGGGACATTTCACTTAGTTTAGTTACATATAGATCATTAAAAAAAACATAAATTGGCAGTGTGCCATTGCAGCAACAAAATAAAACCATGTTCTGAGCTGCATCAGCAAGAGTATAGTCAGTAGATCAGGGCATGTAATTATCCCCACGCTACACTTGTTAAGCTACACTTGATATTGTATCAGGCTTTGGTTCTCCCAGTTCAAGAGAGAAGCTGAAAAACTTGCCAGGATTTTTTGAATGGCAACTGAGATGACTGGAGGATTGGAGAACATGACGTATGAAGAAAGGTTGAAGGAATTTTGTTTGTTGAACCTACACAACAGCACCCTGGGGGGATCTACTCACAGTTTTCCAGTACTTAAAATCCAGCTGATTGTAGGCCCCGTGTTTTTAAATTTCTTCCCCATTCCTACTGTTCTATCTCTCAGAAGGTGTAGACATACCAGCTAAACACGGTAGCATCAAGATTTACAACCATCAATTCATGCTGTCTTTAAATACTCTTTTGCTTTATCCTCACAGTTTCTAAAGGGCATCTTTGTAGTGCAGTTTTCTAACTCTCACTTCTGATATGTGGATGGCCAGTTCTCAGTGATGAAAAACCCACTTAAATTCAATCTTTGAATTTCTCTGTCAGTTCTAATAAGGATTTACTTGTTGATGTTTTGGATTTAAAAAGCCCAACAATCTTAGTGTATAATGAATTCAGAGATACATAATTTCTGTGTGCATGAGCATTATCTAAGAAAAACAATTTCTCTGTATCTCTTCAGAAAAGGAAGTATAAAGTCTACTTATATTATATATATATATATATGTGCTAATCAGGAGGATCTATGAGGGTGCACTTCTAAATTACCTCCAGAAAACTGACAGTTAATATTTGTCATTTAGCTAAAATTATATAGTATAGTAGAACAGAAGAACGTTTTTTGTTACATTTTCTGTTGAAAAATACTTTTTCTAAAGACTAATATTTCTTATAATATTTCCTGGATTATTTGCTTCTTAGAAGGAAGCAAGCCAGTGCATAAAAAAAGAAAAATAAAAACCAAAAGCTCTAACCCATTTGGAAAATTCAAATACTGTTTTGTTTTGTTTTGTTTTTAAAAAGTCATTATCGACATCATGGAGTTGTCTGAAAAAAAGTGGAAATTTCATTGTTAGAGTGCCTGCCCAAACAGTAAAACATTTGGTAGGAATGACAACAGCATCTTTTCTGACATGGACAAATTAAACATCTGGTATAGGTTCACCAAGTTTTGGGTAGCCATTTTATTTAGAGGACACAACAGTTTCTAAGAGGATGCAGGTCTTTGAAATAGTTTTTCTCAGAAAAATAGATGGAAATCTCTGAATTTTATTATCTCTTTATATAACTATAATGCAATAATGCACCTTCTTAGAGGGGATGCTGCACATACTGTAGATTCTTCAGAAGCTAATCTGTACATGACCTGGTCACCATATCCTAATCTTTCCACATATACTTTTCCTTGGTAAACTAATATTTTCTGTACTTACAAGTTTTATTGTTTGTTTATAAATTATAGCTGTTGGATAAACAATCTATATTTGGTTCATGACTCATCAGAACGGTTTATTTGTCATATCTACTTTTCCTTATCCATGGGAACCCTGTCATAGCCTAAAAATGCTAAAGTAGCTCTTC
>NW_008794122.1:2007769-2013902 GCF_000699145.1 Aptenodytes forsteri | reverse complement strand
CTAATCAGGAGGATCTATGAGGGTGCACTTCTAAATTACCTCCAGAAAACTGACAGTTAATATTTGTCATTTAGCTAAAATTATATAGTATAGTAGAACAGAAGAACGTTTTTTGTTACATTTTCTGTTGAATACTTACAGCATCAATCAACATGGATTTTAGACATGCAAATTCAAATGCAAAAAATAAATTATATGAAAAAAACAGAAATACTGCTGGAATATTTTCAATAGCTTCTAAATTGTTCATCAACATTTAAAATGCACTTTGTTTCAATATGAAACAGTTCATTTCCCGGGAAGAAGTAGTGACTTTTTTTCAGAAATTAATGTTCAGCCAACATTATGCCTTTTATAACCTTTCCAAAATATGAATATGCTGATTAATTCACAAGACATAGATCTTGAACTACCCTTCTAAACTTCAAGAGCTTTCATTGAAGGCCAACCTGCAGCAGCTTATTCCAAAGAGACAAGCTTTGACTTTCAGATTTTCATGAGGTCTTTTAGTCTTCATTTATGCTCATGCTGTATTTAGCTTATCCCATCTGCTTCCAATTACTGTGACTGCATGTGTTTTGTTTTTATTTTTATTTTGGTGTGGTTCTCTGTTTTTGATAGGCCTGTCCTTTCAGATGAAGAAGAATTGATTCCCTTGAAAATAAACATTTTCCAAGACAGAGCAGGAAAACTAAATGCATAATTATTTACAGCATGTTAATATAGGTCACATCTCAGGTGTTTGTGTCTATATAGTAAGCTAAACTCTAGATACAGTGAAGGTTACTAGAAAGCTTACTGTGTAAAAGAACTTTTAACTAAGCTTTCAACATCTGTTTCAGGCTCTGTTTAGGAGGATAAAATAGTTGTCAATTATCTTAGTAGAAAGTAACATCTAGGTAAATAAATTTAATATTCTGTTGATAGTTTTTCTGCACTATAGCTATATTAGCAAAGTTATTTTTTGCCTTTATGTTATCATTAAAGATCCTATGAGCTCACTGGAGCTAGTTACAAAAAAATACCATTATTCAAGGAGGATTAGTGTTATCTGGACTAAAAAGCTAAGTAGGCCACAAATTTAGAAAGTTGTCTCTTTAATGATGTAATTTGTTACACTAGGGCCCCATATTGTCTGTTTACTCAAGCAGGTGGATTTGCTGAAGAAGAGAAGTGCTGATGATGCAATGTGCTGACCCACATATCAGTTCCCAACAGACTCTACCAGCTGGTATATTTTATGCTTACAGCTTAAACAAAACCAACATTTTTCCCTTTCCATTACCTCCTGCTGATGCAATACAGAACAATATAAATATTGTCAAGTTATCTTCTAGGAAAAGATCTGTAAGCAAGTCTATACTTACAGATTTTTATGGGTTGGGTTTTTTTTTTCTTTCTTGTTCTGTATTATTTCTTGTGTGAATATCAAATAAAAATTTAGATCTGGGAAACTGTACTTATATACTTACTAAATTACCTACTTTGTTCATATATTTTAAACACAAATATTAATCCTTGAACCTTAGTCTACAAAGGAAAAGAAATTATTGCTCACTTTTTTATTGTTTTCTGTTGTTTGATTTTCACAGATGCCTAAAATTGTACAAGAGCAGTAGTAAGATATCTTCAGTTTTACCTCAAAATCAGAGTTCTACACCTTGGCAGCTATTTTTTCTGAGACACTTGAAAACATAACAAAAAAAAGTACCAGGGTTAATGCAGTCAAAAGGTTCATTTCTGTCGTGAAATGACAGAAGTATCTCATACCTGAGATGCTTTAAATCTTAGATTGTAATTGTGATATTTGTTTAATTAACAATAGCATTTTGTCCACTCAGATCTCTGTTAAACAGAAAGTGAAGAAAAATGCCTCTTTACTAAGCAAGGTTGTTGAAATGAAAAACTTTAATTTCTGTGGGAGTCAGAAATTTTTTATGTGAAAATGTTCTCAACATCCAGGAATACCCAAGGTCAATACTTCCTCATAACAGAGAGATTGGGCCTAGAGTAGAATTTTGTCATGAGGGCTAGTAGCCTTGTGTCATGAAGGTTCTGGACCCTGCACCTGATGTTGTAACGACACAGTTTATAAATAGCAGACTGTTCTAAATTTAACTCGTGTCTGTGAGAGTTGTAATCAGTTGATTGACTAGTGATAAATGAGATTAATGAGAACACAGATGTGTCCTTGATACAAATATGGATTTGGTGTTGCTCATGAAACAATAATAGGAGAAAGCAAATGGTTAATTTGAATGAATGGTGATGCACAAGGTTCAGTATATTAATAACCATGACCTAATCTTTGATGCTGAAAGTCAGGTTATTTTTTGGCTAGTTTTCAGGATCATGGTGGAACAGTATTTTTTGATTGTAATAAAATTTGAATGCTCATCCTGAGCAAAACTTTTGCAAGTTGTGTACTGTCAATGAAATTTCCACTTTTTTTCAGACAACTCCATGATGTCGATAATGACTTTTTAAAAACAAAACAAAACAAAACAGTATTTGAATTTTCCAAATGGGTTAGAGCTTTTGGTTTTTATTTTTCTTTTTTTATGCACTGGCTTGCTTCCTTCTAAGAAGCAAATAATCCAGGAAATATTATAAGAAATATTAGTCTTGAAAAAAAGTATTTTGATATTAAATACTCAGTGTGGAAGAAGCAATTTAAAATTTACTAGATAATGCCTTTATTGAAGCAAATAATCCAGGAAATATTATAAGAAATATTAGTCTTTAGAAAAAGTATTTTGATATTAAATACTCAGTGTGGAAGAAGCAATTTAAAATTTACTAGATAAAATGCCTTTATTTGTCATTGTGCACTGACATATTCAAATAAAAATGTGTATTGTTCTCTTTAATCCCTGAGATATTGTGTATTTTATTGTGCTTAGGAACCATGACAACACAAAGAGATGTTTCATATTTAAAACAGATACCAGATACCACAGTAAGATAAAAATAAGAATGCTTGCATAGTTTTAAAGGCAATAGAACTGATTCACTGTACTAGTGATTTAGAATTTATGAAAAATGATTTTTTTTGATATCTGGTTGTGTGGAAAGAAAATACTAGAGCCACTGTCACTAGATATGCTATGTGCATGAGCATAATCTAAGAAAAACCATTTCTCTGTATCTCTTCAGAAAAAGAAGCATAAAGTCTACTTATTATATATATATATGCACTAATCAGGAGGATCTATGAGGGTGCACTTCTAAATTACCTCCAGAAAACTGACAGTTAATATTTGTCATTTAGCTAAAATTATATAGTATAGTAGAACAGAAGAACGTTTTTTGTTACATTTTCTGTTGAAAAATACTTTTTCTAAAGACTAATATTTCTTATAATATTTCCTGGATTATTTGCTTCTTAGAAGGAAGCAAGCCAGTGCATAAAAAAAGAAAAATAAAAACCAAAAGCTCTAACCCATTTGGAAAATTCAAATACTGTTTTGTTTTGTTTTGTTTTTAAAAAGTCATTATCGACATCATGGAGTTGTCTGAAAAAAAGTGGAAATTTCATTGTTAGAGTGCCTGCCCAAACAGTAAAACATTTGGTAGGAATGACAACAGCATCTTTTCTGACATGGACAAATTAAACATCTGGTATAGGTTCACCAAGTTTTGGGTAGCCATTTTATTTAGAGGACACAACAGTTTCTAAGAGGATGCAGGTCTTTGAAATAGTTTTTCTCAGAAAAATAGATGGAAATCTCTGAATTTTATTATCTCTTTATATAACTATAATGCAATAATGCACCTTCTTAGAGGGGATGCTGCACATACTGTAGATTCTTCAGAAGCTAATCTGTACATGACCTGGTCACCATATCCTAATCTTTCCACATATACTTTTCCTTGGTAAACTAATATTTTCTGTACTTACAAGTTTTATTGTTTGTTTATAAATTATAGCTGTTGGATAAACAATCTATATTTGGTTCATGACTCATCAGAACGGTTTATTTGTCATATCTACTTTTCCTTATCCATGGGAACCCTGTCATAGCCTAAAAATGCTAAAGTAGCTTTTCTGTCATTCATTTTGGCTCATTCAGTAAGTAGTGCAGCTAAGCAAGAGGGAATATATTGCTGCTGTATCTAATTAATCATCCATTTTCAAATGCTTCCTTAGATTACAGCAGCCATTAGACTACTTTAACTAAATGCCTTACTAATTGTAGCAATCAAAAAAATACAGTTGCGTAAGAATAAAAGAAAATGAACAAAGGTAAAAATCCTACATCTCCCATTGTTTCCTACAGCAATCACAATTCTGCTAGACTGGAAAGAACTAATTATGCATTTAGTCTACACATTTTTGATTGGGATTTCTAGTTTTCAATTCTATGTAAATTTGCTTGGTGGAAAACTAAATTAGTGGTCATCTTATCAACATAATGAGCATCATACTAAACTTCGTTAAGCTCCATTTTACAAACTTGCTCGGATCATAAGAAACTAACTTTCTCAAGAAACATTTATTTGCTTTCAATGGTAACTTGAGCTCAGTATCTTTAGAGTAAAGATAAATCCAAATTATTGCAGGTCCTCTGCAAGAAGATGAATTTCACCCTAGAGAAATGCCTTAGCACATTGCATCATTCCAAGAGCAAATTCAAACCTGAACTCAGAGTGAAGCAATGCAAAACATGCAAAATTGCCAGAGATTTCTTCCATAAAAGAAGAAATCCTTCATAGATTTCTATAATCTTCTATGTGTCTTTCTCTCTTAAAGAAGAAATAATAAATAATATTTTTAATCAAGTTGAATATATTTGGACATTAGTAAGGATTTGTGAATTTGTGCTTTGTTTTTCTGAAGTATTTTTGAATCAACTTTTAAAATCAACTTTACTAAAAGATTCTCTCATTAAAAAGTTCTAAATCTAAGTGCATCTGTAACTCCATAAAATCATTCCATGGAGATGCCGGATCTTGCCATGTACCAGGGATAATTGGAAAAATGGCAATACTAAGACAGACAGATCTGACCAGATCACTTTTTGATTTGATGATTATTATAACAGATAATATGAACAAAGGACTTTTTGGTTTGCATTTTTTAATATAAATCTATTTACTCAGAAAAAATATAACCAGTGGTAATAAAAACACATCACCTCTGAAAAAAAAAAAATCGTATACTCAGTCCAAAGGCATTATGCATGTATTTTTGTGAAAAATAAAGGCAAAACTGAATATTTAGTTTGTTTTTTCTTCTTGTATATATACTTTCCTGTAGAAATGCATAATCTAGACCTAACACTCCTTTAATAACATCAAAGAAGTAATAGAACAATAAAGCATAAATGGATGACTAGTTTTTGTGAAAAATTCGAGCAAACTCAGTATGAAATCTGAACATTGAAACATAATTTTCAGCGCTTGAGGACAACACAGATTCTTTAGAAGGAAAAGAATCTCTCTATTGCAATGCATCAACCTATTATCACTTGTGGTAAAAACTGTACACAAATCAGACATTGTAAAATGCCACATATCGTCTCTTGCAGGGTTTCCATTTGAGCTCTTTAGTCATCAGGTATTCGGTTACAAAAAGAAAATAGTTGATTAATTCTTACGTATGCTGATGACACAAGCTGAGTGGTGTGGTTGACACACCTGAGGGACAGGATGCCATTCAGAGGGACCTGGACAAGCTCAAGAAGTGGGCCCATGGGAACCTCATGAGGTTCAACAAGGCCAAGTGCAAGGTCCTGCACCTGGGTCGGGGCAACCCCCAGTATCAATATAGGCTGGGAGTGAAAGGCTTGAGAGCAGCCCTGCTGAGAAGGACTTGGGGGGACTGGGGAATAAAAAGCAAGACATGAGCCAGAAATGTGCGCTCGCCGCCCAGAAGGCCAACCGTATCCGGGGCTGCATCAGAAGAAGTGTGTTGCACCTGGGTCGGGGCAACCCCCAGTATCAATATAGGCTGGGAGTGAAAGGCTTGAGAGCAGCCCTGCTGAGAAGGACTTGGGGGGACTGGGGAATAAAAAGCAAGACATGAGCCAGAAATGTGCGCTCGCCGCCCAGAAGGCCAACCGTATCCGGGGCTGCATCAGAAGAAGTGTGGTCCAGCCGGTCAAGGGAGGTGATTCTGCCCTTCTACTCC
>NW_008794122.1:1999347-2005731 GCF_000699145.1 Aptenodytes forsteri | reverse complement strand
GAGCACCTCCGCCAGCTCCCTCAGCACTCTCGGGTGGATCCCATCCGACCCCATAGACTTGTGAGCGTCCAGGTGGTGTAGCAGGTCATTGACTGCTTCCTCTTGGATTATGGGGGGTTTATCCTGCTTGCTGTCCCTGTCTTCCAGTTCAGGGGGCTGAATACCCTAAGGATAACTGGTCTGCCTGTTGTCAATCTAGTATCACAGTAGAAAGAATGTTGTGTGAGTTCAAAAAGGAAAAAAAAGAATCCTCACTGCATATATTCTCATTTCTATATGTATTTCCATTATGGGAATGCTATGGTTTTAATCCTCTTTGGTACTTTGAAATGAACTTTCTTCTTGAACTTTCCACATAAAAAGCTCAGTGTTTGGATTCTCTTTTTTCCCTTTTTTTCTAGAAAAGAAACCAAGAGAATATTTCCCAGAGTAATTATAGAAAGTTAATTCAGTCCTCTTATTCCTCTTTTTTATGAGTGTTTCCAGGTAAAATTACATTGTTCTCCTTGGAACTTTTTTTTTTTTTTTTAATATATATGAGTACTTAAAGAGCATAAATACCTGGTACTTACAGCTTTTACACTTCTTTTCAAATGTTCTACCATTCTGTCATTACAATTCCTCTGAAAGGGGAATAACTGCATTTTTCCTCCTGAAGGCAACATTTAAATTCGTGGTACTGTGAGTTTGAGATAGGAAAGGAAATTCATCAGTTGTTCTAAAAACCATAGACCGTCTAAAAAAAACCCAACCCACCATAGACTGCTTAGAAAAACCCACAACCATAGACTGTCTAAAAAAAACCAACCATAGACTATCTAAAAAAAAAACCATTACTGTTTTCCTATGGGTTAAACGTAGTTTTATTAAATATGGAAAAAACTGTGGTTTTCCTTGTCCAGTTTCAGTGTACTTAACAGAGATCTCATTAACCTGCAAGATATTTTCTAATTCAGTCACAGATGCAGTCATGAGTAGTTGGATGGAAATGAGGTAATTGGGGTGTGACAGAACTCTTAGTTTGTATCTATAATTCATAGTTCATAATAAAAGGAAATTTGAAGTTGCTTTATGAAAGAAAGTTCTTATGCTAAGTTAAGTTTTGTAAAAGTTGATAAAATTAATTGCTCTTATGGTTTTGATATCAATGCACCATCTTTCAATACGGAGAACAAAGCTCCTGTTTCAGCAATACAAGGAGCCAGGGAAATACAGGCTGGTCAGCCTCACTTCATCCCTGGCAAGGTGATGGAACTAATCCTGGAAACCATTTCCAGGCACATGAAGGACAAGAAAATAATGAGGAGTAGCCAACATGGATTCACAAAGGGGAAATCGTGCTTGCCCGACTTGATAACCTTCTATGATGGAATGACCGGCCTTGTAGAGAGCAGTGGATACTGTCTACCTAGATTTCAGGAAGGCTTTTACACTGCCTCCCATAACATCCTCACAGAGAAGCTGATGAAGTATGGGCTGGATGAACAGCCAGTGAAGTGGATGGAAAACTGGCTGAATGGCTAGGTACAGAGGATGGTGATCAGTGGTATGAAGTCTAGCTGGAGGCCAATTTCATTTTTGAATGAATGTAGAATTAGAATTCTACATTTTTTGAAAGAATGTAGAATTCTCGTCGCTTTTACAGAATCTAACTTATCACAAACCTTTGGAGACACTCAGCCAAAGAATGGTTATTCAGAAAGGAATGCAGTAGAGAGTTAGAAAAGTCCATTCTTGGCTTCTGCCAATATTGGATACTTCCTAGTACCTTGCCCAGCCAGACTTGAAAAGATTCAAGCAGAACGTGCTTCTTCGCTTCCAAAAAAGAAGCATTGCACTGATGAATATGGATGACTGTCTCATGGGTTTATTTTATGTCTGACACTATCCTTACGTCTCTGGACTATTACATTATAGGGTTTTTAGAAGCCATGATTGAGATTATTCCTTTCTTTCATCTGCTACATTTCTATTTGGAGGAAGTTGATCCTATTTTTACCACCAAGAAAAGATGTTCGAACACCTGTTACAGCTTAATTTTCCTTCATTTATAGAAGTGGAGAGAAGTAAAATGTTATCAAATCATTATATCCACATTTTACCCTGTATAGGCCTATAACAGCTCACTGACAGGCCCTTCTCGATTTTCCATGATGTTTATGCTATGATCATAGAATCATAGAATCATTGAGGTTGGAAAAGACCTCTAAGATCATTGAGTCCAACCGTCGACCCAACACCACCACCCACTAAGCCATGTCCCTAAGTGCCTCATCTACTCAACTGATAACCACACTAACAACATTCACAGCTCTCAATACATAATAATTAGGAATACTGAAGAGAAGTCACTTAAAAAAGGCTAAAGAAATAGAAATACTAAGTGCTGTACCATAGTAAGGGTGTTCTTAGGTGTACCTTTAGAAGAGCTATCTTCCTTTCTGCCTAATAAACAAGAGACTCCTTAGCAGCAGAGCTGAGTGGCAGAAGTGACAACATAACAGCAAGAGCACTAGAGATTGTGGAAGAATTTCAAATAAAATAATTACCTTTGCTAGCTCTGCAGAAGTTTCAGTAAATGCTGAAGAGGAGAAAATTGCAGGTGCTGACTTCAGAGAGTTGTAAAAAGTCTCTGTAGAAAATATTCTAAACTATACATTCTAAGTTTCAGATTGTTTTTTTCCTATATTGCCTCCTGCTGCTGGAAGCCCACCTGGTCTCTGTTACGTCTCCTATTCAGCGTATTTAAAGTTTGCTAGAACTGCTTTAGGGTTGAATATTTTAGAATAATGTTAATATGGCAGATTTTGACATTCTATTGTTCAAATGGCAACAAGCTTTTCTATTTTTTTATTTTTTTGCTAGGTTGAAATTCAAACTCCCTTCAGAGCAGAAGATGCTGAACTTTGGACTAAGAGAACTTGCAGAGCAACAATTTAATTTTTTTCCCCAGTTGCATCAAGCAGTGGAATAGAAAACTTTCCTATTTAAATCAGCAGAGTCACATGAAAGAAAGAGCAACATCTGGCCAAACCCCTACAAAAATGATATTCATTAAATACTACCACACTACAAAGCTGTTACACTATAGAGATAAATGTTTAAATTCTGAGAGCTGCATTTCTCAAAGGTGCTCTTATAGACAGCAAGTGAATAGCACGAATGTCAGAGGTGTTGAGCATATCTCAACCATCTTTATATTTCATTCTTTATTCAAGGTCAAAATACATTTTAGATTGGCTGTAACCTGCATACTCACTTAGAAGTCCGTCTTCAGACACCTGTGTTTTAAAATCTTTGCCATAGAGAAGAATTTGCTCCACAATACAAAACATTTAAGAGAAAAATATATTCAAGATGATTGATTTTCATAAAGAAGTAACGATCTTTTAAATTTGCCTTAATATTTCAGTCAATATATGTTTTCTTTTCATAGGAAATATAGAGAAATGGAATATATATGTATATATGTAATATGGATTTTAAAAACCTTCAGAGGTAATTTGATTTAAAGAAGACATCTTAAATATGGGTTTTGTGTAGATAGGTCAACAGACGCAAACGATTTCAGGACATTCTTTCTTGTCTTTGGAAATATGGTAGGAACACTACCTACATCCTGCAAGCTCCAGAAATGTTGCTGAAAGGGAGAGGAAATAACTGTTGACCTAGTGTTTAACAGAGTAAGACTTGTTTTGCTATCAAAGCTGCATAGATGCTTTACAGGTCATTAGCAGCGAAGATTTGGTTGGTCGAAGTTATCTGGCTATTTATGATTTTTTGTTATGTAAACAGTCAACTCTAAAGCTCAATGCATAGTCCAATACTATTGTAAATATATTTTGAAACCCTTTACAAATCACAACAAATGATTAGGACACCACACAAGGTTATTGCAGAATATAAGCATCACCTTTCTCTGATCTACCATGCAGATCTCTAACACAGTTAAAGACGGTATGAAAAATAAGTGTTGCAGCTTACATAGTAGAAATACGTTGCCATTTCTCTGGAAAAAGGGGAATCTGAGGGAAGGAATTGTGATATTCTACTATTGAGTTAAATATTTGAATTCAATTTTAAAATAATTGAAATCCATGAAGTTGCTGAAATGCTTGTGAAAATTATTACTGAATTTTTGTTATAACCAGTCTTAAAATTTTGACTAAGGAAAGATGTTTTCTAGGTTTTTTTACATTTCAGATCTGTTAATGGAAGTACAATACTGTCATCTGAACAAACTATGAATTATTTCCATCACAGGTTGATAACATATTTTGGGGGGTTTATTGATAACATTAGTCAATTTGATAGAATTGGAGGGAATACCTTTAATCTGCAGAAATTTAAATGGGCTTTAAGATTGTGGAAGCATTCTCATTGATAGACATACTGAGTAAAACAATATAAAGATATTTTCTAACCCCATCACTGACATACAAAGATTGTTCACAACAGGACCACGAGACAAAACCAAAGGAGGTTCAATGTACAGAGGCCCCCCTTTCTTTTAAAATATCTGATTTTTAGGCCTTATTTTCTTACAGTCCTTGATGCAGCTTACATATGCCAGTAAAAGTTTACTTCATAGAAAACAACTATGTTTATGAATAGCATCATAAACAATACATACTGTCAGCAACATAAGTAGGAGCAGTGGATGTTATTAGAGAGGTTTACTGTCAAAAGGAGTGTTATAATTCCTCCAACCAGGTGCGCAATTTTTCTATAAAGGGAACAGATCAAATGACAATGAATTTTGATATTGTTAGAAAATAAGATTAAGAACAGAATTATGAAACTTTTTAAGTTAACAACTGAAGTGCATTTTTTCACTTTTTAACCAGATATGGTCATGACTTCAGTAGGCATTTTTTTTTATAGTCATGGCTTTGATATGGATTTTGTCACTGACCTTCAGTGCTCACTATATTACAGAATCATACACATTGACAAAACTATGTTATATTACATGTACTCATACAATTGTACCTGATTTTGACTGTGCTTCTAAATGCTTTTATTTTACTTTGTTGGGTTTCTTTTAATGAATTTGTATTCATACTATTTCATTGTCTTATATTTACTTTTATTTTATGTTTACTTATTAAAGTGTCTGAAGTGATAAGTCATGTGATCTTGATCTGATACTTGATGGACAATTTTGTGTATCACATGTAATTACCACAAGCAGTATTTCATTGACAAGATTATCATATTATCAACTTTGATGTAATTTACTGAAGGCATACACAGTCTTTATGATAGAACTGAAACTGGCAAAATCATCCCTTTCACAGCAATGAAAAAACTTGAAAGAACCTCCTTATTTTTGGAGTAGAAACTTTTGCTCTCACAGAAAAGCACATCTTGTAACTTCCACTATCAATTTTATAAATATCTAAAAGTAATGTTTTCTTTTATTCCACCTTAACAATTAAAAATTAGTTACAAGACATTTTGCTTTAATTGCTAAAAACTTTTCCTATAATGGTTTAAATGCAATAATTCCATGCATCCCCTAGTATCTTTGAAATGATACTTCTCAAGATAATTGCATTGAAATGGAATTATATGAAATGTTCAGTTTCACAGAATACGTTATAAGCCAACTATATTTGTTATCTTCCTAAATTCAAATAGTTTAATTTAGATCATGCATTTGGCTCAGAACTGTAAGAAACACAAAAAGCAGGCTGTAAGTAACCAATATATAAGAAGTTATGTTTTTTAAAAAACTTTTGAACACCACATGAAAATGACAATGTTCATGACATTATTTAACGAGATGCCCTATTTTATTTTATTTTTTATGGTGCTGTAGCACCACAGAAATAATGGGGCTTCAAATCAAGATGTTGTCTTGATGTATAATCTTGCAAGGCATTGTTCTTGAAAAAAAGTCAGTTAATTTAAGAACAGCCGTGCTTCTCAACTGGATTCGTTAATTAAATGCTTAAAAATGTAGTCCAGACTAGCAGGCGCAGTTATAGAATCATACAATAGTTTGGGTTGGAAGGGACCTCTAAAGGTCATCTAGTCCAACACCCCTGCCATGGGCAGGGACATCTTCAACTAGATCAGGTTGCTCAGGGCCCCGTCCAACCTGACATTCAACGTTTCCAAAGATGGGGCATCCACCACCTCTCTGGGCAACCTGTGCCAGTGTTTCACCACCCTCAGCAGAAAAAATTTCTTCCTTCTGTCTAGTCTAAATCTACCCCCCTTTAGTTTAAAGCCATTCCTCCTTGTCCTGTCGCAACAGGCCCTGCTAAAATATCTGCCGCGGTCTTTTTTATAAGCCCCCTTAAAGTACTGATAAGCTGCAATAAGGTCTCCCCAAAGCCTTCTCTTCTCCAAGCTGAACAACCCCAACTCTCTCAG
>NW_008794122.1:1987035-1998830 GCF_000699145.1 Aptenodytes forsteri | reverse complement strand
CCATCTGGACATTGAGCCGTTGACCACTACCCTCTGGATGCGACCATCTAACCAATTCCTCACCCACTGGACAGTCCACCCATCAAATCCATACCTCTCCAGTTGAGAGAGAAGGATGTTGTGGGGGACTGTGTCAAAGTCCTTACAGAGGTCCAGATAGATGACATCTGTAGTTGTTGACTGTTTCTTTGTAGCTGCCAGTATAATTACTTTTAAAGAGAATTCCTGAGACATTTGAACCATTAGGGATCTTACAACAGAGAATTTGTTCATACATTTAAATGTAGAGTGTATTCCTACAAATAAACTCTTATGCTTGTGAATCACTTTATACAGCTGATTAGTCTCATTTAAGCCAACTGAGCTATTTAAGTGCAAAAGTGTTTGCAGGATCCTGAGCTGTTTGTTGATTCTGCATCAGTATATGTATTTCATGTAACACATTCATTAAAAATAAAAAATATTAAAAATAAGACTGTTTGTTGTCATGATTGCCTATTCAAGCACCAATTTTGGAATATTGTCATTTAAGACTGACCACTTAAGTCAAACAATGAGGTTCCCTTAATAACGCTGAGAAGAACAGGAAAACGGACAGATTAAAAAAAGTATGTTTTCCTTGAGAAATGCCTCACAACTGACTCTTCTTTTAATAATTTATAGTGAAAAAAATATGATTGTAACACAGATAAATGTATCCCAGTGAATATGATAGTTGCCATCACCAACAAAAATCCACAGGCTTTGAACAGACCCGACAGTGCAAGGTCCTGGGGAAGGTCTGGGCTTGCCTTGGCCTGAGTTGGTATTAATGTGTCTGAACAACAGACTGATGACCAAGTGACCACTGTCTTACTCGCTTGAGGTGAAGCTCTGTGAACGCCTTCTGTGATCAAGTATGACCAACCAAGGGAGTCATGGCACAGCAAAACACTGCTCTTTCTGTCTGTTAAGGCTGGCTCTTGAACAGCCTTCAAACTTGAGCTGGGAGCCAGTGAGCAGGAAGAAGACTGTGGTGAGAAAGCACATAGAAACGACCATACATGGGGACCTACAGACTTGGGAGGAAGGTGAGACCTCCCTCCATGAACACTGACCTACCTCCCCCTGCAGAGCCCTGAGGCTGCTGATGACTTGCTGAGTCTTTGTGCCCTGTCCTACCTCTGTTGGCCTCAGGTCCTGGAGGGCCGCTGGAAGGGGGAGCATAACTTGAGAGAAAAGGGGTAGATATTAATAAGTCTTGTATGACACTTTAAAGGGTATTACTGTCAGCAAGGTTTTTCTGTAGTAGTTTAGACTACAAGTATCTGGATTATTGTAATTGGACTGAAGATAACTCCTAGTTGTATTTTTATTAGATTTTTATTTAAGCTGACAATAAATAAATCTTGACTCCACTTGTGAGATGTGTTCCATTTTTGCCAATAACAGGATTTTAAGCGTAACACAGAATATTAAATTCTCTAACCATTTCCTAGAAACAGCTCAGCATTTTCGTAAAAGTATTCTAGGAAGATTTAGCTTGAGGCAGAATTCTGACATAAAACTTTGAACTAAATAACATGTTTCTCATAGTTGTTTTTCCTGAAAACAAAGCTTTATAGTGAAATTTCAGGTCAGCCTTTAAAATAAATAGCTTCGTATAGTACAGATGGCATACAATCCAATACAAAATATTTTTTCTGAAGATGAAATTAAGATAGTGTTAGAGTTGTTCCAGTCGTGAAATAGGATTTTTTTCTTTTTCTTATGTAAAACAAAATGAAGAGAATAATTCATTCAAAGTGTATGTATTTTAGGCTCTGGTAGAACTGTCTATCAAATTATCCTTTATTATTTAATAACAAATTTTATTTACAAATTAAGCATGGCACCTTTTTATTTGCATATATGCATAGAAAACAGTCTTTTTTCTGTTGTATGATTTTCACATGCAGTTATCTAACAAATTAATCTTGTGAAAACCTTTGAACTGTGTAATTTCTATCATGAATGAAAGGCATAAGAATAATTCCTATTTTTTATTTGCTCATAACAGTTTAATAATATATGTAATACTTGGGTCTTTTAATACAGTTTAGAATCTTATGCTACAATAATAACATGCAAATAAGTTATTGAAAGGATGCAAATATTCCTGTAAACACATAATTTTATCATAATCTAAATGCATATTCTTACTATTTGTACCTGTTGGAAATAGACTGGACACACTTTATAACCCTTCAAAACACTTTTCCAAACTTCTTAATGAATCACCAGAAAAGTGGTTGATTTCCAAAGAATGTGGAATATATACCTATACTCACATAGATATTATTAGAAATTTACCAGCACATAAGATCTCACTTTTATTTTCCATTCTGCTGTTTCATTTTGTTGGCATATGCTATTGCTGTAACTATCTGTTTTAATTTATTTATTTAGCAGGATAAAATACTACTGATAACTTATAAAATCCTGTTCCTATAATCTTTGTTTTACAGAAGCTAAAGGCTCAAGCAAACTTACATTTCTATAATCTCTAAGACTTGGTAGTTATTTTACGTATTGAGGTTTTTTCCAGGGTTTACGTGCATTGAGAACTTGCATGCTTTTTCTTTCCTTTCAGTAATGTCAGACAAATACTCATAAAAGAAGATCAACATATCTATTTATGGATTCCTTTTCTGTAACTAAATAAATATTAGAAATTTAGTATGCGTGTCAAATTTTTTTTACAGTACATTCACTTTTACACGCATGTATAAAACATGACAATAGCACCCACTAAACAAAAGAAAAACTAACACAACTATCAGAAACTGGTAATATGAGCTCTTTACCAACAGTTGATTACAGTTTTCAGTAATAAATTGGGTTTTTTAGTCTTATTTCAGTACTCCATGATGGAAATATCAGATGCCTCTATAAGTCTAGAACAAATGTGCCATTATACCATGTATTATAATGATGGACTGTGTCAAGAGGCGTTCATTCCCTCTTCCACCATGTGGAATCAGCTATGCCTTTGCCATGGTGACAATTGTTTGCCTATACTCTTCTTAAAAGATTTTAATGTCTGTGACATGAAAAGTTCTGCAGGCAATGACTGCATGATCAAACAGTTAATATCTGGTAAAAAAAAAAGGCACAGAAAAATTCAGGGAGCTATGGAAAGTGGCTATTTATGCAAGCTTAGTGGTATTCTTAAGGTAAAAATGAATTCTTAAATTTGAAAAGAATTAGAAATTGTAAATAACAGTTACACTAATACTGTATCCATAATCTTGTGACCAGTAACTAACTAATAGTCTTGTAAATCTGTCATATTTGAGTAGAGTGAAAATTAGAGAAAGAGACAAGGATAGGGTTGAAAGGCAAAATAAGTGTAATGAAAGATAAGTAATTAATAAAATATTAATAAAGAGACTATATATAAGAAAGGTCTTACAGCTATTATGAAAATAAAACTAAAATTATTGCCACAGCTTGCAAGGAAAATAGCATAGGATTAATAGCAAGCTTTCAAGTATGTCAGGTAAAATCAGTTAAATTCATGTAGTTAAGAATAAACAGTAGGTGTATAGATGGTATAGATGCTGAAATACATAACTAACATGGGAATAGGACGAGATAATAAACAAGATCTTTTGGACTTAGTTACGTATTTACTAAAAGTATCGAAATAACTTTTTTACTTCCTTTTTTCCACTGAGCCTGTACATATAAATGGATCATAAGCCTTAATTCTATCTGTCACTGACATCAACCGTGACTGTGAATGATTTCCTTGGGTGCTGAATTAAGCAGTCTATGATAAATATTAAACAGATGGTCTATACGAAAAAAATATATATTCTATTTTATTTTACATTAATTTGGATTTCTCAAAAAGGCCAGACTGTTTAACTGAAAGAGAAGAGGAGATACAATATACCTAACACAGCAAATAATTTCTTATGGAAATTGCTGTCTTGATCTTGTGATGATAGTTTGAGAAGTATTATTCCCACAAATGCTGAATCTGCTAGTCTAAGGCAGTCCTATTTTCATTATTGCTGAGGTTTTATTCTTCATTAGGTTCATCTTCAGGATTACAAGGTTCTTTAATTGATCAAAATAAATAAAAAAAAAAGTAGTCTAAACTGGTTGTGTGATGCTGCATGGAAAATTTTTAATTGATTACAATGTTATATAGCTAGGACTAAACTAGTGGAATCAGTATTTGCAGGGATTATAATATAATGCTAACAGAAAAAAAAGTAGTAGTACTGAAGTACTTTTATGTATTTTCTACTTTCTAAGTAATGCGCTGAAAAGAAGAAACATTTGGATCTCATTGCTGCCAAACCAAAAGAAGAAAAAAAAAACATGGGGAGACCAAATCACTTCCTTTAATTTTTCTTAATAGGATGTGAACAAATGCACCCTACAAGTTATCTTTCAAATTATGTACTTCTTAGGGTTGCAAAAGGAAATAGAAAAGTGCAATATAAAAGGTATTTGAAAAAACAATCCCTTGCTGGTTCATATGGAAGGAAAAAAATACTCATATAATAAAATTAGCTAATAATAATTGCAGGTCTGGTTTTAGTAGGTATATTTGATTTACTATGAGCAAAAAATATTTTGTCATGTACTGAAGCAAAAATATTTTTCAGATACATACAGTTTGATACAATATTTAGTTCCTCTGTTTCTTTTGTGTGTGTGTGTAGATATCTAGGTCTTTGCAAAAATTTGAGCATCGTTACTCCACAATTACAGAAGGAAAAGCTGAGAGGACCTGAAATGTTTTACTGAGAATCATTACAGAAGCTAGCGATAGACTATGACTATATTCCTGCTTTTGAAAGAATCCTAGACTTCTGCTCTGCTAACTTGATAGAGTCGTAAGTAGTGTCTCCCCCTGTAAAATACAAAAGGTCCATGAACTGTATGGACTGTTTGATACAGAGGAACGCATTTCTCAAGTGTCTCATTCCTTAAAGAGCAATGGAGTTTACTTAAGAAAATTAAAATAAATTAAATGTAATAATAATAATTGTATTCAATGTCTGTCAAGATTCAGTGTACAATTTATGAGACTTCCTCCTCATATAAGAATGATTCCAGTTAATAAATATTTTTCATCTTAAGAAATAAGTACATGGGTCACGACAGCCTGAGCTAAACAGAAAAGGAGCTCTTCAGTAGAGAGCTGAAATGTAATTATAGATTGGCAGGTCAAGAATAGATGCCAGTCACAATACATGATGACTCTAAGTTACATTTTTTGCCTAAAAGAAAGGATATTCTTCCTAAATATCAAATACTAATGGACAATGAGTTAAGCCTTAGAAAAAATTTTGCCATTGTGAAAATAGTCACCTTCAAGCCACCTTCAATAGTTTACCTTCAAGAAGGATTTGAGGATGCCTAATACCCCAACCCCCCCCCCGGCAAAAAAAAAAAAAAAAACAAACAAAGAAACAGGAAAAGAACACCACAACCATTAAAATTTTTAAAAATGTACTAAAATGTTTAGTCCAATACAATGTAAATTGTGGTAATGACTCAGACATTTAAATAAAGTAGACTATTCTTTCAAAGGCTAAACTACATTTTTTATATCATTCTCTGCAAACTTAAATAAGATTAAATTTTATAATTAAATTATTGATTAATGTAAACATGCCAGGAACTTGAAACACAGACAACTGGTGTGGTTTAGAATGTCTAGTGAATGAATAGTTCATTCATAAAAAATATCAATATTACTGCAAATTGGTACAATGTCAGTAAATCTTTACTAAAAAGGTTGTTTTATCTAAAGTGAATCATGCCTTTGTCCCACTCCTTTTTCTGTAGCCATAAGATTTGTCAGCTGCAAGAAACTTACATGTTGTTTCCAAATCTAGAAGTGTGAAGATTGTGAAGGGTACATCAATCTGTCTATAAAACTGAGATATTTCTATCCTCTCTCCTCTCTACAACCAGGACCTAACCACCTTCCTCATTTTTAAATGTAGGTGGTACTCAGTGGTGCGCAGCATGAGTCTTTCATGGATATTTGCCTTTACAGTTGTGACAATATGGTCAGGGAAGTATTAGATATGGCTCTATCCTCTCAAAGTTAAATTTCTAAACTACTGAAGGCAGAGGAAAATCCAAACGGTAGCCAGATGAAGAGGAAGTTTCTTTTCTGATCTCTAATATGTGTGTAGCTAAAAGGCAAAATACCTGAGAAAACCAGGACAAACAGCACAATCCTATCACCCTCCAGCGCCAATTAAGAAAATAAGGGATTTGATGGGAGATGATATATGATATGAGGATTTCTCAGAACCTGGAAAGCTAGTTTTTAGTGCAGGTCTAAAGAAGAGAAACTGATGGACAATACTCCAGATGATTCCCTGCAGTCTATTCAAGTTTCTATGAAAGATAAGAAGTGTTATTGGGCTTCCATTTTTACTTGATTTAAACACTATGGAGAAAGACTTGCCAAGGATACATATGTGAGGATTTAGTGAGGACTCTGGTCTGCAAACCAATCTAGTGATGAAGATATATAGTTCTTTTAAAATCACCTTGATACTAAAAGTCAAGTTTATATCTTCTGTATTATCTTTCATTTCCCTTTTTAAGCCAGCTAGAAATGATAATGAGTAAACTGCAGAGGATAATTAGTATGCATTAAAACTGAGTAAAGTATTTAGTAATTTTGTGATAAAACTGCTCTTACTAGTTAAAAATCTAGATACTGGGTGCAATATGGTTTTTTTGAGTCACTTCTGTGACACAAGGTGGTGGTAGTGAATCTTTTTGACAGGACACTATTATGATTAACTCCATTTCAGATAAGGTGGTTTTTTAATTTTTTTTCATCTGCTTTGGAAGTGAGCTAATGGGTCCTTTTCCTTTCTATAGAGCATATTTTATTTAAAATTTCCTTTGCATATACAAAAGTAAGGAGTCTGATTAAATATGCATGTAACAGAAGCTAGAAATAAAAAATTCAAAGGACAACCATGGGGAGATTTGATTGGGCTGAGCACTTCACAAGCATTTTTGTAGGGTACTGTAGGTACTCTTTTGGATTAGAAAAGTTTGTGACTAGGATAAAATGACTTTTTATTCCCCATGAAACTCTCTCTCTTTTTGTCTTAGTAACTTTTTTCTTATATGACTAATGATATCATTCAAATGAAAGCCACAAATGTTTCACTCAATAAGTTACAAAAAGAACAGTGTTTCAAGCTTTGAAATATTAATGGACTAAAGAAAAAGAAGGCATAAGAAAAAGAATGTGACCACTTTGCTCTCTTCAGTGACCAAATAACCATCTCAAAGTTAGTTATTCTAGTTATCTCAAAGGCTTGTTTCAAAGTTTTTTTTTGAAGCTTGAGTATTTTGTGACTGAGAACAGAATAGATATGTGGAGCCTACAGTCAGAATGAGGAAAGATTAGAAAATAGCTGTCTGGATAGAAGTCTTCTATCCAAAGATTTCATAGTTCTTACCTGGTTTCTTATTTTAGACACTTTTCTTTTTTGAGTATGTATATAGACAATAGATTTGGAAATCTAGATGTTTAGCAAATGTTCTGTTGGAGAAGAGCATCTCTGCCGTAGAACAAATAGAAATAGCAGCCTAATACTAAAAGCTTGTAGGTCATATTAAGACAGCTCCAGTCTAGGATGTTTTGTGCACTGGCTCTACGTATTTATCTATTTTTATCATATTTGTACCAACATTTCAAATATCTAGTAGTATTTACATCCCAACTCCTTGATGCCATTGAATTCCAAGATATGAGTTTCTTACCCAGACTCCCCAGACAATGAATCTGAGAAAGAGCCTATGCTGAAAGTCCTGTTGGGAGACAAAGGAAATGAACTATGAATATCAATACATTTGGTTTTATGAGATGAATAACATGGATTAATGTAGTTTCTCTTCTACATGGGAAGAACAACACTTCTATACCTCATATATAATGCATCATCAATCAACTTATACCAGGTTAATTAGTGGTAGACACATTTGACAGAGGTGAGCTAGGAAAGACAGCTCTTTCATCACGCAAGACATGCAACAAGCTTCTTTTGAGTGCAAAGTGGGATAAATTGTACAGAACTTTTATCTCTGGTAGTCAGTATATCCCATCTTTAAGATGTAACATGTAAGTAGAGAGTTCTTAGAATAAGAATGGATTCACTTACTTACTGGGCCAATGTTATTCAGTCCAAAGAATAATGTTGTTAAGATAAATTATTCAAAGTAGAAAATATTAAAATAAATAATTTAATAAGGTGGTACTCAATATTTTAAACATTGTAATCAAATACTGAAATAGAAAAAGAATTACAGACACATAGAATCATAGAATGGTTTCGATTGGAAGGGACCTTCAAAGTTCATCTAGTCCAAACCCCCTGCCATGGGCATGGACATCATCTACTAGATCAGGTTGCTCAAAGCCCCATCCAGCCTGATCTTGAACATGACCAGCGATGAGGCATCCACAACTTCTCTGGGCAACCTGTTCCAATTTCTGACCACACTCATTGTAAAAAATGTCTTCCTTACATCCAGTCTAAACCTACCCTCTTTTAGTTTAAAACTGTTGTTCCTTTTCCTGTCACTACAGGCCATGGTAAAGAGCCTTTCTCGGTCTTTCTTACAAGCCCCCATTAAGTATTGAAAGGCTGCAATAAGGTCTTCCCAAAGCCTTCTCCTCTCCAGGTTGAATAACCCCAACTCTCTCAGCCTTTCTTCATAGGAGAGGTGTTCCAGCCCTCTGATAATTTTTGTGACCCTCCTCTGAACCCGCTCCAACAGGTCCATGTCTTTCTTGTGCTGGGGGCCCCAGAGCTGGACGCAGTACTCCAGGTGGGGTCTCACCAGAGCAGAGTAGAAGGGGAGAATCACCTCCCTCGACCTGCCGGCCAAAGAAGGAGAGCTAAGAAAATTATCTTTTGCTTTGTCTGGAAGAAAAAGAAAATTATTATAACATCCAGGTTAAGGTCATAAACCTTGATATATTTTTAAAAATGAAAAAAATTACTATTTGAGAATCACCTCCCTCGACCTGCCGGCCAAAGAAGGAGAGCTAAGAAAATTATCTTTTGCTTTGTCTGGAAGAAAAAGAAAATTATTATAACATCCAGGTTAAGGTCATAAACCTTGATATATTTTTAAAAATGAAAAAAATTACTATTTATGTATATAAGAATAGTATATGCAGCCTGCACTTCACAGCATAGTCAGATGGGCATTTAATTTCTGCTCCCACCTCCAAAGAATACCACAGTGTGAACAGGAATAGTCCTATTCTTAGACTTTCAGTTGAAATCTGAAGTATCTCACAGTCTCCAACACTAGGGATATGAGAGATGATATTCTGGGCTGAATGGACCGTTACTTTGTTTCACCTTGATAATCTCTATATGCCTAATTTTTCATACTCAAATTGTAAAAAGCTCTTCATTAAATATTTGCAGCATTTTCAAGCCAAACAGACTTAGAAATCTTCAGCCTAGAGGCTATCTCTGTGTTCTAACACTTCCTCCACTGAATACTAAAGCTATTGCGGACCTCGGTGGTATTTTTGCATTTCAGCTGTAGTATGCAACATTGGTGACATTTTAAAGATTTAATTAAAGAATACTTATCATAGCAGAATTCCACAGGAAGTGCTGGATGACAAAACCCTGGTGTTGTAAAATTAATTGCACCACTAATGTGTAGCTGAAACAAATGGAAAGCTTGAACCCAAAGAAAAAGAAACAACTCATTAATCTTCCACCAGCTGTACTGTGGTAGGTGAATCACTTCTGTATTCACATCAAGTTATCTAAAAAAAAAGTTAAAGCTTTTTTTTTAAGCAAGAAAAAATACTTTGCAGACCAGAAATGTATTGTATACAAATGTTTACCACTGGAAAATATTTTCTGAGTTTCTTCTTTAAAGCCCTTAAAATTCAGTTTTAAAAATGCATTGTTTTCCTATATTTTAATAAATAATAGAAAGCCTTTCTTTTCTCCTTTCCTTTTTCCAAAAACTATGTCTATTTTCAAGAAAGAAAATTTAAAAAGATGAATCAGGTTCAAATGTTTGCCTTTGGGCATAGTGGTAAGAACTTAAGAAAAGATCATGTATTTTGATAGCAGATGATTGGTTTATGGATTAGATGATTTATACAGTACCTCCTGGAGAATTACCAAATAAATTTCTTGGTCAGTGTTTTAATACAGAGAGGTAATGGCATATCTAGAGAATGCTATACCACCATTAGTGATAAGCCTATTTTTCTTGATTTTATTATTATTGCAAGTTATAACATATTCTTCTTCAATAAATGAGTAACAAATTAGGAGGAGCTGAAAATTGATGAAGCTTTGTAGTTGTTTTTCCTTTTCTTTACAGATTTTCCTCACAAATCAGTTATGATGCTAGACCTTGACCTTGACCATGACTACATCATATTCCACAGCTCAGTTCAATATGAAAGACAAAAGAGGAAAAAAGTTACCAAGAGCTCAGATAGTTTTTCATAGTATGAAAAAAATGTTTGACATTGTTCAAAAATTTAAAATATAACTCCTAGTAACTATAACTGTAGTTACTATCATGACCAATTGGTTATAATAATATCCTAAGGCCCATCTAGAACTGCATCTCTGATGTGCTTCAAGAATTTAGATTTTTAAAAAGCCACTGCAGATTTTGTCTTTCAAGTTGAGACATCTTAACAGACTTGAATTTCTGAGACTATGAAATTAAGACACTATCTATACTTTGAAGTACCACAGTTTGGACACCAAAAATGAAGAAATACAAAATCTCAAACTACCTTTGATAATTCCCATTCAGAAAACGAGCTCTCAGCCTTATATAATTTAACCTCTTATTTCAAAGATGTTGCATATATAATACGCAACAATAAGCATAACAAATGAGGAATGGTAGAAAGGGAGAGGACACAAGGAATAACACTTGATGACTCCAGGCTGTCAGGAAGTTTTAAAAATAACTAACCAGTTAAGAGAAAAGTCTATTCCGAACACCCATGTAGCCTTGTGAGGACTACTGGGAGAAGCAATTCCTCAAAGGCTCAGAGACCAGGAATTTATGTGTGGAAGGAGGATGAGGAGAAGCAGTGGCAGATGCAAGGAAGGAGTCAATATGTAGCATGGCACTAGTCACAGAGGAATCCTTAAAGTATGAGTGTTTGTTGCTGCTCGTGGCTTAAATCAGATGTGGATACTTCTGAACTTAGCTGGCTCTGAATGGATGTTTTAGAACACCAGAACAGCAAGTGGCTGAGAGAAAATTATCTGAGTAGCCAGGGATCAGGTTAAGAAAGCTAAAGCCGTGGTAGAATTAAATCTGGCCAGGGACATCAAAGGCAACAAGAAAAGATTCTATAGGTACGTCGGGGATAAAAGGAAGATGAGGGAAAATGTGGACCCTCTCCAGAACGAAACAGGAGACCTGGTTACCCAGGATACAGAGAAGGCAGAGGTACTCGATGACTTTTTTGCCTCAGTCTTCACCAGCAAGTGATCGAGCCTCACTGCCCAAGCAGCAGAAGGCAAAGGCAGGGAGAAGAAGAAGCTGCCCACTGTGAGAAAACATCAGGTTCGAGACCATGTAAGGCACCTGAAGGTGCACAAGTCCATGGGACCTGATGAGATCCATCCACAGGTCCCGAGGGAACTGGCGGATGAAGTTGCTAAGCCACTATCCATCATATTTGAGAAGTCGTGGCAGTCCGGTGAAGTTCCCACTGACTGGAAAAGGGGAAACATAACCCCCATTTTTAAAAA
>NW_008794122.1:1962761-1986110 GCF_000699145.1 Aptenodytes forsteri | reverse complement strand
AGAAGGCTTCGGGGAGACCTTATTGCAGCCTATCAGTACTTTAAGGGGGCTTATAAAAAAGACCGCGGCAGATATTTTAGCAGGGCCTGTTGTGACAGGACAAGGAGGAATGGCTTTAAACTAAAGGGGGGTAGATTTAGACTAGACAGAAGGAAGAAATTTTTTCTGCTGAGGGTGGTGAAACACTGGCACAGGTTGCCCAGAGAGGTGGTGGATGCCCCATCTTTGGAAACGTTGAATGTCAGGTTGGACGGGGCCCTGAGCAACCTGATCTAGTTGAAGATGTCCCTGCCCATGGCAGGGGTGTTGGACTAGATGACCTTTAGAGGTCCCTTCCAACCCAAACTATTGTTGATTCTATGAAATGTGTTGGCATTGAAGGGACAACAAAATTAAAGCAATTTGTATGATTCTATGATTCTATGAAATGTGTTGGCATTGAAGGGACAACAAAATTAAAGCAATTGCAGAACTAATCTTTAGTAGGAGTGTCATCACTGAAGGCGAGTGGGAAATAGGAGTAAAACAGGAAGGTAATAAGAACAAGCAACATGCAAGGGAAGTGCACCATAGACCTGAAAGACCTCAACAGTATGGACCTCAAGCTGATCTAAGAGTTCTAAGATTCAACAATATGGCTCAAATTGAGGATTAGAGTACAAGACTGATGGTTCAGGAATTCTGTCTTAGTATGTCCTCTGAAAGGATTTTAGGTGATATTCTCAGAAGACAGAATTTTTAATTTCACTAACTACTGATTGAATTAGAATTTATTATACTTCCGGAACAATTTATTGAAACCCTTGATACATTGTTTTCCTTCTTCCTTCCTCAGTGGTATAGCTGTCTTGCCTTTACAGTAATCAGCATCTTATTAACAACTAATTAACAAGTGAATTAATAGTAGTTATATTTATTTGAATGTCAATATTGCTGCAGTTTAATTCCTGCTTTAGTCTGGACATCAGTACTCGTGCTTTTACACATGTGAGTACACCATAGCATACCCCAGTCAATATTCTGTCAAAATGTAAAAGGCCATAGCCTTTTACTAGCAATGACCAGGCACAAGGTTTCAGGGCAGTTCTGGGCTTGACTTGGCCTGATCTGCTCTTAGCTTGTTTGAACAATGGGCTGGCAGCCAAATGACCACTGTCTCACTTGCTTGAGGTGAAGCTCTGTGAATGCCTCCTGTGGTCAAGTCTGACCAACTGTGGGAGTCATGGCACAGCAAACCATTGCTCCTTTCTGCCTGTTGAGGTTGGCTCTTGAACAGCTTCTAGACATAAGCTGGGAGCTAGCTGGTACCCTACGTGGGACATACAGACTCAGAAGGAAGGTGGGACGTCCCTCCATGAACACTGACCTACCTTCCCCTGCAGAGCCCTGAGGATGCCGACAACTTGCTGAGTCCTGCTGCCCCATTCTCTCTTGAGAGAGCCATCTCCATTGCCTCAGGTCCCGGAGGGCTGCAGGAATGGGGAGCGTAACTTGAGAGAAAAGTGGTAGTTGGACCAAGGACAACTGTTTGCTGTATTTTTATTAGATTGTTAAGAGTTTCAGTTAGGCTGACAATAAACAGTTCTTGACTTCACAGTTGAGATGTGTTCCATTTTTGCTAAGAATGGATTTTGGGGTTAAAAAGTAGAAATAGTAATAGATTTATGAGGGCTAGATATGGGGTATTTCAGGCAACTAGCTGAGACCTAAAGGAAAATGTGGATTCCTGTTGTCTTCAAATGGACACTGTCACATAGAAGAAAGCATGTGAAAAAGACAGAAATGTAATTGAAATACCTCTTTTCATTGTTTGGGGAGTGAGAAATAAAATGAGCTATAGCAGATGCTGGAGATTATTTTCGATTCCTGATCACTTCAGAACATGCACAATTTTTAATTCAAACAGAAAGCTCAACTCTCTCAAGCACCATAAAAATGGAGGCAGAGCTGCATCTGACACAGAAAAAGAAGTAACTTCCCATACATGGGCACATAGACTAAAGCAGTGTGAGTGGAGCGGGAAGGTGACAGTGACTAGAACTGAATTAGTAACCCAGAAGACGTCAAGAAAAGTGAGGGAGTTGTTACGTATTTCTCAGGTACAATGTCTCGTCTTCCTACTAGCTTTCTTCCATTCTCTTGATATGCAAGTAAACACTTATTTTTTAGGCTTTAATATGGTAAGAATGCTTTTACATGACCATAAATTAAACTTTGAGGATAATAACATGAGAAACTCATAGATCATTGAAGGGAAAAAAGTGGTTGGCCAAACCTGACCTGGGACTAAACTAGTAAGTAAAAACTAGGAGAAACTATCAGACTTTAGAGATGGTGAAGTGGAATCCTTGGGAGAAGGATGTGAAATAATAGTGTGTGGTGGAATGCTGGCTTACTAGGAGTTTGTGACTAATGCTGGATATAAAATCAGTAAAACAAAAGCCAGTGGACAAAGAGAGGGTTAGCTGTGTATTTAGGACAGAGGGAAGAGAATATGTAAAGTAAAATAAACCATGTAATTGAGGCTGCTCAGTACTTCCTCTCAACCAGTTCTGCTTTTGATTATAGCAACTTTGAGCAGGAAGATAAATGTATTGCTGATCTGATAATTTATATGGCTAACTTTATTCTGTGACCGGGATAGAGTAGGGGTGCTTTTCCTGCCACCAGTGAGAGATCATTCAACAGAGACAAAGCAGACATCCTGACACCCTAACAGAATGCAGGCAATTCCATCAAATAAGAAAGTTTCAAATAAAATTAGATTTCTATCATGTATAATACAGTATTAATTGCCAACCACCTTTCATTTAAAGGATGATCTTCTATTTCTTTGAATAGCTAATTTAAATGACTACCTGTTCTGTGTTGTAAGGACTGTACTTTCTTTTATGTGTTTTTCCTGAATACAAGAGTTTGAACTGGGTTGAGATGGTGTTGGTGAATCAGTCAAACCTTTGTAGAGCAACACTAGTTGTCCATAGACTTTTTCAGTATAAAATTCAGCCTGTTTAACAAAAATGAACCACAATGCCCCAGATTTTTTCCTTCTGTATTTTTCTAATGGGGGGGTATTGACTTGCATACAAAAAGGACATGATTGGTGTTTCATGTTTGAGCTATTGACTTTTAAAGTGTATAATGACGGTGGGTTCACTATTGGCCTTTGAAACCCAGATAGGGAAAGGAATACAAGAAGAAATGGTTCACTATAAAGGCCCTCTCACAGTAAACTGAAAATATTGTTCATGTGTGAAAGTGAATATTCCTTATTTCAGAGGTACAATAGCTATGTATACGATTTATAGCTCTAAGCACTGGAAACAGGTATTCATCCTACAATTTTCCAAACCATCTTGTAAGACTAGCACAAATGGAAATGTTGTCAGAATGATGTAAAGCTCTGAAAATAACTGAAAGAATGGTTGTGAGTATTCAGTCCTGAATAGGCATTGCTGAGAGACAAATCTATCTATGTTTATAAGTGTTTTGTTTCACCCAAAACATATTGTTGTTTAAGATGAACATAGAATCACAAACAGCAGTTGTTTACATTTTATACCATATTTAAAATACTAAGTTTTTCTTGATTGTTTTTTTAAGTTGTTATATAATAATGACTTTATCATTGAAATTAAAAAAGATGCATTTGAAATATATTTACATAGCATCTGTTGTTTAACTAAATTAATTTCAAGTTGGATTGCAATATAGATGCAACATTTTAATGTAAGTAATATGTGGATAATAGTGTCCAGATATATTATTAGTGCATAAGTGCAGAACAACAAAAGGATCACAACCTGAAGTGGGGGATTACAATATTAAGTGGGCATCTCTTTCTCAGGGATGACTGCAGTAGTAATGTTCCTTTCAAATCTCAGGTAAAAGCTCCACAAATGTAATGTAATTTTAGTGGGGGGTTTTTTGTAAATTTCCCATTAATAGAAAGGATTTTGCATGGGTCAGTAATTTTCATGAGCATTGCCTTACGAAGATATTTCTCTACTGTTTATAGTGATGTGTCACATTTAAGACAATATACAGATAAAGTGGATCACAAAAATAATTTCAGCTTAGTTTTCAGAAAAAAACTCTTGACGCTTGTTTTGTAGCTCTCTAGAAAACAAGGTTGCTGCTAAAGAAGCAACAAATGTACTATCAGTGCTATCTGTACTCTCTCACACCATTCAGTTAGGTAAGTAATCTAGTAATACCTACCAGTAAAAAAAAAGAATCTCCTTAAAAGGAGAAAAAGGTAAGTATTTGACTGAAAAGGAGATATTTTTCTCTGGCCACTGATGCTTAAACTGTGAAAATAGCAAGGTGGTTTACTATTTTTCTTCCCTAATAAAAAGCTATTCACTTCACATAGTTTAAACCAATTCAGTATTGAAGCAGTTTATTAATTTATTAATGGCACATAAATAACTGTCAATCAGTGAACTACACATTCAGGATCAATTTCAGTAACAGACCAGACAAACCACACCACCTGAAATGTTAATACAGTGTTGATAAATTTCTAAACACCCTTCTATATTCCCAAGAAATACTTATCAAGACATGCACATACACACAGACATGAACACACACACACACACATGCACACACATGCTCTCACAGAACATGTGGGCTGCAAGCAGACCCCCCCTTTCGTGAAGTCCCTTACTTGTACACACCTGTGTTGGAGGTGTGGATGCTCCAGCTTTATGTGGACCTGTGCAGCTCCCTATAAGCAGTTAATGCACATGCTGATGAGAAAGCCCCCTACAAGACCATATACACCCCCATAAGGAGTATATGTTTTTCCCAGAAAAAAAACAGAAAATGAAAACAAATATTTTATTGCAGTAAATTCTAAGATCACTTATGTTTTATTACACAACAAATAACACTGTAATCTGTCATCTAAGTTAAAGTTTGTGCAACAACATTTTTCATTGAATTTTGCTTATTTGCTAAGAAATGTTGTGACTGTGGTGTTTCACTCTGTCAGTCCTGAATAAATGGAAATCTTGACGCATGTCCTCAAATACTAGTTATCTCTATTAACTGTGGCTGAAAAAAAAGCTGTGAGCAATTTTAATGTTTGAAAAGCTACTTCTGTATCAGCTCTAGGTTGTACAACTGCAATTTCAAAGGTTTTAAGTTAGAAATACAAGGAGATTTTCATTGATTTAAACTGTTTATAATATTTCTCAACTTTCTTTGTCATAATTCTCATTAAAAATTTCTGATATTTACATAAAGGGAAAGTATTAAATAAATTGACAACTTACAATAGTAGGAAAGATTCAAAAAGGAGATAATTGCAAATTCTTTCATCATAAAAGTAAACCTTATTTAGAAACACTCCACTGCAAAGTAGAAAAAGTACCTACTGTTGTACTGCGTCTGGCTGGGATAGAGTTAGCTTTCTTCATTCACAACAGTCCATACAGTGCTGTATTTTGGATTTGTGACCAAAACAGTGTTGATAACACACTAATGGTTTAAGAATTGCTGAACAGTGCTTGCACAGTGTCAAGGCCTTCTCTGTTTCTCACTCTGTCCCCCCCTGCCAGCAAGTAGGCTGGGAGTAGGCAAGAGGCTGTGAGGGGACACAACCAGGACAGCTGACCCAAATTGGCCAAAGAGATATTCTACAGCATATGATGTCATGCTTAGCAATAAAAACTGGGAGTGTAGTCTTTCCAAGGTAGCCATTGCTCAGAGAATGGCTGGACATGGGTCTGCTTGTGTGATGTAGTGACTGACTGCCTTCACTTGTTTGTTTGTTTCCTCTTTCCTCATTCCTTCACTTTAACTGTTTTTTTCTTGACTCATGAGTTTTTCTTGCTTTTGCTCTTTTGGTTGTCTCTCCCATCCTGCTGCATAAGGGAAATGAGAGAGTAGCTGGGTGGGTGCTTGGTTGCTGGCCAGGGTCAACCGACCACCACTATGTAATCCTACCGCAGTACAGTAGTGGAAAGAGTTATTTCCTTCTGTAAAGCTTGAATGCTCTGTATAAAGTAATAAGAGCTTTTAAAGCTGAACTTCAAACTAATAGTAATTTCCATACTATGAGTGTATGTAAACACACACATAGACATATACTTGTATAGTATCTATATATTCATGTATACTTACACCTATCCTGATGTAAGATGTTCCCTGACACTGATAAGAAATGCCACTTAAAAACTCTGTACTGAATCAGGGGTGTTTTTGAAATGTGACACAGTATAATTCTAGAAGAAAAATATGTGCTGTATTGCATTTTAGGGACATTTTCAAAACATTTCTTATGATAAAATGTTATCCCTTGTACTTACATAGAGGTTGTCCTTCATTTTCGTCAATAGAAGATGAATACCTCAGAACAACAGAGGGCCTTTATTCTCCCGCAAAGCACTCTAATGGATATTAAGACATGTCAATGTCTAGAAGTTGTAGGACTGGGGATTCAAAGAAAGGATGTTTCAAGACAGAAACAATTCAACAGGAATAATTTACTGTCATCTGTTTGAGGGGCTGGTTTGTTTTTTTTTTTAATATGACAGAAAAATTTTATGATTCTTTGAGAGTGTATTTTTTCTCGGTTTTACTCAGTTTCTGCTTAGTTATCACTGAAGGCAACTTGTAATCATTAAGCTTCTAATATTGCTGAAAATTTGTGGCAGAGCATGTTTTCAATTAATGTCAGAAGTATTTTAGTACATTCCATTTGAAAATTTGAAACTGCTCTCTTCACTTTTCTAGGTTTACTTCTGTGTCAGCAACTTAAGATCTATGTCAATGTGTCTTTAAAAATATATCCTACAATTAACACAACAGAGAGTTTTGCATCAAGTATCAATGGAGCAGAAAGTATTAGAATAGCATTTTAATAGTTTCTACTTTCAAAATAAAATTAGAAATCCTAGTAGCACTGAGCATTTTAAAGTTTGTTCTTACCACTTCTGCCAAATATCATGAGGTTCAACAGACCAAAACAGTTCCATAAGGTGTCACCATAGAACTAAATATATGGCTGCATTCTTCTGCAAATGTATGGTGGGAAGAGATTTCATGATGCAAAAACACCACATATTGCATGGTTTTGAGGAGGGCTCAAGAACATTAATTAAACAAGTAAAATAGCTAATTGCTTTTTCATTGATTACATTTTACTTCATTTAATGTTTAGACATCAGTTCTTATGCAATACAACCAGTGATATTCTTGTTGTATAGTTACTTTCATAAGGGTGTTTTTTTAATTTACTGCTCTACAGTGTCCCTTCTCATAGACTAGCTTTTCCCTCAGTTTTTTTGTGCAACTGTGAAGTATTACATGCTGTGTATTTTTAAGTTATAAAATATCTAGAATATTTTTTCCATTAATCTGTAATCATTACAGTACCTTACAATAGCAGAAATGTACATGAATCTCAAGGGAAAAATACTTTATATGAACAGCATGCATGTTTGAGAAACAAATATCCTTCCAGTTCACAAAAAGCATGCTGTGCTATAAGACCACCACATTTGCTTTTTCTTATAATTGTTCTGGTAATTACTAGGTAGTTATTAGGTCACCTGGATTAAATGCTATGACTACCATCTGTTTTAGCAAAGATCTATTGGGTGGTTCCTCTTTAGCAGCTCTAAGGTAATCTCAGAACTAACAAAGTCGTCCTGCATATCTACAATTCTCAGGCCATAACCAGAGCGAAACACAAGTAATTCAAGCTATGGAGGTGACCTCCTGATATCAGTTCACATCAGGATGAATTTAACAAAGCCCTGCTCTGAACTCAAATGTTTTTGTCAGAATTGCAATATCTTGTGAATGATATTTCCAACTAAAGAAATTTCAGGGAAGCATTCTACTGTTTTGAAAGCTGTGAGAAACTTGATAAAAAATGGTTTCCAGGAACATTAATGAGAATAAATCGCACCCAAAGGAAGTCTTTTTTGAACCTGGGGCAGGAGAGACCTTTTTGTCATCCTTTGGTTCCTATTCATGCCACACACACTGACTAAGTGTGTTCTTTTTTGATTACATGAACAGGTCAACCTACACAATCTGTCATGTGTTTGAGCTGACGTCCTCTATTTAAGCTACCGTTTCTTAAATATTAAATATTAAAGAGAGACAGTAAAAATAAAATTATATAGATTTGTAGTGTCATCTTCTCTGCTCTGGTCTGTCAGTGGAGCTCAGGAAGAAAGTCTTTTTCATCAACATAATAACTGTCAAGACTTTAAGAAAGAAAATACCAGTTCTTTATGTAAGAATCAGTTTTCTGTCATGTGGTTGCAGGCAGTAACAAGACTGACTGGCAGGGAATTATACTACTGGATGTCATTTGCAGATGCTTAACAGAAATGGTGGCTAATCCAAACCACAACAAAGCAATTTGCCTTAAAGTATCAGGCTGTACCCTACTTCTTTCCTTGCAGACTTTGTAAGCACACATTTTATCAGAATTTATATAAGACATTTTGGAAATATCTCCTTTTAGAAAGTTATCTTTCAAAATATGGTCTCTGGTAGTATATTTTCCTGCCTTAATTGGAAATCAGAGGGTATATTTGTAAATTATAAATGTAATTTGTATATATTGTAACAGGACATTTTAGTGTCCTTTCCCTTTAGAGAGTGTCCCCTTTGGGATGTTAAAGTCCATATCCACCATGAAATAATATAACCTTTTAATTTCTGACAAATGCTAACTGTTTGTGTAATTATTGCAACTGTATAGAACTGATCAATCATTTTATTGATTGATCTGTCTATCTGTCTGTCTACATCACCCGTAAGTTGTTACTTAGTGGCCTGAATACAGCTTCTTCTTTGAATCATGTCCTTAGTCTTCTGTTCTGTACCATACGAATATATTTTTTTTTTTTAAATGTGAAATATTTACTTCCCTAGACCTGTCCCCAGGTAATACTTAACTAGTGCATCTACTTCTATAATGTTGTTAGTCTTATTAGTTACTTACCGCTTGATCTCCCTCAACCCTGTTTCTCAGCTGACCGGGCCAGTTACTTCTCTAAATATGTGCAATGGCATTCTTCAAATGAGATTTTTACCACAATAGATTATACATTATATACTGAAATTTTATATTATTAGATATTTTGAAAAGGAATGCAGACTGCTGTTTGCTATATATATATATATTTATACTCAGACATTACAATAGCACATCTTGACATTCTACGTTATTTCAGTAATGCCATTTATGTCAAGGTCTTATCCATTGCTAGAGTTCACCTATTTCTGGTTTTAGTAACACTGTCAATTCAAAACCAATTTTCTCAAAAATAGGCTTACACACTCTTTCTCAATGACAGTTGTTTTCATGTCATATTTGAAAACTCAGCCCTCAGCTGCATCAAATGAAATGCTTAAAAAAAACAGTTTATTTTTTAACAAAATTTGAAAACAAATATGTCACTTTTCTGTTGTATGGAAAAAAAAAAAAAGCCTTATATATACATTCCCTCTTCAATATTCACTTTAAATCAGAAGTAGTAGAAACTAAGTAGGGAAAACTAACGCTGTGTAAGAATCAGATCAAATAATACATGTAAAATACCTTGTTTTCATGTGCACACAAATATACACCCCTTTGTCACTGTCACATCACTATGACCTATAAAATCTGAGGTGCAATGTTCAGTCTTTCTGAAATGTGAGGTTTTATAGACTAAAATATGTAAAGCCATGTAATAAAAAAATTTATTATGCTTCCTGAAGTGAGCTCATTATTATCTGTTCAATAGTTCAAGATATAATGTTCCAAGTTCTGAATAGGTTCTGATAGTAGATGTCAACTGGTTGTGACATTTTGGATCAGACATATTTCTTACCATAGAGTGGCAAATTACTTCAACACAAATTTTAATTAAAAAAGCCTGGCCACTGGGCAAACAATTATATATAAGGTACATTATAATAAGACAAAACTTATTAACCATATAATAAAAATATTTATTATTATTTTCTGTGTTTAAGATTATTACATGGCAAAACATGCTAGATTTAAAGAAGAATATTATTTTCATGCATTAAAAAAAACCTCAATAACAACAACTTGCAGTTGTGACAATGTTCATTCCAAGTGTAATTCTGTAACTTTGCTAATATTAAAGAAACCTCAGTGTTTGTTGACATGAATTGCAGGATGGGAACTGATGTCAATGTCACCTTGTTATGCCAGCCTTGCATTTATTCCTTATGCTTCTATTATCTATGAAAGAAGATTAAAAGTTGAATAGAAAATTATTCCCAAGTAGCATTGAGCTTCATAATTATGTTATTTGTTAAAGTACTTGTAACTTGGAAAAAGAACAAGTACCACCTTTACGAGATAAATGAGGTATTGAACAGGTAGAGTGGATATTCTATCTATACCTTTCTGTACACGGTGCTGAATTCTGACCACCTGAAAAAAAAATCTTTAGGTCCAATGACTGCAATGGAAAACTTCAAAGTTTACTTAAAAACTTTAAACCTTATGTGGTTTTTTAAATTATTTTAAATCTTCTTTTATTTTAATGTGTTGAATTTTAATTACTCTTTGCTGGAGAATTACTAGAAAATGGAAAGAATTAAACTGAAGTTATTTATGTGGCTCTCTTCTGTTATAATATCTTTCTATGAGCAGTATGAGTCTAATTCAGTCTCTTTAGCAAATTGATGTCTATTCTTTTCTCCCAAGTAGCTTTACTTAGTGACCTAAAGACACAGTAGTTATACAGTATATATTCATAAAAATAATTTAATGAATGTTGTGCTTATAGGCATTATTTTTTCAAGTGGTAATTTCAATTTATTGTAATGTGCAAGATTTACAGAGTTTAATTTGGCAGATACAAAAATGATACAGTGTGTGATTTGGCATGTCACTTCAGATCAGCTCATGGGTTGGGATCAGCTTTAGAAAGCAATGATTACTAAAAGCATAACTTCTGGCAGCCATCCATAAGAACATACCTGTGTTGGTTTTTGAACTTATGTGACAGGATGAGGCAAAAATAAAGCAATAACTGTTAGTGGTTTGAGGGTTCTGTGACATACAATAAAAGCACTAGTTCAGCATGTTCATTTTCTCTCAGATACTCAGTTCTTGTTTCCACTACATTCTGAGGAATGTACTGTTCAACTAGAGGCCTGTCTGCAGATCAGCATCACTTCTATGCTTCAAGCACTAATAATTTAAAACCTTACATCTTTGATATTGGTTCCCTGCTAAGTCTCTTCCCTTTCAATTATAATATTGACTTTTCTTTATAGTTTCTTGCAATACTTCATGTTATGTTATTGCCACGAGTGTTCATTCCTAAAAAGATAAAAGGAACACTGCAATGCACTTTTCAACCTTTATACAGGTGATTGTAAGCCTGTGAAAAGTGACATTTTTTCTTTCTTTTTCTCTTGAAAATAACAAAAGTAAAAGATGATCTGTCTCCCTCTCTGAGCTCCCAATTTTACCAAGTGTATTCAAAAGAAGTATTTCTGTGTATTCGCTAAGTAGTCATCTTTGCAGGCTAGTTATCTGCAAGGTGGATCATAGTAACTGCAGCTGGTGGAAGATCACCATGAATGATGAACACGTGCTTAAGACAGGTCTTTGCAAACATTGCAACTATAGCTATTTTGAGACTTTTTTTCTGAAAAAAAAATTCGTGTTTTTTATTAACATTTGAGATAAACTAGCTCAGTGATATGCTAATGTGTGTTTCTCTAGGACTTCCCTCTCTCCTTTAGTTCCCCAGAAATAAATGCTAGCTCCTCTGCACTTGTGAACCAAAGGTTAATGGATGGCCAGCCAAAATTGAAATAGCAGGTGATGTACAAGTAAGGATTCCTGCAATACTATTGAGAAACTGAAATGTGAGATAATTACACTAAAACTAATATTTTATTTTATGTTTGCAGACATCATCAGGAATTCATTACCTATTAAGCAGACCTAATTTGAGTTTCAGGCACAACTGAATACCAACCAGAAAGAATCTGGCCTTGATGTTTCTCTTCAATTTTGTTACACCTGCTCTGAAGATATCAAGGGATGCACATTAATCTGCTTTTGTACAGAATGTTACCTTTTGTAGCAAGTCATTATATTTCAAAGTGAATATTCCAAAAGTAAAATTATTTTGTCTTTTGACTTCATCTTATTTCTTTGCTTTCTTAGGGGTTTTGTTGTTGTTGTTTTCTTGCTTCACTATCCACTTTTTAAAATAGCTTTTTTTTTTTTTCCCTGTGTGATTTTATTAGTAACTACATTCATGAGCACATATGAACAGGCAAATTTCTGGACTGGGCTAGACTGTAGCTTTACAATTTTTCTTGCTTAAAGCAGGGCATACATAGCAGGGCAATATGCTTTTCTCAATAGTGCAAAATGTGTCTCATGGCATAGCATCTCCACAGCTGCAGGAAGAAAACAGTTTCTTAACTTCAGACATGACTGCGGTGGGGACTCCTCTCCCTTCCTTCTCTCCTTTTCTAACCTTTTTTGAAGCAAGGTTGTAAAAGCGATATTTCTTTCCTTTGAGAAAAAATAAAGAAAAATATTTGGATAACATTATTTTACGTACTCTGTTTTTGTGTCTGACATTTCACTGTTTGAACATTACAAACCTGTTATTCATCACAGTTTCTTTCCTTCTGTACAGAGGGTGCACATAAGCTATTTCTTAATGTGATGATTGTCTATCTTAACTTGTACAGCTATGAAGATCACAAAATACTTTACATACTAGACTATCGATAATTGACATAGGATAGCATTGGTTCTTTAGCATTTATACTATAAACATTTACATTAGCATTTCTGATTTTATGTGTTAGATCTAGAACCTCCAGAACATTCCTTCTGGTGGGCTGATTAGATGACTTTATCACTTAGTTCAAAATTTGAAAGGATGTTTAAAAATCTTTCTGTTCTTGAGTTTATGCATATTTACCCTATAGCAGGAGGGTAAACCAGGGTGTTCAGTGCTGCCCCTTGAAAGGGGAGATGGGGGATGCAGTGCAAGGGAGTGCAGGCATAACATGGTAATAGAAGGAGCAAAGGGATGACATTGGATGACACTGGGAATATAAACAACTCACTAGCAGTGATTTAAAGATATGAGATCTGGACAAAGTGGGTTTTAAGGGTAACAAAATGGACAAAGAGCAAGTATTTAACACATAAAATATACCATACATAGTAACTTCAGCTGTAATGTGGACCTGTAAACCTATGAGGAAAAAGCAAGGTGTAAAATTGTATTAGGAAACACACACAAATAGTCCCAAGTGAATCCTGGACTGAGGAAAAAGAAAATGCCACCATCAACATCACACTGATCCTGGTGAAGAATTTGGGATGCTGACACCTTGATGTAACATCTCATCCTTTCTTCTTGAGAAGTACTGATACTGTGTATCTGGACAGTAAGCATAACACCAAAGAAAAGGGATACACTAATAAATTTGTGTGTAACAGTTTTGAATTACATTATTATGAATATTTGTTTTGCATCGATTGGATAATTTGGATTGTGAATGTCAGTATCACTATACCAGACTGACTGTAATAAATAGTGTTTTATTTAGATTGTTAAGGTTTTTTTACGCTAACAAGTTCTTGAATTCCTGTAAAAGGTGTGTGTCCCTTTTTCCCCATTACAAAATGTAAAGTGTAACATAGCCAGCAGTCTCTGGGATGGATGCAGCCTACCAGAGCAGTTCACAGAGACTCTACCCTGTTTTCTGCATCTGAGGAGTCACCTGGCTAGGTGCTCCTACTCCTGGTCAGGAATCATGGCTTTATTATGTGCACAAGGCTGAGTAACGGGTACTCATGAATTTCTTAAGCATGACTGGTGTGCCACCTGCCATTTGTCAGGGAATGTGCTTACAGCACATATGAGGTTGGTTCATAGACCATGTGTTCTACCCCATCCTAAATGTTGGGTTGATGTGGTCCTGGGGGGTTGGTTGGATGGTTGGTTTGTTTCTTGACATTTAGAGTTACTGAGAATGTTGGGAGCAATATGAGAGTGTGTAAACATGGAGACTAGCACCAGACTTTAAACATCATAAGGATACCTTTTTTGTGCCTCACAAGTTTTGTAAATGTAGCCTTGATTTGTCTGAGATCTGTATGACAGATTTTATCATGATAAATTGGAAAGACTGTATAAAGATTGGAGTATCAGCTAGTACTCTGCCAAGACAGACATTGTTTGTTTTCTTTGTGTCTCACTGTTATTGCCTACCACACAGCCTGCCTTTTCATCACCTATATAATGAACTGCAGAACTATCTTTCATTTGTGCTTGGTATTCATCTTGGCACAAAGTTTCTCAATGGGTGTGTTAACAGAATTAATGCACAGCAGTACAAGAGAGTAGAATCCAGAAACAGAATTAACAATCTAATTTACTTTCACCAAACAACTAGTGAGTGAACACATATGCCACTGAAACAGATGAGCATGACTGTAGCAGCTAAGAGACTAATGCACTGCAGTGGACGTGAATCCCTGCTCTGAAGACTGAAACCTGTATTAGTACACATGTGCATCTCAAGAAACTGGCTATAGAAAATCTACCATTACAATCTGAGCTAGATTATTTAGCATATGTTTTTAATAATTAAATGACATGATTTTACAGACAGCATTCAAATAGTCCATGTGAAATGCAAATCTGCACTTAAGACATATGCTTTTGTTTTATCATATACACTTCTGGTTAGAAGTAAAAATCCATAAAGAAGCATAATCTGACAGACAAACACAGTGCTCCATAATGCATACATTGGACATGAAACATACGGTTTGCAGTCAAGCAGAGAAAGCCTCATATAAGGTGCAAGCCCAGGACAGCAAATTACAAAGACAGAATAGCACATAAGATGAGAACTACTTTTGAGAAGTACTTTCGGTAAACCATTTTATTTGTTTGCTTAATTTATTGACAGTGTCCTTTATAACTTTCTGTGCTATGAGCACTGGTCTTCAGTAATAGGGTTTTATTACCCTTGCAGAAACTAAACAGCAAAAAAGTACCTGTCCTCTTGTATCTCTGAGGTGAATAGATGAAATAGAACATTACTTACGTATCTCTGTTCAGTAGGGACACAGTAAACAGAAAGGGTGAGTTAAGAACTATTTCCTCAAAATCCACTCTCTTTTGTTTTTTTTTTTTTTTAAAAAGAGACTTTCCTATGTGTACTAATCTAATTCAGTATTACCATTGGAATGTCTCAAAGCTGGAGAAGAACAGCAGCTAAGAGCAGTCTGGGGCCTCACTCTAATAGGTTCAGTCAGTTAGATGAAATCTTTCCATTACAAGCATCTCCTAAATGTGATCTTGTTACATGAAAGATACTAAAGCTCTTGCATTTCTTTGTCTGTGATAGCAAATGCATTATGTGTCTCCGTGAATTATACACAAAAGGAGTTAGATACTGTTTGTAAAACAAGCACGCCTGCTGGGTGTAATCACCACAAGCAAAAAGTCACTTTAAATCTGCTACTAACAGCACTTTGGCATCTTTTATTAGTGAGTGTATAAAAGCCTCTTTGATTTTTTAAAATACATTGGAGCTGTTTTCTTTATGAGTGTTGGCACAACAATATTCCAGCTGACCTTCATCCTTGATATTACTTTTATGCTATGCAGCTTCTCTTCTAATAGTTAAAAAAAATGAACTCAGGCTATGAACTCAGATGATAAGTCACTTGCCTTTCATCTCTGGGGCTATAGTCAAATGTGCCTTTGACAGGAGTATCTTATTCTCTTCAGATCAGATGTCTGCAAGTCTACAGTGTAATATTTTTTGATGACCTTGATTTCTAGGCCAAAACAAAACAAAACAAAAACCCCAGGGTTTGTTTTTTTTTTTTTTCTATGTGAGTACTAACAATTTCCTGTTCTCCTGCTTGATTAGAGGATGAAACCTTCTGCTGGTTCAGAGACAACTGAGAAAAGAGTAGAAAACATAGCATTATACCTGCATTCATTTTACTTAACCTACACATAAGAAGCAAAACTGTATATAATGATATAACAAATATCTTTTCCATTTCAATTTTGAATCAACTACAAACTATTTTTAGTTATACCTCTAGAACTAAATAATGAATTTCCTTACTCTAATTTTAACCATACAAATGTATAATTAGACATTGAGTGTGGGAGGTAACCTCTCAGAAGTTCAGCAGCCTGCAGAATGGCATTATATCACAATTAAAAAGATCAAAGAGACATTGTAATACCAGGAGCACAATACAGTCATGTATAGATAAACCATTACACAAGTTATAAATAATGGCTGAGCTCTTCCTGATATGGGAATAAATACTAAAACTAATCTGTAAATAAATTTTACTTCATTTAGACTTGCAAATAATGATTTTTTTTCCCCCACAAATTCGTGGGAATGATTGATTTCAATGGAAATATTCACTGCATGTTCTTTTAAGAAGAATCTCATTCAGTATATTAGAATTACCTTCCAGGTATTGTTTCCATGCTATGAATATTTTTTTGAGCTGAAACCTGGTAAAATGTCCTCTTCAGAGATAGCAAGTGAATATTAGTGGTTTTAACAGAGCTGCAGGAATATAAGTAAAATGTTAATTACCTCATGTTAGGTTCTTTACAGCTGTGTATATTAGTCTAAAATATGTCATATAATTTAGATTCAGACAGCATTATTCCCTAAAACCCATGTAGGAAAATTTATGCATATTATATATAGCAGCTACACTTAATTGTAAAGAACTGATCAGTTGACTTCTGTTGCCTTATGTTAATTTTCAGTTCTGACAACCTAATCAATAAGATGCCAAAGAAATTCTGTAAAAAACAAAACATCTGGCACTTTACATATAGCTTAACTGTCCAAACAGCTGAAGTCTATAAACCTCATTTATTCCATTTTGTTATCCTGATTGTGGCAGTACTCCAGGAAAAATCTAAATACCTCCGAAACTTAAAAACATTTATACTAGGTTTTACTAGAGGTCCATCTAAGTCTGTACTCTGTCCTAGACTGTGACAAGCTACATAGTAAAAAACTTTAGCTGTCCATTATCCTTAGAAACTTGGGTACAGAACAGTCCTAATTATCCTAGACCTGTGCTGGTTTTGTTTTTTCTTTTTTTTCTCTACATTATCAAAAAAGTAACTATTCTTTGACTGTCTAGGAATCCCATGCAGTCTACACTCAGTACATACTAGCTCCTTTAGGAAAGAAGTAGAGCTGACTGGCTTGTCCAGTATTAACCAACTGACTATATTCCAGTATTAACCTTACTGCAGTGGTGCAGCTGGAAGACTGTTGTATGATGAGTTAGTGATACGCATACTTGCTTCCTTCTCATATATACAGATGCACCGTAACCATTTACCAGCCAGCTCCCAAGGGGAGATGGGGAATGGGGAGTTGTGGTCAGTTCATAACAGTTTGTCCCTGCTGTTCCACTGGTCCTCATGGGGTCCCTCCCACGGGAGAGAGTCCTTCACGAACCGCTCCAATGTGGGTCCTTCCCACAGGCTGCAGTTCTTCAAGAACTGCTCCAGCATAGTTCCTTTCAACAGGGCACAGTCCTTCAGGCACAGACTGCTCCAGCATGGATGGCTCCCATGGACCATGTTCATAACAGTTTGTCCCTGCTGTTCCACTGGTCCTCATGGGGTCCCTCCCACGGGAGAGAGTCCTTCACGAACCGCTCCAATGTGGGTCCTTCCCACAGGCTGCAGTTCTTCAAGAACTGCTCCAGCATAGTTCCTTTCAACAGGGCACAGTCCTTCAGGCACAGACTGCTCCAGCATGGATGGCTCCCATGGACCATAGGTCCCGCCAGAAAACTGCTCCTGTAGTTCCTTTCAACAGGGCACAGTCCTTCAGGCACAGACTGCTCCAGCATGGATGGCTCCCATGGACCATAGGTCCTGCCAGAAAACCTGCTCCTGTGTGGGCTCCTTTCCATGGGCTGCAGCTTCCTTCAGGGCACATCCACCTGTTCCAGCGTGGGGTCCTCCATGGGCTGCAGTGTGGATATCTGCTCCAGCACTGTCTTCTCCATGCGCTGCAGGGACAAGTTGCTTCACCATGGTCTTCTCCACAGGCTGCAGGGGAATCTCTTCTCCAGTGCCTGGAGCACCTCCTCCCCTTCCTTTTTCACGGACTTTACCTGGGTGTCTGCAGGGCTGATTCTCTCACATTTTTTTTCTCACTCCTCTCTCTCACAGCTGATGCACACTGTTTTTTATCCTTTCTTTAATACATTTTCACTGAGGTGCCACCAACATGGCTGATGGGCTCAGCTGTGCCCTGCGGTGGGACCACTGGAGCCAGCTGGAACCGGCTGGAACTGACTATGTCCAGCACAGGGCAGCCCTGGCCCCTCCTCACAGAGGCACCCCCAACTAAAACCTTTCCATTTAAACCCAATACATGTTTATCCTAAGTTTTCTTATTATTCTGGAAGAACATATTCAAAAGCAAAAGAAGACATAAAATGCTTTTAAAAGGTGTTTTTGTAGCACAGAAACAATCATACACTGATTCTTTTATGTATAGTGCATTAGAGAGTAATTCAGATCCCTCTCCCTGAATTTATAAAGTCTGATAAATTGCAAAAATATGGCATGTAAACTATATTTCATAGGCACAACTACAGAGCAATGATCCCTTATGTTCATTTTCATTAGAATTTTTTTCCTGTTTGTTTGAACATATAATTTTTTGCTTCACTGATCCTAACTGAATGCTCAGAAATCATGTGTTGAAAGTCAAGCTCAGAGTGTCTTCAGAGAAAAAGAGTAAGTTGTTACCTAAAATTAAAAAAAGAAATTTCCTTCTTGAAACAGAGTTATTTAAATACACAGATTGCCATACACTGGAGATAGAACTTGCCTATAGGCAAATCAAGTATAATTTCATGACATGAGTAGTGGAAGCAACAAAAGGCAAGAGTAAATAACAAAAGCAGTGTGTTGTAAATCAGTTCATAAGGGACCAGGTCAAGATTTAGTTATAAAAGTACCAGAGTTTTCAGCTATCGGCTTGATTCTTAGGGCAGAATAACATTATTTGCTTAGATTATGCTTGGACTTGGACCACCATGCTATATTCCCGATTCTTAAACATGATGCTTATATGTTGCTAACACAATAACCTATTTATTTAACAATGATTTAAAAAAAAGAAAAATGAATAATATAATCTTTTTAGCAAAGAATCAATATAGTTCCAGTGATGTTACACACACCTCATAATGTGAAATTCAAGACAATGCATTACTATAAGGACCTTGATAAAAAACCCACAAATATTCAGAGAAGCTGGAAACAGCAGCAGAAATGGTACAAGGAGTACCATTGACACATTCTTGGCAGACAACAAATAGTGATATTGCAGGAACTCAGAAGCTGAACCATTTCTTCACGACAGAACTATTTCCTAATGTTGGCACATAGTATAGGCATACAGAACATGAAGGAACTGTCTTGGGTTGGCTTACAGAGGCTTCCAAAACAAAACTTTCTTGAAGTTACCAGCCCTTTTAAGCTTGCTAATACTTTGCCAGTGAAGACAATATTCCCTAAAGACAGAATGTGGTGAAGAATCAATAAGTGAGCAATTGTATTTTGTTGATCTTAAAAAAAGAAGAACTGAATCTTTTTTCTCCTTTCTGGGTCTTGAAAAAGGCAGAATTATTAGTGATACACTCAAAAAATCCATGTATAATGAAGTCATGTGAAGATATAACCACTCTTTCATGTATCATTTGACAAGAAAGTGAATTCAGTTAGGATCAAAGATGCAACTAGCTGTCAATAAATTGTTAGTATTCATCAGCCTTGGCTTTATACTCTATTAATTAAAAAGCTAGAAGACATGCTTATTCAGTATGCTCTTCTGAATATCCTAGATCTTTAGGCTTCACTGGAAAAATTCCAGTTTGCTTTTGATTTAAAGCCTTTTCTTAAAATATGCAATCGTAGCTAAAAGGTTCCTTTGCTAGAGATACTGTTATATCCTCTATAAGGTGGTCCAAGTTTAATCTTACAGTAAATTCATCTTTCAGCTGAATTTGCTGCATTTTATCTTCTAGACACTGGATTTCATTGTACTTTTGACACAAATAAAAGAAGGTTCAAATTTATTTTATCCATCTACATTGCTTAATCTACCTTTCAGCTACTACTTTATTAAGCTAAATAGAATTAGTTCCTTGAGCCTCAACTTTTATTTACTGTTTGTGATTCTTTTATTTATAATACATTGACATTATTCTTGACCTGAGGTCATCAGAAACAGTCACAGAGCTCCAGTGGCAGCATCACCTGCACTGAAAAAAAGACACCATTTATTCTTAGTTCTGGATTTTTAAGCAAATATATTTTAATGTAAGAATATATTTTAAATGTCAATTTTTTTTAATATTTCATATGTTTTTCCATAAAATATTAAATAACAGTGCATGACTGCATAAGAGATGCATTAATTCAGTGAAAAATGCATGTTAACTAAACACTTTTAAATGTATGTAATATATATGTTGATTTTGTGTCATGTATTTCTACACTCTATATAAAATTTTCAACATGACCTTTGTCCACCAAACCTGTTATATCAATAAAATAAAAATATGAAACAAAAATGTTAAAGCAATTTAACAAGGCCCATTTTCTATCTTCCATACTGTTATTATGTTCCCTTCTTTTAAGACTGAATAAAAATCTCTTTTTGTTTACAAACAAGTTTTCCTTTCTCTATTATTTCTACAAATAATAGCCATGTCAGGTAATAAAATATACTACATTGTGACAAATGCAATATGTTCTACTTAATTTTCCAAAAATTGACTCTGCATCTTGAACAGCAAAAGTTTGGGTGATTTCGATTTATATGGAAAGAATAAACAGTTAAGAGATGTGAGCTGGTGGGTTTAAATTTAAGAAAAGCAAGACAGGCTACAGATATGTTTCAGTTACAGCAAAATGAAATCTTTGAAATCATGCAAGATAATATAACTAGAAAACATAAAAACAGTCTCAGGAAATAAGACACACAAGCTCTGTTGCATCCAGGTAACATAATAAGATGTTAGGAATTGTCATTTGATTAAATGCATAGCAGTAATAATAGAGGGAGATAATTCAAATATCTTTTCTTGTCTCTTTTTGTCCCTCCTGACCACCTGTGACTATCAGGAGACATCAATTAGACTGCGACAGAAATTCTTATAGTAGCCCTATTTCCCGCTCTTCAGCAGATCCTTTGTGATATGGAGTTAACAGGAGTGCTTTAAACTCTCTCAAAGTCTTAGGTTTAATTTGATGAGCACAAAGAGCTTCTGATATCATTATTCATACTGAAAACCCAGTAAGATGAAGTTGCCAGTATTACTTGTGGAGCAAAGTAGTGCTCAGAATGTGTGATCCAATAGCCCTAGAAAATATATTCTAAGTGGCTTTGTCATCAGTGGGCTAACATTTAATATAATGTATTGGAGTTTCATTTTGTGTCAACAAATCATTTTAATGATTTATATGTAATATATAAAGCAAGATAATAATTTTATCTTATAATTAAAAAAAGAATGGTAGTAGTTGATAATTGTAGCACAGAAACTGAGCTGCTGAGTACCTAGTAAGCTAATGTGATATGATTGTCATTCTATAATGATAGGTTAGCACAAAACCATTAATATGTCAGTGTAAAAGTCATTTCTAGGTGGTTGATCCTTGTGACTTCTGAAGTTTTACTTAGGTCTCAAAACTTTTTATAATTTTTGCAGAGTCTGCAAAATTGGTTAGATTGTTCAAAGTTTATCATATGTAATGTTAACTGAAAGTTGGGTTAGTTTCCAAATGACTTTCAATACAAAGGAAGGCTTTCTTTATGAATTAGCTAGGAATTCCAAGTGGGTATTCGTACCCACAAGTTTTGTTGCAAATACCTTGGAGAACTAATTCAAGATAAGTTTTGTTAAATCCAGTCTATATTTTTTCTCTTAGAATTTTTTAAACTTTTACTGATATGATATTTTAAGAGGAAAAAAAAAATCCCCACAAATTATTAATTTCAGTGTAAAGTGTTTTTTCTGCCATCAAAAAATTATATCTGTAGAGGAAATCAAAATTTTCTTAAAACCATTCTTTGGGGAGGGCTAGCAATATTGACTAGTATTTTTGATAGCTAATTTTAAATACTACAAAAATTTGATTTTTAATGAACAATCATTAAGCATTCTTAAATTTTAGATGTACCTTAAAGCATGCTAAGGTAATGAACACAAAAAACCCACCAGTTGCTTTTATAAAGCTATGTCTGTGTTCTTAATTGGAATATCCTTCTCTCCCTTTTTTGTTCTTTTCACTGTATTTTGCTATCTCATGGTTGACTTTTATTCACAGTTTTCCAATGCAGAAAAGAAACACAGTAATGTATCAGTTGAATCTGGGATTAATTGGTATGGGAAGCTTCATCCAACATGATTATAAAAATACAATTTTAAGACTTCAAGTGTTCACATAAGTGGTGCCTCTTGACATAGTAAGATTTTAGGAGGCATGCGAGAAGATTATCTCTTTCATACTTCCTCAACCTAGATATCATTTTTTTATTGCAGGCACCATAAAGTAATACCATGAATGAAATCTTGTCTGCTACTTGAAGGCATTAAACAATGCCTTTAAGAATAAGTTTGGATGTTGGTAGGTCCCAGGATCACCACAATGTCACATTATGTTCCGTCTTAACTGAGGGTGTTCTCACTTAAGACACACAGTACCACTTGTTCATGGTCTCTCTCTCTCTCTTACATTTGTGTATGCATGCATATGTGTAGATTTATGTGTACCTATACACACACACTTATAGACATAGACACGCAAGCAAACAAAATCAAATTTCAGATTAAATGTAAGACATTCAGGTCCTATGCCTAAGACCAAACTTATGCATCTGTATTTAAGCTATGGTAAAATGTATAATCATGATAAAGCTTCTTCTTGTGATAACTAGATTATAGAGCAAATTATTAAGAAAGGTATCGAGCAGAACATGAGAACATGGTATCCTGCTACGTTTATCTTTACTATTGTGAGACAAAATCATTGCAAGTAACAGTGTTGTTTTTTATATCTTCTATTGATATGTCATATCAATATAAATATCCCAAAATTCTTCACCTGCATTTTATTGAGATAGTTGGTGAAGAAATTCCATGACCTAAACTGAAGAGGTACTGCTTTCTGCCTTGCTCAGCCTTCTTTTCTGTTTGTCTTCTGAGTGGGTGGAATTAATAGAATCATAGAATCATTGAGGTTGGAAAAGACCTCCAAG
>NW_008794122.1:1949932-1960088 GCF_000699145.1 Aptenodytes forsteri | reverse complement strand
TACCCCCTGTGTGAGGGGGTTGTGTTTTACACACTCCAGGAACCTCCTAGACTGCTTCCTCTCTGCCGTGTTGTCTTTCCAGCAGATGTCCGGGAAGTTGAAGTCCCCCACGAGAACAAGGGCTAGCGATTGAGAGACTAATGAACAGCATGAGCAAGATGACTGAAAGCAGATTAGTTGAGAAAGAGAGATCACATGACACAAGAAATCTTAACACTCAGCACTAGTTGAAAAGAATAAAACATAGTTTATAATCCCTGTTTTTTTCAGCACAGTAGTGCTTCTATTTTGATACAGTTCTGGCTGTCAAAAAGATGATCTGACTGGGATCAAAACTCAAAAGCATGGTGTACCAGCACTTCAGAGATCAGAGCCACAGTCAGTGGGATTTTGCTACCAGCTATTAGAGATGGTAAAATGGAGAGAAGCAAAGGAGTGAAAGCTGATCTATCTGACACTGAAATCAATAAGAGATTTCCCACTGACTTCAAAAGAAGCAGCAGGGCAAAATACACAGCCAAGGAGAGAACACTCAGAAGAGTATCTAGAAAGAAGAGGAAAGAAAAGAAAAAAGAAAGATATTTAGGGAGAGAGAAAAATGGTTTGAGAAAAGGTAAAAATGCAAAAGATTAGAAAATAGGGAAAAAAACTCTTGATTAAAAAAGCTTTCACAGATTCTTAAAGTACCTCCTTATCATGTTTCAAATGCTATTTTCATCTCAGAAAAACAGTTTCTTAAATCCGATCTCGTATTTGTAGAACATTCCTTCAGTAAATTTATCTTGACTACTTACTTGGCCTGGACTCTAGAAAAGCTGTTCCATGGACTTAAAGATTACTTCACTTTCTCCACAGCTGCCTAATGAGCATTGTTGGTTTTTTTTTTTTAAATACTGTATAAAATAGAGTGAAAAGCAAGCTAAATTAATTCTACCTGGAAAACCCTAGAAGTTGCAGTGAACAGCGAGCTCCTAAAGCCAGTTAAACAAGTGACTTCAAGTGCACGCACACATGCATACACATATATGAATGATATGAATCTTTGTGTATTTACTCATGATTTCATTACATTTAAATTCCAGATGAATAGAAGAGTGAGTTCATTGCATTTATGCTGAGGTCAGGTTGCAACCACATTTAACACAAAGAGAACTTGTAGAAATTTTGAGAGATCTTGGGCTGTTTCCCCAGTGTCCTCAGGCTGGAGGCTTTATAGCAGGCTTGTATAATATTGCTTGGTCTTCTGTCAATCAGTGTATCCTCTTCCCTAGTCTTACATGTCTTTCAACATGATTTGTGCTATGAACTAATAGGGAAAACAAGTAAAAAGGAAATCAGAGTCTGGATCTGTTTTGGAAAAATAATTTCACCCAGTTTAAATCTTCTAACTGTTAGGATTTTAGTCTGAGTTTATTGCTTAGATTACTCTATGTATTCAATGGAGAAGGGAAGTTTCCTCCAGAGGCAGATTTGGTGCATCTGTTTTAGGATTGTGACATTGTTTTCTCTAGAATTTTTTCATCAAGGGACTCCTCCTCTTGGAAGGATTCTTATTCCTCATTGACAATCTAGCGATCCTTAATGACTCGTTTAGAATGAACAAATAACTTTTAAGATTAGAGTCTGATGACTGACTACTTCATGACATTTATCAATGATAATTGTATATTAAAATTATAATTCTAGGCAGCCCAGTTAAAGATTACATCACTACAAATAAAGAAAATATTTCAAACTTGAGCAAATTCGTATATATTAATGATATGTGTTTAAAAATCCACTTATTTATTCCTGCAACTGGGAGGAATAATCATACCATGTAATACAAAATATACTTACAAATGACAAATTGAAATATTTCTAAATGTAGAAAGCTATTTGTCCTTAATAAATGGGTAGCATTAGTAAATGAAAATAAAATTAATAAATGTCTGTTTCTGATTCTATGAGTCCTTGTGTATCACCTAAGCAACCTCAGCATTAGGATAGGATAGTATTCCATTAAAAAAATAAATATATGGACGTGTGGTTTTGTTTGTGTGTGCCTGTATTATTTTCTTTCCTTTGTGCATTATTTATTATCTGAAAAGTAAGATAAGTTGGCTCTGAAGAAACTCATCATTAAGTGTCAACACACCAGGTAACAAATCAATGGTTGTTTAAATGACTCTGCTTTCCGGAGAATAAAGGATAGTATTCCATTAAAAAAATAAATATATGGACGTGTGGTTTTGTTTGTGTGTGCCTGTATTATTTTCTTTCCTTTGTGCATTATTTATTATCTGAAAAGTAAGATAAGTTGGCTCTGAAGAAACTCATCATTAAGTGTCAACACACCAGGTAACAAATCAATGGTTGTTTAAATGACTCTGCTTTCCGGAGAATAATATATTCCAGTTTGGGGCCCTAAATTCATTATGCCTCAGTGCATACTGAGTGAAAAACACTATCTCCATCATTAATGTGTTTATAAAAGGCTCTTCTTGTCGACACCAAAGAGTCAGTTGCTTGCTTGCTGTTTTATGTTTTCTTTGATGTATTGTCTGACAGTAAAAGCTAATGCACATGGCAGCTGTCAAAGACTTTGAATTGATTTCCAAATTTAAGTAAATTTTTAAACAGGAACAAGCTTAACTACATTATTATTTTTTATGAATTATTGCAATACCTCAGTGAGAAATTTAGATTATTTCAATAAAAAATAAATTTAAAAAAGTCTACATGCTTCATAGTGTCCAAGAATGGATTTTAATGATTTAGTTTTTCCACAATGATGATCTGCATCTGAACTTTTCAAGCCTTGCTGAGCTTTTGTGTTTCTTTGATTTTTATTTTATGAAGATTTCTTCAGAAAGAACAAAAAGGAGAAGGAATAATTCTAACCAATTTTTAAGCAAAACATTACACAAACAAGCAAACAAACCCAGGTCCATTTCTCAGCAGATTTTAGAGTACCATAAACCTACTTTATTATTCCTCTCTAACAGTATGACAAAGAAGTATCATGAGAGAAGTTTTTCCTCTATAGAAATTTTATTGCCAAAAATTATGTGTTAGCCCTTCAGGAATACCTGACTGGCTTTAGAGTCATAATTAAATTTTAATCATAATATAACCACTAATAGAAATAAATTTCTGATTTTTTTTTTTCCCCATACATCAGGGTGTTACTCTGCTTCATATTTTTCTATCTAGCTTCCTGATGACAATGGGAAAAAAAGTAAAGCTTTTTTTGGGCAATATTAAGGTAATCAAAGCCCTTAAGAACAGAGGTTTTCTCCTCTATACAGGACATAGAGCAGTAAGTAGAACTGGGAGTAACTATGATTGTTCTGTTTCTTTAGGTGGAAGGAAATAGTAGGACAGGTGCTATTTCTTTTGAAACAGGGTAGCTCCTTTCCAATTACCTTCCCACAGACTTTGTGTCTTGGAGTAGCCATTTATCACTCATCAGTGCTAACTAAAATAATTTTGTTCATCTACTTAACCTGTTCACATTGCTGTAACTTTTTTCTGGTCAAGAAGTAGGATGAAATGCAGGCTTATTCTTTAGAGAATGATTAAACAAACACGTAACCTGGAACATATATTGATCATGAAGTTACTGAACTTACTTATAGGGTTACTCATATTTTTTCTTGTTTAATTCAACCCACAGTCCAAATGCTGATTGGCATGAGCTTATGATATTAGTTGGGGCTTCCAATTACTAGGGTAATAAAAAAGTAAAATAAGTTTTTTGTTACTCTAATTGTCAGAAGAATAACATTACCAACTGTCATTGCAAGTAATTTTCTCTTTTGGGGCAAGATTATCAAAGAGAATTTTTCTTTCCCTGGAAATATATTTGAGAGATATGTTTTTATTTTAGGGGAGGAAACAATTTTTTTAATTTTATTTTTTAATTTATTAGAAATACTTGTCCCCTCAGCTACAAAAATAATAATTATAATAAATCTACTTCACCTCAATGAGATTACTCTAGGGATGCATTTAGCTATCCACTAGTGAACAATAATGTTTAGACTGTTCTTACACAGCTGTTAGGTAGACTCCATTAAAGAACTCTAATTATAATTTCTCATGTAACAGGGTATATCGTTGCCCAAATGAATTTTATGTTGATGGAAATCTTCTCTGCTCTATGGCTTATCTCTTGATATATTGAAGGGTTTTTTTTCTGTTTGTTAGGTATAATGTTGTCATAAAACTTTTCTGGAAAACTCTTGATCCCTGTTTGCTTGAGTTTTGACTTTGTTTTATTTCTTTCCTCTTTCTGTGAATAAATACCAGAATTAAAATTTGTTATCATTTTGACAATCCTTGACCTGGGAGCTGCAATGACCTGGTAAGACCCTCACGTAAGTAAAAGAAAGGGAAAGGTATGTCCTTAGACCAACATCAAAAAAGAAAAATAATTGTTAGAGATTGACTTCTTTTTCCTTTTTCTGCAGACAATAATTTCTTAGTAATTTTGAAGATATAAGTATTTCATACTTGACTTCTTAAAAAGCTCTTTTTACAGCTTCCGCTGAGTTCCTGGAGAATTCATCTTCAGTAAGAATTTTTCAGGACAGGGCACAGAATATTTCTTTCAATTTCTGCTCCTGACAGCTGCAGGTAAGCATGTCACTAGGTGGAGCGATGAGATCTTCTGCATTCAGAGCACTTCCTAGTAGAGCCAGGTAGGATGTGGGGGGAAAATACATGAATCAAAGTTAATGCAAAAAATATTGGACCTCAAGTGACTGGAGGCACTGAACAGGTAGATTTTGATGATGTCAGTCTCCAAGTAGGGAGAGAGGATAAAATCAGGAAACCCAGGGTGATTGTGTTTGGCCAAGGAACCTAGCAACTAAAAGTAAGTAGGGGAGAACAGGACTTGGGCTGGCTGGTCAGAGAACAGACAGAAAGAATTCCTCTCTTATCTGAGGAGTCTTTGAACAGATCAGCCACATTTTAACATCTTTTAAACTAAAATCCTGCTAACTTAAATGAAAACATGGATAGGTACGAAAGTGATAGAAATGCAGTGTTAACTTGTCTTTTTCACACAACATAACAGGCACATTTTCGATGTTTGAATCACTGAAGAGGGTTATGCCCACTTAACAGGTTATGTGGCAGGAAAGGGTGCAGACATTCAGCCAGCTAGAGGCTGGTTTTTTTCAGACCATCTTATCACTTATCCTAACCTCATAAGATACTGGAGAAAACCAGTTTTCTTCAGCAGACCATTATAGCCATAACAGGCAAATATAGAAGAAGCAGGGCTAAAGAGAGATGGGACAATGACTGAAATTTGTCCTAGTCCTTTCAGTTAATCTACATCTGATGCATGTAAGAATAGCAAGATTCAACTTCGTGTTTAGTAAGTTATGAGCTTTAAAAGAGGACCATTATATTAACAAGAAGATATCCCTATCACCAAAAGGAGATCTCAACCAAACATTTTTAGCCATAACAGGCAAATATAGAAGAAGCAGGGCTAAAGAGAGATGGGACAATGACTGAAATTTGTCCTAGTCCTTTCAGTTAATCTACATCTGATGCATGTAAGAATAGCAAGATTCAACTTCGTGTTTAGTAAGTTATGAGCTTTAAAAGAGGACCATTATATTAACAAGAAGATATCCCTATCACCAAAAGGAGACTTTTGTTACTGAAGCATCTATAAAGGTAGAATACTTTTCTTTCTTTTTCCTTTCTGCCATGAGTTCTACCATTGTACAATGCTGTACAATCTAATGTTCGGTTCCATCTACTGTAAATTCATTAGTTATAACAGCACAGATCTCTCTGCAGACTAATGACAGTTTCATGTTGAGATATGCGTTTACAGAATTATTAGACTGGTTTCAGACCCCATGCCTGAATATTAAGTGCTGGCTTGCACATGTCTATACTTATCACAGAGATACTGGCAGATGCAGTTAACCAGATGCAGGAGAACAGTTCAGAAGGGGCTGCAGAATGTTAGTTTGCATGCAAATGGCTTGAACAATAGCTGGAGCTGCAACCCATCTGTAAAGAGGTATTTTCATAAAGGATCAGTTAATTTACATGCAAGGGCTTTTCTCAGGGTACATAAACACATTGAACAAGAACTATGAGGGCAGCATATAAAGCCAAAAACAAGCAAGAGAGTGTGATTCTTAGGAAAAAAAGGTGACAGTTGTGAGCAGAATACAGAAGCAAAAATTCAACATATGGAAGTGTGACTTCTGAGAATGTGGGATTTCCAGACAAAATCATGGTAGCCCTAGGGAGGTAGTAGAAACAAGACATGGGATAAAAGTAAGAAAAAAATAAAAGGGGAAGGGGAAAAGAAGGATTCTTTTGTTCAGCTTCACTGGAGGAAAAGAAGAATAATTACTGATATAGTGATGCCAGTAATAACACCAATAATCCTATAGCTTCTGTTAAATTTACTCTGTGACTATTGGATGAGACAATACAGACAATACACTTTTAGCCAAAACAAAGAAATAAGAGAGGTATATGCTTCACATATAGTGCAGGTGGTATAAAAAAATCTCCATTAAGAAATGAGATGGTGGCTGGGGGATGCGATTCCTGTTTAAAGGAGAACGAGCAAGAGAAAAACAAAACAAAACAAAACCTGAATAGCAAAGGCAACTGAGCTGTCCAATGAAAGAGTCATATCAATGATATGTGCTGATGGAACAAGTAAAGATTCAAGCTGAAGGAGCTCAGGAATTAAAATAATAGTTGATCCAAAAGTGTGGGAGTGGCAGATAGCAACAGGGAAAGCATAAAGTTAAAAAAATAGTGCAAACCTTCTGGGCAGTGAAGGAAAGGTTGTGAAAAACAAAACTTCAAATCTCAATGACTCAATTTATAGACCCTGGACATTTTGTAAGTAATATACAAAGCCATAGACTGTGCCAGGGGAAGAGCTGATATATATTAACCTCTGCCAGCTGGTGTGGAACTTTTATTAACCCTTAGCAAAGGCATTGTGCACAGCTGAGGGAGGGGAGGGGTATCCTTTTAACCTACCAGAACTTATTTGTAGCTTTCCTCAATAGTTTAGGATGAGCCAAAATGTCACTGCTGTTCTAAAACTGAAAAAAAATGTTCTCAGTTTTTCATCTGTCATATTGATAATTATATTATAAAATCACCCACTGGTTCTATTTCAAATCCATGATGTAGGGAGCTGCAAAGGACTCCCACAAACACTGATCAACAGCAGCATAGATGGGAGAAACAACACTGTGAAAATAATATACTGTAAAACCACTTACTATGAGGCTGTAGAAAAATGTAAACTGTTGATGAGCATCATCCTCACACAAGCTGAAAGACTTTATGGCAGCTGATAAACAAAATCACCACTGCTTCTGAACAGCAGGACAGTGCAAGACTTGGACTGGATTGCACTGTAATATTGGACTGTCCACAACATGAAGATGATATGGTGTGTCTACTGATTTTACAGAACATAAGGACATTTCAATGAGGTGACTATCTAGAAGGCAAGCTAAAGTTACAAATACATCTCTGCTTGCAGTTGTGAACTGAATTCTATTAGCCCAGGTGGAACCATTGAAGATGAAAGAAATAAGCCTGCAAAAAAGATTGAATACATGAACATATCCCCTGAAAGTAGCACAGAGTGAACAAATAACTGAATAGTGGTGAGAAAGCCTTCCAGTAAAGGGAATACCTGCTTTGATCGAAAACCCACTTAACAGGACACTGAAGGAAGTCACAGCCTATTAGTAGTGATTGAGGACATGCTGACCAGTTTATTCAGGGAAGGGTGTTCACTGTGATGTCAATAATGATTTTAGTTGTATTTGGATAAATGTCCTTTCCCTTCCTAGTAGTAGTTTTCCAAAGGAAAGAGGCAATTGGATCTTGAGTGAAAAGATAAAAACTATTGAACTACTGAATTCCAGTTATTCTTTACAATATGTGTACTTTCTATGTTTTGTTTTGGTTTGGTTTTACAAATAATTTAAGCACACTGTCTTCTAAGAGAATTTATAGTAATTTTCACTTCCAGAAATAAGGAGTCAGTCTGCAAAGTTACAAAAAATTGAATAGTGCCATCTGTTATTAGTATTACCTGGCACATCTAATTACAAGGCTAGTTCCTAGAAAACAAGCAGGTTTCTTGTGAAAAATACAGTTTGTGTGCTAGAATATTTCCCTGTGGTTCGGAAGCAGGAGGATATATACTTAAGAAAACAGAACAGCACAAAGAGAAATCATGAATCTATGTTAGAAGCTGACTACCATCCTGGAAAACTGACTCTCTTTCTCTGCTAAGCATTTTCTACATAGTGCTAAATAATGTAAATTAAACTGCTGCCATACATAAATGTGTTCCTTATTATAAGCACCCAAAGTCATATCCTTTAATCCAATTCAGATATGATTTCATAGTTGAAATTGAAATTATACCCTGTGAATTTGATGATGTAAAATGATACTTACCACTAAATCTTCAACTTCAGATTCTTGATGTCCTAAACTGGCTTCTAAGATAAATGCTCCAACTATTAAATTAATATAACACTGCTCCCCTTTGCATCTTTTTATAGCATACTTGTATACTACATATAGTATAGTATGCTTCCATAGTATTATGGATGTTCATTAATAGTTGTCAGTCATTCAAATGATACAGTGATAAATATTGCAGCAGAGTCCATGAAGGGATTGATTCTCTGTTCAGGTTTTGATTTGATACTATGCAGTACATGAGGCCTAGGATCACACACATGAGAAGATGATGCTTTAGATGAAAATCCACAGAACTGTATTAAAAGGGCATATTCAATTTGTCTCACTATATGGGGTCTGGGTGGGATTGAATTAACTTTCTTCTTCGCAGCCCATATGGTGCTGTGCTTTGGATTTGTGAATAAAACAGTGCTGATAAGACACGAGTGTTTTGACTATGGCTGAACAGTCCTTGCACAGTGTCAAGGCTTTCACTTTTTCCAGCTCTGCCCCCACAACAAGTAGGCTGGGCGAGGACAAGTAGGGAAGGGAGAAAGCCGGGACAGCTAACCCAAACTGGCCAAATGAGGAGGCAGGAAGCATGTTCATGGTTATGGCATTCATCTTCCTAAGGAACCGTCATGTGTGGTGAGGTCCTGCTTCCCAGGAAGTGATGGGACATCTACCTGCAAATGGGAAGTAGTGAATAAATTCCTTATTTTGCTTTGCTTGTGCACGCAGTTTTTGCTTCACCTATTAAACTGCCTTTATCTTGATCCACGTGTCTTCTCCTCTTCCTTCTATTTTCTCCCCATTCCATGGCAGAGGAAAGCAAGCAAGCAGCCGTGTGGATGCTTGGCTGCTGGTCAGCGTCAACCTACCACAATCATTCATTCTATACAATAAATAAAAAATTGTCTTATGGAAAAAGTAGCAGGCACTTGCATAGTTAAAAGTTGTAATGTAATGAATGTTAATAAAGGCAAATAAAGTCAAACTTACAGGGAAATACACTGACACTTCCCTTGTAATTTCCAAAGTATTACAAATGTCTCAGGTACTGATTGAACAGGAAATAGGAAGCAAGTTCATCCTAGGATGCTCATGTATGGAAAAGAGGCTATAAAAGTTTTATAGAAACAATTATATACAGACTCCTAAATCAAAATTAGCTCTCAGTTTTTCATCAAAATAAAAAACATCCAACTGTCATATTGGGAATATGTCATGTATTTATACAGATCACAGCTCGTTTGCCTTGTGCCTGGTTTTTTTCCTGTTCTTCAAATAACTGTGACAGAAACTATGTCCTGTTCCATTTAAGAACAATAAAGGTCTAGATATAGTAATATCTGTATAGAATTTTTCTTGTTTGGTTTGGTTTGGATTTGGGGGTTTTTTTGCTTGTTTTTTTTTTCCAAATTTCTGAGTGGTTTTATTTACGTATAAGAAAAGAAAGGAAGATATGGTGAGAGGAGTTTTTGTCATGGTTTAACCCCAGTCGGCAACTGAGTACAACACAGCCGCGCACTCACTCCCCCCCACCCGGTGGGATGGGGGAGAGAATTGGAAGAGCACAAGTGAGAAAAACTCGTGGGTTGAGATAAAAACAGTTTAATAATTGAAATAATAATAATAATAAAATAATAATAATAATAATAATAATAATAATAATACA